>NC_050579.1:74162134-74474505 GCF_011100635.1 Trichosurus vulpecula
GTTTAGGAGGTTTGCTCAGCTGAATTCATTTGGTTTTCTTCATGCCAGTCTTTGATGAACATCCTTTCTAGGATAGGCTAAGTAAAACTCCTTTTTGCTAACTGTTGAATGACCCTTGAAGTGTCTCATTTTATCTCATTATCAAACCTGAGACAGACCCAGTCCAGCACACATGTGTCTACTATGCCATGTTACAACACTGTTACACAATAAATGACAAAGAAAGATCGCCAACAGCAATGGCCCATAATGGAATCAATCAGCCAGTGCTGGAGCCATACTTCCCACAGCACCATCATGTGGACCTAGGTAACAGGTGTGGAAAGCGGAAAACAGCTAAATGCCCCATTAGTTTGCTAGAAAATATACTGAGAATAAATAGGGCAGGCAGAAGATACGTTACTAGTCTCACTGAAGCAGAAATGTAGAGGATTTGGCATGCCTGTGGTCAGGCAGAAAAACAACAGGCCAACCCAATACACAGTAATTACAAATGGAACAATCCTTTTAGGAAAAAGACAATATGGCAGATTGTGAAGTTAAAGAAACACAGCTACGAAGAAAAGCAAGTCCCATAAATTGAGGCTCCAACCACAAACCAAAGTATAGTCTTTCCATTCGTATGTTGTGGAAATCATTTCAGTCATACCTGTAAATTTGCCCAGCAATGCTGTCAGTAGCCTCCACTCCAAATGAGAAGGATCAGAGCCTATGCATATGCTTGTGACAGGAATGCCATTAGGCTATTGAAACTATAAATGTAAGTTGCTCCAACACCAAAACTCCAAAAACCCAACATTCCAGTAAAGTGGAAGAGAAACGTCTACCTCTAAGGAGAGCTCCAGCAGATGCCAACATGAAAGAGTCATTTTGTTAACCAAAGAAGACTGTATCTCCCTTTGAAAGGCAATGTGGTATATATGGATAAAGCATTGGATATAGTTAGAAAGGCCTGGATGCAAATGTAGCCTCAGACACTAACTCCATGTGTGGCCCAAGATGAATCACCCACCTCTCTTTGCCTCACTGTCTCTTTCAGTAAAATGAGGTGGACTCAGCTGCTTCTAAGGTCCCCCCCAGCTCTACTTTGTGATCCAATGACCTATGTTCCTAGCAATATATGACATTTTATGAGTGATTTGACAGTTGGGGCACCACTCTAAAATCACTTTTAGCTACCCTTGAAATTCTTCTAGCCTTCCTTGACTAATTTAACTATGAAGGGAATATACTTAAAATGAACACATAAATATTTGCTACATTATCATGATCTATATTATAAGGTCTCCAAGGGAAGGATATAACATACGCTTCACATCCCTTACTATGGAGCCATATTCACTGTCTCCATTTCCTCTCCTTTCACTCATTTCTAAACTCTTGGCATTTGGCTTCCAGCCTCATCATTCAAATGAAACTGTTATCTCCAAAGTTGTCAGTCATCTTTTAATTGCCAAACCTCATCCTTCTTGACCTACTTATGGCATTTAACATTGTTGATCATCTTCTCCCCTCTGGCTTTTCACGACACTACTTTCTCATGCTCAGTTGCCCGCATCCAATCTTTGTCCTCTCTTTCATCAGTTCCCTTAGATTCAACTATGTTTATGCAGATGATCCCCAGATCTTTAGATCCAGCATTGGCCTCCCTCCTGAATTCCAGTCCAACATCAGAAATAGTCTATTGGACACATCAAACTGTATATACCATACACAGACAAGACATCTCAGACTTAATAGATATAAAACAAGTCTAATGTTCTTTCCCTTCGACCCTTCTAGTAGTATTATTAATGTAATAATAATAATAATAACTAGAATTTATATAGTGCCTACTATGTGCCAGGCACTGTGCTAGGTGCTTCAGAAATGCCTTATGTGATCCCTATAAGAACTCTGTGAGGTAGGTGTAGTTATTGTCCCCATTTTACAGCTAAGGAAACTGATGCAAACAGAGCTTAAGTGACTTGCCCAAGGTCACACAGCTAGTAAATGTCAGAGACTGGGTTTGAATTCCTGACTCCAGGCCCAAGACTCTATCCACTAGATGGCTATCCTTACGACTATTGAGGGTACCATCAAATTCTCAGTAAGTAACATGGGTTCATCCTCAATATCTCATTCTCTAATAAGTTGCCAAATCTTGCTTCTATGTTGATGATATCTTCAGAATACACCCCTTTCTCTTCATTTAACCCCTAGTTCAGACCCTCATAACCTGCACTATTGCAATAGCCTTCTAAAAGATTTCCCTACTTCAAGCTCCTCCCCTGCTCCAATCCATCCTCCAGATAGTTGCCAAAGTGATTTTCCTAAAGCATAAGTCTAACCAAGTCTTTCCCTTACTTACTGAACTCCACTGCTTCCTTATTACCTCCAGGACCAAAAATAAAGGTGTTTATTTGGCATTTAAAGATTGTTGTAAATTGGTCCATTTCCACCTTTCTAATCATCTTACACTTTTTCCCCTACATCCACTTACTCTGTGTCCCATGTCTGTACCTTTGTGCCAGCTGTTCCCCTGTGACTGAAAAACTTGCCCTCCTCTTCTCCCCCCTCTTAGAGTCTCTGGCTCCTTTCACCTTTCATTTTCTTCCTGATACCCCAAAATTCTAGAGCTTTCCTCACTGAAGTCATCTTCCCCATTCTCTGCATGTATCTTACTTACATGCTGTCTCCCCTCTTAGAACATGAACTCCTTGAGAGCAGGGACTTTATCTCTGTAACCCTACTCTTTAATACAGTTTTTGGCATACAAATTCTTAATTAAATGCTTATTGATGGATTGACATAGCAAGGCCTGTTTGCTGAATAAAATACAGCTCTTCCTCAAGTTAAAAATAACCAGTCTACAAACATCCCATCCATATCAATCTCCAACTGAATCCTGTTCCCCTCTCCACTTCCAAAGAGGCAGCCTGGTTCCTCATCTACCTTATTCAATACAATAAGGGAGCTGGCATAAATTGATCTCCACCTAGTGGCCAGTGAGAGGTACTTTCCCTTCCCCTCCCCCCTTTTCCTCAGCCTCTCCCTACACATGGTGAAAAAATTAATAAATACTTCAGCCAATGACTTTCCACACTTTCTGACACATATATTTTCTGTTTTCCTTCTATTGCCCAAGTAGCATAGGATAAAAATCTCTTGCCTTCTCTTCATTCCAACTGTGGACCAAGGAAAGAAGGAAAGAAGGAAGGGAGGGAGGGAAGGAAGGAAGGAAAGAAGAAAAAATACATTTGTAAATGAAATTAAAGATAAAATATTTGTAAACAACCAAGTTCTGGAAATCATTTTCTGAATCTCTATAAAACTTTCATCTCCACTTCATCTTCCACTTAAAATTTGCTTTCTTCAAATGCCAACATTCAAGATATAATAAAAAGCTATTTTTATTCTACTGAAATTTTTTATAAGTAGTACAGCAGCACTGAAGCAGTAAGAATTCTCTGCTGTTTTTCATTGCAAACACATAATATTTCAAAGGCAGTATGTTTTTTATTGGCTAGTCTGGTAAGCTAACAACAATTTTTAACACTGTCTCTACAGGAAAGGGTATTTTGAGTCCTAAATTAAATGATTTACAAATGAACTTTTGAGACATAAGCTGCTTGTGAGATGGAGAGAAAAGGATGGACAACAACTTATTTGGGCACAACTGTTCTTGACACTAATTACTATGAAACATAATGAAAAAGTAAATCAGTAGTATTCAACATTGAAGGAACCAGAGGGAAAATAGACACACTAATGCAATGTTGGTGGAACTGTAAATTTGTCCAACTAGTCTGGAAAACAATTTGGAATTACCAATCAATAAATAAACATTTATTAAGTGCCTATCATGTGCCAGGTACTGTATTAAGTACTGGGGATGAAAAAAAGAGATAAAGACAGTCCCTGTCCTCAAGGAGCTTACAGTCTAATGGGGGAGACAACCTGCAAACAGATATATAGAAGGTAATCTATATATAAAATAGAGAAGAAAAAACTGACAGAGGGAAGGTAATGGAATTAAGAGGAGTTGGGGAAGGCCTCCCATGGAAGGTAGGACTTTAGTCAGGAATTAAAGGAAGCCAGAGAGGTCAGTAGTTACAGCAGAGGAAAGAGAGCATACCACGCATAGGGCACAGCCAAAGAGATGCAATAAAGGTGACTATACCCTTTGACCCTATAACACAGAGATCCTGTTCCTGGAAACACACCTCAATAAAATTAAAGAAAAAAGCTAGGCTCAATATATGCTAAAATATTGGTAGCATTGTGGCAATAAAGAAATGGTAACAAGTTTGGATTAGGAAACTGATTAACAAATTATGGTTTATGTATGTAACTGAATATGGCTGCCTTGTGAGAAATGATGAATATACGAATTAATATCAATTGATACAGCAATGAGAACCAGGAAAACAATATATATGTCTAAAATAATGTAACTTAAAAGAACACTGTATATTTATAATAGTTCAAGATGGACTGCAGAGAAGAGATGACAAAATCAGTCTCTCTCTCCAAAGGTAAGGGGCTATGGGTATGGAGTTTTGCATATGCTAAAAGAAAAGGTCACAGTTTCAGTTGGTTTTTCTTTGTCACAAAAAAGGTCCACTGCTTGGGATAGCAGGGCTGGGGAGTAGAGGCAGTAAGACTCAGAATTCAGGGAACTATGAAATAAAAACCAAAGGCATTATCATAGTTTCATAATAAGAAGTAGATAAATCACTAGAAAGGTGGACTAACCTTGTCTATAGAATCAGCTTCAGAACCAGGAAGAATTAGGTTCAAGCCCTGAATCTGACACGTACAGGTCATGTGACCTGGGGCAAGTCATCTAACCACTTAGTGGTCTGGACAATTTTTGAAGCCTACAACTAACAGAAAAGAAATTGATTTGCCTTGGTAGAGGAGGTTTATCTTCCAGGAAATTCTCTATACCAAGGAAATCACAGGTACAGTCATTAGTCGGGCTAATTAAAAAGAAAAACTCCCTTTGGGTACGCATCTTTTTATGGTTTTTGTGCCTAACAGCAACAACAAAAGCAAGGGGAGAAATTTGCCATAAAGGACACTGCATGTCTGAATACAGAGTGAGAAATTTATTATAGTTGCCAGGGATTTTAATGCTGAGTATTTTGTTACTACCATACTTTTCTGCCACCTGGAAACAGAACAAGGCATAAACATGCGTATGTTTTCATTGATGACGGTTTACAAACATTTATCAAAAGCTAAGTTTATGTGTATATGTAGTTCATGCCACCTCGGCAAGGCAGTAAAACTGTGCCACAATAGTTCAATGATCACCAATTGGGGAACAGGGACAAGGCTCTCCCTGGGCAACAGTAGTAATTGCTCATTTAAAGTAAACATATGACTTATGCAAACAAATTAAAATCCTGCCTCATACAACGTACTGGGTGAGGGAAGCAGGGAGGAATTGTTGATATGTATGTTTTACTAAAGAAACGTCATTTCGGCTATGCATTAGGCCAAATACAAAGCAAACCTGCTTGAGGAAAGATTCTGCTCTCTCCTTTTGAACTCAGTTCACTTCTCCTTCTCCCTATCATCAGATTAGGCTTGGATGCCATGTCTTCCAAAGAAGAATTGCTGAGACCTGTAAAAAGAAGTTGCTTCACAAATACAAAGGCTATTTTTGTCATCGGGATACCTGCTTTTCCTTGCTAGAAAACACATTTTAATTTCAGCCATACAGGCTATCCAACTCATGAACTAAATGGGTGTTGTTCCAAAAGTTCATTACTAAGTCTCTTTGGAGCTGATGATGCATTTTCTTATATAAACACCATTATATGTGGTGATTAGGTTTCTAGGTCAGCCCACAGAAGTCCATTTAACTCACAGGGTAACTGCAATAGACACCCAGGAATAATGTTAACAGCAGTATTAGAAATTGACATTTATATAGTTCTTTAAATTTGCCAAAGTGCTTGACACATATTAATTCATTTGAGCCTCACAACCCAGAAATACCCATGTCAGTTACATTTTATAGGCAATAATAGCTCTATTTTACTGATGAGGAAAAGTAGACTCAACAAGTTTCAGTGACTTGCCCATAGCCACACTAGGCTATGATGTATTAAGTGTGAGATCTGAAACCAAGTCGTCTGCCACCTCCTATGTGAAACCTCTTCTGATCTCTGATGGTAAATGTTTAAGAACTGGCTGAGGTGGAGGAAAGGCGGGGCGGGGGGGAGAAATTGTTCACAGGATACATTTTTAAGCTTAATCTGCATTATTAATATCCTCTCTGTCACTTTAAGTCTAGACAATCAATAAAACAATAAATCAAGCCCTGATTTATGTTTGTTGATTTCTTGGGTATGAATGCTCACACTGAAAAATTCAACAATCACCTCTTACAAGTTCCAGCTGGCCCAGCACATCTTTGTGTATACATAGTTATCTGCTGAAATGTGTGCATTCCTTCCCTTTCAAAACATAAGTTCCTTGAGGACAGAAGTTGTTTCATTTCTTTTTCTTTATATCCCCAGTACCTAAGATGGTGCCTAGCAAAAACAGGCACTTAGTATGTGCTTGTGGATTGATTCCTGATTAGGTTTTTAACTGTATCCATTGAACCAATTTGCCTTTCCAGAATCTAACAAGTGAGTGTAAACATGATTTCTACAGGAGTTTGAGTCCCGAGTTCCATCTCAGGATGCCAGGCATCCTGGCACCAGGATGAATGACACAATAGTCCCACTGTTCTTTGCCTTGGACTGACCACCTCTAGAATGCTCAATTCAGTTCCGGGCACCAAAGCGATGAAACGACAGTAAAAGAGGTGTATTCCATACTCCTCCCTAAATAATTACAGAAGGCCTAGACTTGGTGATTGAATCATCCAGAGGTATAAACTAGAAGGGAACAAAAGTCTAAAACATTGCTATTGAATCACTCCATTAAAAGCATCAGACTAGGTCTTAACAGCCTGGTGGGGTCCTTCAAGTGGGGAAGGAATGGAGGGCTTCCGGGCATTGACTGAAAGGGAGTAGAGGCAACACTGGAAATATACTGAGATTGCCTGAAGAAATTGTCATATCCTGTGGGTTTTGCATAAAATAGTAAGCTAGTTCAGAACCCATGCAGCATTTGAATGCCTGATGGCCAAGAAAAAAAGAGCAGTCCAACCAAGGCCATAATTAGAAATTTCTTTGAGGGTGGAGGAAAGGAGGAGGATGGAGAGACGGGTTAGGGAAAACCCTCTGCCTCCTCCCCAGTCTCATTGACCAGACTTGCAGTGCTTCTTAAACTGTAGGTTGTGACCCTATATGGGGTCATGAAAAATTTGGTAATAGTAAAAGGTTTCTGAACACACAATGACCAAAAATTAATCCAAACAATGAATCTGAGGTGTTTTGGGAAGCACTTGCCTGTGTTGCATCCTGCAACTTCACTTCAGCCTTGGTTCTGAACACAAAGCATGCACACTTTGTACTGCATATGCCCTCAGGCCATGCAACCCCAACTAACAGGAAAAGGAGTCAGGAGTGGAAAGGGTTTAAGAAGCCCTGGACCAAAGGATGATTATATGAACCTCAAAGAGCCAGGAGATTTGTATTTCTTATCAGTGTTCTAGCGGTGGTTACATTGGAAGCTGGAGACTGTAAACAAGGTTTGTTGAGGAATGGTAAGTTCAGGACTCTAGGAACCCACCAGAAAGCAACACCATGACAAAGGGAATTTCACAAGGCCCCATGAAGGAGACAAAGGATTTCTAACAAAGCAATTTCCAGAGCTGTGAGTTATCCCTTCCCCACATTATCTGTTCCAAGTTTGAACCCACTTTTCCTGGCCTTTGTACCTTTGGAAGAGTGTGTCCCTGGTCTGAGGTGATCCACTTAAGGAATGCTTGTTTCTAATGACCAATTAAGTGTGACTAGGAAGTGATATTAAATGATAATCATTAGGTCAAGCATCCTGGTAGGGAATCATTCACTACAGTACAAGGAAAAAAAAAACATGCTCTAGGATCCAGAGTAGAAAAGAAGCTAGCTGCCTTCTGGCATACTAGCACTTCAGTGCAAATGAGTAGTGGAAAAATGAGACTAGAGTCTTTGTGACACCAGTAACCTAGGATTTCAAAAGGAATGCAATCTGAATAATGAAGGAACTCAAAATCAAGCCATGAACATCAGTTTATGGAACTGGGATTTAAGACTGGAGAAAAGAAAGCTTTGGTGGGGGTGGTAATCGCTATCTTCAAGTAACTAAAGGGCTGCAATGCAGAAGGATTAGACTTCCTCTGGCTTGAGAAAGAAAAGCTAGGGGCAACAAATATATAGTAGTAGGCAAAAAGTTGGTACAAAGTAAAATAATCACATTATTTTATATCTAAGAGTTCAAAATGTTCAATATTTATCATCTTTTATAATTGTTTTACATAATTTGTCATCATTAAAAATGACCTTTTTTTCCTCCAATTTTCAATATTCCAGGTTTTGTATTGTCTTGCATATGGCAGGCATTTTTTTCTTTCATACTAAAGGATAGCAGGTTTTTAAATTTTATTTATTTTTTTAACTAGTCCGCTCACTACTCTTCCAACTTCAAGAAGGCTACTGTGCACTGTGGAAAACTCAGAGGCAATCTTTCTATTTGCCAGGTCCCTTGTTTTCCAAGTATTACTTAGGCTATTTCAAAACAATAGTTTGTCAGTCCATGGTATAGGTTTTCATTTCATCTAAATTTTCTTCTACGCTTTGATACAACTGAGACTAATTCATTTTGGCCTTTAATGATTCTTGAAACACAACTTTCCCAAACCAATAGCTTCTGCAGTATTTCTAGCAGTCACTGATGTGTGCTCTATGAGAATTACAATTCTTAAATGTTTCCATATTGTAATATCCATTCTTAATAGCCATAGAATTAAAAACACAATAAAAGAGGGCCAAAAACCACAAGTATATGGAATGAAATACAGTAGTCAACTGACAAGAGAACCAGCTGAAGTTGGAAGCTAATTCAATCTACTTTCATTTGGAAGTTCTATGTCAGCCCAGTGTGAATAGAAGCATACATATGGCCACTGAAGTCACAAAATGAAACTATATTAAAATTGTTGCTTGTCTTAAGTAATTCAGACACCACAAAAAGTTGTAAAGGAGCAGATACAAATTTTAAGTAAGAAAACTTTATAAAAATTACAACTATCCAAAACCAGAATGGACTGTCCCAGGAAGGAGTAGTTTCCCCCTCCACCTTCAAGCAAACTGCCTAACCATATGCAGTAGAGGGCGTTCTTGTTCAGATACAGGTTACATGACAAGGCTTCTGAGGTCTCAGTTCTATAATTAAATTATTATATACTCAGAGCTAAGAAAACTACTAAACTCCTATTTTACTTCTGTTCTCTCTGCCAAGAATCATCATCTTTGTACTGGGAATGAAAGACCAAAAACAAACAGTTAAGAAGGATTTGAAATCTATGATAATACGTCAGATACCCTCGAGGAATCCAAGTCACCAGCTCAAAATGAACCAAAAGAAATGACAAATGTGATTATGGGGTCATTGTCAGTGATCTTTGAAAATCATGAAAAAAAGGAAAGGTGACACAGGATTGGAGAATGGCAATTTGTTTTAGGGAAAAGAAAGTTTGCAAAAAAATTGTCCTACTATGTACCAGACATGGTGCTAAGTGCTTTACAGATATTATCTCATTTGATCCTCTAATTACACACATAAATACATTTCCTAGTTCTTGTTTTGTGTACCCATCAAAATAGCCATTAAATCCAAGATCCTGATTAATTTAAGCACTTCTTATTGCTATACCAAATGGATTGCTTCTCCATTTAAATTTCCTTAATAAGATATTCTGCTGCTGTCACATGCTTATGTCCATTTGTCAACAGACTCTACAACAAATGAACGATGAGATAAAAATAGCCTACAAAAGTAGCAAAACTAAGGTTTGAGCCCACAGTTCTTGACGATCCTTTAAAATAATTCAAGGTTCATCTTGTTTATGATTGGGTAATAGTTGATAGTATGTTGTGATAAATACAACTTACCTCACAATTTTAACTTTCCGAATCACTGGTTCTATTGAATCACCATTTGTTCTGGCTAAGAGCTCCACCAATGCCTTGTGAATGGGGAATTCTGATTTATTGAGTAAACTGGATAACAGTGAGTTAAAAGCCTTTAAACACATAATTTAACTTCTTGTCATTGTCCAACTCTGCACAGGAGTCATGGAACCCTAAACCATCACTGGTAACTGCCAAGGTTAACATTTAACATACGCACACACAAAAAAAAAAATTTAAGAATTGCTCCATTCCTGGATCACATGGACCATTTGTAAAGCAATAGCAAACTATTATGTCTTAATTACTCTAGAGCAACACATGTACCAATGCCTATCACAATCTAAAACTCTATGAATCTTCCCAAGAAGAAATAATACAGTTTCAATATTAACAACCCCTGGCTTAACATTTTGGGTGATTACTCTAGTTTATAAATTATTTGAGGCAGGAGTGAAAGTGTTGATTTTTCTCCCCTCTAGCACTCGGCATAATATGTTATATATAAGTGATTAATAAAAGTTTGCTGAAATGAATGAAGAAAAGTACCATTCATATCCTCAATCCAGCAGGTTGTCTTGCAGGGATAATATCACTTCAATTTCATTCTCTTCTTAACTTTATTCCATGCTTCTAACAAAAATGCAGACACATGCAAATTTCTTGTGGATTTTCCTAAAAAGTTATACCTTCTTGACTACTTTTAAATAGACTTATTTCTTGAATAAATTGGAATCTTCCACTGATATATTCCAATCATAAGTAGCCATTTTATAATACCTCTTAGACTATCTATGTCCTTGCATTAAGGTTGCATTTACCTCCTTATACTAACACTTCTTGTTCATTTTCTTTAATATGTCAGATAAAACATTGGCAAAATGTAAAATGGACAATAGCCATGTGAGGCCTTTAAAAAGTCCTCTTGACTGACACTTATTTTCTTCTGGGAATTACTGCTTCACCATTGTTCTGTTTTTTTCCTCCATAGTATCCAGTTTTATTGTGGGTATTTCTCTACTTTTCCCCTCAATTTTGAGTTTAAATCTCTTGGTTTACTCAGTGACTTTCCTGCCAAAACTTCTTCCTTGTTTGTGTAAGATACACGCTAGCCTTAGATCTTTTTACCAGGAAACTATCTTTGACCATGAAACGTGACTTTGGTATTTGGTTCTGGTAATATAAGCAAGATACAGTCTAGAAAAGTCACATCTTAACATTTTAGAGCCGATTAATTTATTCAACAACTCATTAAGCATTTCCTCAGTTCAAAGTATTGTGCTAGGAGAATTATAAAGATGAAAGTAAACATGGTCCTAGACTGTGAGGAGTTTACAATTTGGTAAAAGAGATGACACCCAATTAAAAGTGAATGAATATTTATTCAAGATCAACCTATGTAAGACACTTGTCTAAGTACTGGAGATAACCAAAATAAATAAATAGATGAACAAACAAATAAATGAAAAATCATAAAACATTCACTGACCTCAAAGAGCTTATGGTCTACTGTAATGTATATGTATAGAAATACCTATTAAAAAGTGCTTTGAGAATTGACAACTAGGTCTCTTCTGGCTACCAGAAGACATCAGGGAAAATGTCAGGAAGGAGTTAATGTTTGGGCTGAACTTTGAAATATGGATAGGACATTAACATATATGAAGTTTAACAGAATGAGATGAGGTCAGAGTTGGAAAGCTTTGAATGCCAGGCTAAGGTATAAGTAGTTTACTGGAAAACCTCTAGGATTTCATTGAAGGTTCTCAAGAAGTGAGGAGACATTATCAGAACTATTCTATAGGATAGTTTATTTGGTAATGACATCCATCGATAAAACCAACTATTTAAAAGTTTTCTAAAATATTGTCCTCCAACTAAGGAAAGCCAAAAGACTCCTCCTTTGCTATGTTGTTTTCTCTCCCACTCATCTTTCAACTCTCCGGATCGTCCCATATCCAGCCTGCTATCAGTGGTTTACTTTCATTTGGAAACCAAACAGTAGCATTTTAGTTCATCCGTACATGATTAAGTAAACTATTTTCCAACATAGATTTTAAGACATTTGAAAGTACTTATCTCTTGTGTTTTCTAGATCTTCTACAGATCTGATCACACTGCTCTATGCTCAATATTTGTATATCCACTGAAATATAAACAGATAACCTAAAAGTCTGCATACTTTCATTCTATTACTGTCAGACACTATCCAACATTATTAGATCTTGAGCCTTGACATATGCAAATTTCTTGTGAATTGTCATAAAAAGCTATGCCTTCTTGACTATTTTTAAATAGACCTATTTCTTGAATAAATTATAATCTTCCACTGACATATTCCAATTATGAGTAGTCATTCTATATATACCTCATAGATTGCATCTATGTCTTTGCATTAGTGTTGCATTTATTTCCCTACACTAACATTTCTTGTTCATTTTAATACGTTGGATAAAATATTAGCAAAATGTAAAATGGACAATAGCCATGCTAGCTCCATTTCAACTAAGTATGAGTATTATACAGTAGACGTATCGAGTGGCAACGTGAAGGGAAACAGAGGCCAACCAATCATGGTGTAATGTGAACATGGTGTGTAAGTGTATTTAGAGCTGATTAATTTATTCAACAACTTAGTCAACTAAATTGCGCCAAGAGATCAGAGATCTGGGAGGCTTGCTGTATTACTGATTTTTTCCCCATAGAAATTAGTTTCAATGAAAAAGTAAAGTGGGAGAATATTGTGACATTCTATTTAAAGAACTTAACAATCCTAAGGGTATACTACAGGAAGGATTGGATTCATTTAACATTCATAAACTATTATGAGCAAGACAATCCAGGCCTTAGGAGCAAAATAATGTGGGGTGAGACAGTTCTTGCTGTAAAAAAAAAGTTTACAATTTCATTCTTCTTTAAGGCAATTCAGGCTGCAAAATCAAGTTAAGGACTAGCTTGTCCACTTAGCCACCTCCCTTCACCATCCTGCGTATAAAAGACTGGTTATAATTAAGTTCCCTTACCCAGGACCTCAATGTAACATTTAACTGCTGCAAAAGCAGCAGTAATTAATACATTGTTTTAATCTCAACCCACTACCTCCACTGACAGAAACTTGGGAGAAGCTGGAGTTTCATTCACCCCGCCCTCAAGAAGCATTTTTTTTCTAAAGAAAGAATTAACTATCAGTGAAAAATAGACAAGCCTGCAAGGATCTAGGGTCTCTCAATAATCCTGCAGGACATAATGCCTGAGGGCTCATGAGACGAGTCTTTGCTTTTTAAAGAACGTGGGGAAACTAGTTTCCAGTTGGATCTCCTCTCCATAAGTTGATTTTTTTGGATCTCATTTCTATTTGAATCCCCTTCTATTCCCCCAGACTGGTAGTGGTTGGGGCAGGGCGACAGCCACGGGACAGGGGTTGCTCCCCCGGCTGGACTTCTAAGTGTAAAGCTGGGGTTGCCATTCTCAGTCTCTAAATCAAAAGATCTAAATCAACCTGAAGCCCCAGGCGGGCGCCCTTTAAGCCCCAGACTCTCTCCTCCCCTGAATTCTCAGGGCAGAAGGAAAAGGAAGAGGCAAGGACTGAGTCCGCTTGCATCTAACCACCCTGCCCAGGCAGGGCACAGTCTGTTCGGGCCAGGCAGTGGAGAAAGGGAAAGAATCCAGGATGCCGGGACTGAACTTTCCTTTCTTGACCCCAGTCGGACAAAAAAACTTTGCAGTCTTTGAAAGCGAGACACGCTCATAAGCACACAGGGTCAAAGTACGGAGAAAGGCGAGGCTGAGAATTGAAAGCCCGGCTGCTTGATTACAGGCTGCAAACTTCTCTCTGGACAAAGGCTCGGAGGCTTGCAAAGAGCCTATGTCTGGCTTCTAGAAAGCTTCAGGGTAAGACAATCAGAGGAGGAAAAGAGAAGGAGCACGACAAGGAAGAAGAGGAGGAGGAGGAAGAAGAGGAGGAAAGGGAAGAGAAAAAAGAAGCTGGGGAGACCCCCACCCACCCTTTCCCTTCGCGTCCCTCCTCTTCGCCCCCCCTTCAAATCTCCTGGCAGGACCAGGCCCCGCTGACAAGCTCGGTGGCAGCTCTAGAAGAGGAGTTGGGAAGTTTCCCCCAGACGAGCCACCGCGTCTGCCGCCGCCCTCACCTTGCTGAAGACCTCCAGGTCATCCTCGTCCTCATCTAGGTCCAGCACTTCGGGCTGCATCAGGACTGCGGCCCCACCGCCGCCGCGGGGGCTCTCCCCGCTACTGCTGCCCGCCCCGCCGCCGCCGCCACCGCAGCCCGCTCCGCCCGGGGGCCCCGGGGAGAAGGGCTGCGGTACCCAGCTCTCGCCGTCCATCCCGTCCGTGTGTGTGAGCCCAGCCGGCCGCCCGGGCGGCTTCGACTCCCCCGAGCTTGCCCATTGGCTCGCCGCACATCCTCCGCCTCCCCTCCCCGTCCTCTCCCCAGCCCCTGGGCCCGCCGCGCTGCGCAGAAGCGGAACTACCGGGCTGAGATCCCTGCTACGCGGCGCAGAGGCTGAGTCGGGGCTGCGCTGGGCTGGGTTGGGCTGGGCTGGCAGCCACAGCTGTCACGCTCTGGGCAGAACACTGGAGCAGCTAAACACTGTGCCGGGGTCGGTGGGAGACGGGGAACCCCAGGGAGAGAAGAGACATGCAGGCCCTTAGCTGGGATGGGAGATCCCCCTCAACACTGCTCCTCTAAGAAAGATCAGGCTTGGAGGCTAGGAGCGGGCCACGAAGGACCTCAAATGGACAAGGAAGATCAGAGCATGCCGGTGGGGGGCGGGGTGGAGAGAGCTCGGGGAAGAATGTAGAGTGGACGAATAGGGCTCTCTAGGGAAGGAAAGCAGAGGGCTCTGAAGGAACAGATAAGTATTGGAAAAAGAGAAATGGCAGATTTATTGTATTTTCCCCGTGTTCTCGTTCTCGTTCCATTGTGCTTAGATTACCAAGTGTATATCTGGTCTGGTTTACTTATGCAAAAAAGAAAACACACAAACGAAGCTATTTCACTCAATTAGACAGGTGTTGAGGTTTCCGTTTCTGACCTTTTTTTCCACTGGTAAACCTTTAAGTCAAATACTCTGCATGATACAGAGGAAAGACCTGGAAAGCTGCCTGGACTTGGAGCCAGGGAATCTGGGTTAAAAATACTGGTTCTTCACTCTGGTTACCTAAGGCAGGGATTGGACTGGATGACCGCTAAGGCCCCTCCCTTTCAGCTCCAATTCAGAGCCTCGTTTTAGAGCTGAAAGGAAGAGGCCACGGAGTCCAACCCCCTCCTTTTAAATAAAACTGTAGTCAGAGAGACCTGCTTGTCCAGGAACTAGATAGGTAGTAAATGTCTGAGTCAGGATAAAAACAAGTCTTCTTAATGCCAAGTCCAGTACTCTCTCCACTGTGTCATTTAACTGCTACTATGTTCTTTGAGTATACTAGAATGGGAGGGAAAATCCAGAATTGATGTCTGCTGATCCTGCCTGGCAGCAGGAAAACAGACCTGTGTTTGAAGCCTGCCTCGTACACTGAGCTACTTGACCCTAGGTAAATTGTTTAACGTCTCTGAATGTCGGTTAACTTAAAATCTAAGATCTCTAACAGCCCTAATTCTATGATGTTGATTTCCTCACATATGCTGATAAAAACCATGTGTTACCTCTCCCAATAACTAAATGGCATTTATGTAGCGCTTTAAGGTTTACAAAGTGCTTAGCATGTGCCAGCTCATTTGATCCTTACAACAATCCTATGAGGTAGACACCATTATTAACCGCGAATTAAAGATGAGGAAACTGAGTCTGAGAGAGACTTAGTGACTAGCCAGGTCTCCCAACTCCTAAGTGGCTGGAGCAGGAGTCAAACTCGGATCATCGCTGCACTGCCCACAACGCCACCTAGGGGCCAATAGAAGGTAAGGTCTTTCTGATTTCGTCTTTATATCCCCAGGTCCTGGCATATAGTAGGTGTTTAAGGACAACAACCAACCAACCAAGTAGGTGTTTAATAAATGCTTTTTATTTTTAATAAATGATTTATTATATAACCTTGGGTATCTTACTTCACCTCAATTACCCTCAATTTCCTCATTTTCTGGCATGATTTCATAGTACTGTTGCAAGGAAAGCACTTTGTAACCCTCAAATTCACTTAACTGTGTGAATTTTTAATATTAGGTAGATGCACAAATGTCACAAGGATGAAGTTAAAGTATGGAGATTTAAAGGCAGCTAGGTGGTTCAGTGAGTAGAGCACCAGCCCTGGAGTCAGGAGGACCTGAGTTCAAATCCAGCCTCAGACACTCGACACACTTACTAGCTGTGTGACCTTGGGCAAGTTACTTAACCCCAATTGCCCTGCCTTCCCCCTTCCAAAAAACAAAATAAAAATAAAGTAAGGAGATTTCAACTCAAAAATATTCTTCAAATTGGGTAAAGCCTATGTCTGGGTAAAGCCTACATCTGGGCTGTCCAGTACTAACTCTGTCTAGCAGACAACAGACCCAATCATTCTGTCTAATCACAGCCAACTTTCAGACCTGCCACCAGGCATGGACCCTCACCTCAGCATGATCCTTCCCTATTTTCTACTATTTATTCTGGGAACAATTATCAAGTCAACACTGTCATTGACTGAAATCAACTGTCCTATGGCTCCACTCATCCCTGTGACTTCTCAGACCAAAACACCTTCCCTGTCCACCACTCCCATGTATGCTTTCTCCCCTCTTGTTCAGTCGTTTCAGTCGTGTCCAACTCATTTGGAGTTTTTTTGGCAAAGATACTGGAGAGATTTGCCATTTCCTTCTCCAGCTCATTTGACAGATGAGGAAACACAGAAAGGATTAAATGATTTGCCCAGAGTCACACAGCTAGTGTCTAAAACTAAATTTGAACTCAGGTCTTCCTGAATACAAGGCTGGCACTCTATTCACTATACCACCTAACTTTCCCTTTCTCCCCCCCCCCCCCCCAATTAGAATATAAGTTCTTTGAAGTTGAGAACTATCCAGCCTTTGTATTTTCACACACAGACCGCTCCCCCCATACTCACTTCAGTGCGTGGTATAGAGTAAGCCCTTAATAAATGTTTTTTCTTACATTCATTGATTAGAAATACAAAACCAAAAGGGCATTTTTCTTGTTCCTTGAACATGATCCTCCATTTCCAGCACCTGAGTCTTTTCCCTGGCTGTCCCCCATGCTTGGCATGTTGCCCCTCCTCATCTCTGCCTACTGGCTTCCCTGGCTTCCTTCAAAAGAGGCCCAAGATAAATACATGCTACCCATTATAGAGAGGTAATGGATTTGGAATGGAGAATTGAACATGCATAATTTTGTGCACTGTCATTGAGGAGATTTGTTTGGCTAGCCATATTTGTTACCAGAAATTTGTTTTTTATTTTATGTTTAATGGACTGAGAGTAGGAGCAAGGAAATAGATTGTGTTAATTTTTTTTAGTAGGAAGGAGGTGCTACAGATATGAAATGATGCCTGCACTTTTAGATGAGGTCACTGTATTGTTAGTTTTAATTTTCTGTTTTATTTTGTTACCAAAGACCTCTCTTGAAATGGGAGCAATTTATAAATTTATGTAATGTAATAATAAAACTGACCAAAAAGAGACAGTCCTGATCCCATCCTCTTCAGAAGACCTTTCCAGGTCCTCTACCTCATGCACTTCTGTATATAACTTGTATGTACATAGTTGTTTGCGTGTTTTTCCCCCTCATTAGAATGTGATCTTGAAGGCAGGCACAATATTTTTTTTGCCTTTTTTTGTGTAGTCATCACTTAACATAATACTTAGTACACTATAAACCATAAGTACTTAATAAGTGCTTGTTGATCAGTTTGTAAATTGTTATTTAAGAAATTTTAAAAACCTGTACACTAAAGAGGAGAAGTATTGTTTCCATGCTTTCTTATTTGATGCCTCCTAAATGAGATTCCCCACTCCCCAACTTAATTTGCTTTGGTCATTGACATTGGAACATTTCCAGTCCCAGTAACACTTGATTCCTTCATCAATTAAATTCAATTAATTGAGCATTTATTAAGCAAGGCACTAGTGTTAGGTTGTCGACATAGATGAAAAGAACCATCTTTCCCTCAATGAGTTTATATTTTATTAAAGAAATGCATTATGCGTGCAGATAAGCAAATTCCAGATAGTTATAGGAGAGACTCAATCCACCTTGCTGTGGAGGTAACAGATTTCTTATATGCTGTCTATATCAACTAGGAGTGGCCTAGACTGTGGCAAATTTGAATAGGATGTGCCAGATAGTCCCTCCCTTCAAGAAGGTCATGTTCTAAGAGGAGAAACAATATGCAAATAAATTAGTACATATAAAATATATACAGGGTAATTAGTCAAAAAGTAATTAAGTGCCTCCTACATTTTAGGTTAGGCATTAGGGGAACAAATACAAAGAATGAAAGGTAGTCTCAGAAGGGAAAGCATAGCTGGGAAAGGCCTCCTATAGAAGGGAAGATTTGAGCTGGGTCTTGAAGGAAAACAGGTATTCTGAGAGGCAAAATTGAGAAGAAGATTCCAGCCAGTGCAGACACACAGGGATGAGAGACTGAATTTCCACGTGAGAAACATCAAATAGGCCAGCATTACCGGATCAAAGTGTGGATGGAGGGGAGGTAATATGGGTGGAAATGTAGGAAGGTTGTAAAGAGCTCTAATTGTCAATCAAAGAATGTTAGATTTAATCCTGGAGTTAATAAGGAGTTACTAGAGTTTATATTGAGTAGGGGAGTAATATAATCACTTTAGCAGCAAAGGGAGGATGGATTGAAGAAGTCAAGACAGATGATGCAGGGAGATCAATTGGAAGACTATTGCAGTAGTCTATGTAAGAGTTAATGTAGACCTGGACTAACCTGGTTGCTCTGTGAATGGAGGGAAGGGGACACAAAAATGTTGTGAAGATAGAAATGATAAGAAATGATAACACATCAACTGTTCCACACACAAAAGTAGAAAAAAAAATTAATAAATATCCTTGGGGAAAAAGCAGACGTCATTTCACTGTCCCCAGTGACCTCTGTAACTCCTGTACCATAATTAACAAAATTCCTTTCACTTCAAACTTCTTCCCTCTAGCCCTTCCCATTTTCTTTTTCCTTCCCTAAGACATTCCTGCTCAGCCATCCCTTCTAGTATTGTTTGCATTTTTTCTCTCAAACCTCAACCTCAACTCAATGGCCCCAGTGGAGAAGACAAAATACTCCTAATTCACTATCACCACTTCTAGACTTTTTCTCTACCACCATTACTCAGCATCTTCTTTTTTGAGGTTCATGCTATGAGAAACGTGGTTTTGGGGATCACTGGACTTTCTAGGCAGGGCCAAAGTCCTGAGGAAGAACCCTGTGATAATCCCTAGGGAAGGCTGTACAGACCACAGGACTCCCAGAGGAAGATCAAGTGGTAGCCATCATTAATCTGTGGGGATCACAGGGCCTCCTAGGGGTCAGACCCTAAGGAAGACCCACGCGATGGCCCCTTAGGATGGCGATAAGATCACAAGGCTCCCAAGACAGGGCTGGAAGTCCCAAGTGATGTCCCCTTAAGAAGGCCGTGCAGACCACAGGGTTCCCCAAGGGAATCCAGAGTGGTAGCCCTCTTAACACCGCAGTGGGGATCACAGGACACCCCAAGACAAGATCCAGGAGTAAGCCCAGCGAGCTTCCACTGCCTGTTGCTTCCCTTCACTTGACCCTAGGAAAATCCATGTGATTTGCCCATTCACACCCAAAGAACTCAGGACCAGAGTGGGCAGAGGAAGGCATCTTTATTACACTCCCCGAGAGAGCAGGTGTAGTGCTCACGGGAACACTCACCCTGATACAGCTGCAGGAGCAGGGGTAACCATTCCTTCCACTCCTGCTAGAGTCGTGGTTAGTTTACAGTCTTTGTTTTTTACATAGTTTTCCTAGGTTATACAGTTTAAGGATACAGAACCAAAAGTGAAGTTAATTAGATTTTCCTTGTCTTAGTTTAGGATTAAACTATATTCTTTTACTTCCCCTACTTTCCCTCTTTAACATATGCAAATCAGTAGGCCTGGATTCTTGACCAAGACCAGACCCTAGATAAGCCTGAACCGGTTCAAGTGGGTTTGGCCTCTCTAATTCCCTAGACTGCCTTCTCAAAAAGTATACACATGCTTGTACAAGCCTCTGACCTCTTACCTGACCGACCTTGAGGCCTGGTCTCTGCTAAAGCTGGGGTGGGGGAGGGCGGGGAAGCACACCTTTAGTTCTGTGGAAACAAAACTCCTCCTCCCATTTCTTACAATGCTATCTAAACTTATTGCCCAATTCAGATCCTGGTAGTCCGTATCTACCAATCCCCAAGACATTCTTTCTCCTTTTTAAATAAATTAACAGCCTTGTTCACAGTGTGTTTTTTCCCCTTCTCTACTTCTGCCCTCATACTAGGGGACTTCAACATATCCCAACCTCCCTTGTCCTCCATCTCCTCAACTTCTGTGATCTACTCCTCCGCTCCACTTCACTTTTCACAACTGGAGCCACAAATTTCATCCTTCTATCACTCTCTGGTGTTCAACTTCCATATTCAAGAACTTTGAAATTCATTTTTCCAATCATAATCTTTTTTCTTTTTGTCTCTATGCCTTACTCCTCCTAAACCTATTCTTCATCCTCACTGAAACCTCTAACCCCTCACCTTGAACGTTCCCAGGGCCTTATCCCTCTTCTAGTTACATTCTCCTCCCTTCCTATACTTGACCCATTGATGAACCCATTAAAGTCAACATATTGCTTGCCAAATTACAACCCTGAATTATTCCCACCATCAGTCTCCTTCACTTTTACTTGTGCTACTAACTGAATTTGAAGGAAGTCACAAAACCATATTGACTGTGTCCAATAAAATTTTGTTTTCTAATCTCCAATGGATTCTCACTTCAGGAAGACAGATTTTCCATTCCTCCGTTTTAATTGACATCACAATCACCACAGTAGTTGTTCAACTAAGAGAGAGTCCCAGATATCACCAAAAGGGAAAATTCTCCAAAGTCTCTAGTGTAACAAACAGGGCATAGGGACATGATAGAGACTGTCAGCTCCTCTACCTGTTGGCTTTTTGCCAGAGACTTTCTCTCCCATTCCAGACCTGAAAAGAGTTTGGAATGATGCATTCTGTCTCCAGGTTGGAAGGCAGAAGACTTCTCTCCAGCTCTCACCAACTCCACCCCTCACACAAATGTGAGACATCAAGACATTGAGTAATCAATCTCCACAAAAATCAGGATACACACACACACACACACACGCACGCACGCACGCGCGCGCGCGCACATATGCACACATGCACACAGATACACACACATGCATATATACCTTTTCCTCTTCATTTTTTTTTTTGCAGGGCATATAGGTCTTGTTATGGTATAGTTGGGTCAAAAGGTATGGTAGGTAACTTTCTAGGCATAGTTCCAATATGGCTAACCCAATTCACAGCTCCACCAACAGTGCACCTATTTTTTTTTTCCATAGCTCCACTGTAGCTTCTCCAACATTTGTTATTTTTCATCTTTTATCATCTCTGCTTGTCTGAAAGGTGTGAGGTCTGGAGCTTCAAAGTTGCTTTAATTTGCATGTCTAATTTTTATACATATTATCTCTACACACTTTCTAAAACAGCCACTAGTCTATTTGTTCCTCCCAAACAACACTTTCTTTCTCTCTGCCTTCATCTAGAATGATCTTCCTTCCTATCCCCTTCTTTCAGAATGCTTGATTTGCTTCAAGACACAGCTTAAGTGATACCTCTATTAGAAAGCAGCAGGCTGCCATATTGGATTAGAGATCTCTGGACTTGGAAGCATGAAAACCTGAGTTAGAGTTCAAACTAAGACATTTACTAGCTGTGACCCTGGGCAAATTATTTAATCTCTCTCAGTCTTAGTTTAGTTTCCTTATCTGTAAAATGCTATCATATAGGGTGGTTTTAGTGATCAAGTAAGATATTTGTAGAGCTTTGAAAATCTTAAATTGCTATATAAATACTAGCTATTATTCCATTGAAATGTAAGCTCTTTGAAAGAAGAAGCTATAGGGGCTTTTTTTAGCCTCATTTTTATCTCTAGCCCTTAGCATAGTACCTGACACACAGGTAGTACTTAATAAATATTTGTTGACTGTGTCCTTTAGGGAATTCTAGCTGCTAGTGCCTTAGCAAAGTTTATCTTCCATGTACTCTGTATCTATTTTGTATTTTTATGTAATTGTTGCTGCCACTACTAAAATGTAAACATCTTGAAGGCATGTACTATTTTTGCTTTTTTATTTTTGTATGTCCTTCAGTACTTGGCATGTTCCCTAGGCACATATGAAATGATATGTAAATGCTTGTTAGCTGATTCATTTATAACAGATACAGACTATTGGATTTGCCAAATGTAACTGAAAGCGGTTTACTTTTGAATGAAATCAATGAAATTACGAAGATATGAGAATAGAATCAAAAGCCACTCCAGTGACATCCTCATGAGCTCAACTAATATTTCAACAAAGAAGTAATGCCTCAGAATCTTTTTCTATCTGAACCCCATTTTATCTCCTGTGAACCTCTCTATCTCTTGTTTGGTCATGAACTCTTCCCCTATCCATATATCTGATAGTTTCTTCCACACTACTCTAATTTGCTTATGATGTCACCCTTTATGTCTAAATCATGTACCCATTTGGAACTTGTCTTGGTAGATGGTGTAACATGTTGGTCTATAGCTAGTTTCTGCCAGAGTTTTTTCTAGTTTTTGTCAAATAGTGAGTCCTTGCCCCAGTAGCTGGGGTCTTTGCAACCCCTCATTTTACAAATGAGGGAACTGAGCACAAAAAGGTTAAGTAATTCTCCTGGAATCACACTCCTGAGGGGAGCCTGAATCCAGTTTTTCCGGTTTTCATAGTCACATCTGTATATTTACCCTCTCTATACAGCTTTTTTGTATAAAGTAGCATGTTGTCTCCCCCATTAGACTCAGCTCCTTGAGAGCAGTGACTATCTTTTGTATTTCTTCATATACCCAGCACTTAGCACAGTACCTGGCATATAGTAGGCACTTAATGAATGTTTATTGACTGATTGACACTTTGCCATATTGCCTTTCCATATGTGTTGTCCTTGCCTTTGAAGAATAAAAATAGTGTCAAAATCATCCCACTCTAGTTTAGCCTTGATGCCCTGACTAGATAAAAATATATCTTAATCAATTAATTGCTTATAGGCCTTAGGCTAAGTGCTTAAAGGCCTTACTGGTGGAATGATGTTGCATAATGATGTTCAAAGAGGTTGAGGAAACTGGAGAATGAGGAAATTGAGGCTCAGAGAATTTAGGTGAATTTTCCAAAGTGAAAATCCAAATCCTCTGACAACAATTCTAGTATGTTCTATATTATTACTTCAACATATGAAGTAATCACAACTTGTCCAAGATTTGACCTGCTTTCAGACCATTTCCAACACATTTCAAAACAAATTGTTTTTTATTTTTTATTTCTTTGCAGGGGGGAAGGCAGGGCAATTGGGGTTAAGTGACTCGCCCAAGGTCACACAGCTAGTAAGTGTGTCAAGTGTCTGAGGCTGGATTTGAACTCAGCTACTCCTGTCTCCAGTGCTATACTCACTGCACCACCTAGCTGCCCCCATAACAATTTTTTTAGCCTGTGATTAAAGCTAAGTTTATCTTTTAAAAAAAAAAAAAGTGAAGCAATCCTGGATTTGCAGGGGGTGGGAAGAGAAGGATGACCCATTGCTGAAATATAAATATTTTGATCACACTGATCTGGTGTAAGCCAGAAAGAAGTTCCTAGCTTGCTATGATCTCTTAACAGAGAAGCATTAAGTCAGTTTCATGCTTTGTAAACCATGATCTATCAATAGTGGCGTGTATGACCCTGATGCTGCTATGAAATCAAATCCAAATGTGCTGATACTCAACACCCACAGAAATTTGGCCCTGCCCAAATAGTTTTTAAAATTTCTTTTCAACTAACATAAATTTATATTCTCCTCAGTTCCCCCTCCCTATCCTGCAATGAAAAAAGAAATAGAAAAACAAAACCCTGGTAATGAATATGTATAGTCAAGAAAAACAAATTGCCTCGTTGGCCATGTCCAAAGACTATATGTCTCAGTTTTCATCCACAGTCCTCCATGTTTCTGCCAGGAAGTAGGTAACAGGCTTCATCAACATTCCAAAGGTGATTAGTCACTGTGCCAATCAGAGTTCTTAAATCTTTCAAAGTTGATTGTTTTCACTTATTGTTATTTTATAAATTATTCTCCTGGCTCTGCTCATTTCTCTCTGGAGTAGTTCATACAAGTCTTCCCTGATTTCTCTGAAACCATCTCATTCATCATGTCTTACAACACAATAACATCCCATACATATACCATAGCTCGTTCAGCCATTTACCAATTGGTAGACACAACCTTTGATTACAGTTCTTTGCTACAACAAACCAATTATATATTTATGAATTTATATATGTATATGTGTATATATCTCTCTATACATACATTTATACATATGTGTGTGTATGTATATAAGTCCTTTCCCTTTTTCTTTTTCTTTGATTTCTTTGGGATATAGATCAAGTTGTCTCTCTAAACTTTCTAACTTTACCTTTTTAGGGAAGTTGCTTCCCCATTCAGGGCTTCATTTTCCATATTTGTAAAATGACAGTTTTGACCAGATAGTTTTTGAGTTCTCTTCCAGCTCTGAGATTCAGTAATCTGTGATCTAAAGGTCTTTCAAACATGTATTGATTGTTTTAAGGAAACAACTATGATAATATCTGATTGTTATTCTTATTCAGGCATCTTTCTGTCATATCTGACTCTTCATGACTCCCATTTGGGATTTTCTTGGCAAAGATACTAGTGTGGTTTGCCATTTCCTTCTCCAGCTCATTTTATAGATGAGGAAACTGAGGCAAACAGTGACTGGCCTAGGGTCATACAGCTAGTAAATGTCTGATGCCAGATTTGAGCTCAGGAAGACATCTTCTGGACTCTAGGCCTTGCACTCTAACCACTGTGCCACATAGCTGCCTTAATATCTGTTTACAGACCCATTTTAAAATGGTCAGGGCGGGTTGAGCACCTTAGTTGAGATACTAGTGTTAGTCGTAAGAAAGAACCCCAAGATCTGAAAGAGTTTTAGAAAGAAATTCATTAGATCTTTTGGTAGAGGACAGCAAGCCAGAAAGACTGTAGCTCCTTCCAGTCTAGAGTCTGGGAGGTTTATGTTATGTATAGTAAATCCTATACATAGGGTACCTATACACAAACCACCAGAGAGGGCATCTTGAAAGCAAGGTATACTGAGAGATGGATATCAGTAAATAAAAATAATCAATAAAATTTGGGCAAAGTCAAAACACAAGGAGACTTCAAAACACAAGCTTGGGTGGACTCAAAATAAGACTTGGGTGAATGGACCCAATGTTTTGAGTGAATCCAAGACCAGTGGAGCCCAAAATTGCTTGGCACCATCTCTGGCATTCCTGAGAGCTACTGAAATCAAGGTTGTATTCTGTATTCAAACAATTTCTAATCATATAAAGTTAAATTTAAATAGTATAATAATGTTTTCTGAACAATATAATATATATACACACACATACGTATGTACATATATACACACACATATACATATATATACATACACATATATATATATGCATATTCCCTTCAGCTACCCTGATACTGAGCTCTCAACTCCCTAGAAATATCATTCACATTAGTTAATATGCAAGGAGGAGCCCAATTCCTCTGGAAAAGAGAAAGCACATCAACGTAAGCCTCTTTTTTTTTCTTTTTTAACTCATATAATTAAGTAGAAAATGTCAGTCTGCAGAGGAATCAAAATAAAAGCAGGAATATGATCACATTCAAGTCCTCCTGCTGTACAATGAAGTTATATCTCTTAACATTTCAGATAAAGACAGATATAAGTAATCTACCATTTCTATTAACACCTTAAGTCACGAAATTGTACTATACCTTCTAGAGTCTCTCTACTGTTGTTTTTTTTTCTCCCCAGCAGAAATCTAATTTAAGTTTGCAAACTAGATGGCACAAGCCTTTTGAAATTAAAACCCAAATCCAGTTAAGACAGTAGAGTAACTTTGCTTTGTTGATATTCATAAATTCAGAGATACATCTAAGCAATTAATTCTGGGTGATTTATATGAGGCAGAGAGAAGCTGATTACCAAGAGCAGAGCTGATGGAGGGACCATAAACCCAAGCCTGTCATTAATCCCCAGACATGTTCTAAATCAAGGTTATTACTCTCTTAATGAATTATCCATCTCTATTTTAAAGAGGATGGTATTGACTAGGTCCAGTATTTGACCTAGTATTTGCTATTTGGTTAGATTATGTATATAATAAAGAATTTCTTTGAAAAGGGACAGAAATAGATCCCTAGGTAAGAAAAAAATATTTCTTGCCCCTTCCTAATTTATATAAACATGTAAGTGATTTCTTTTTTATAAACCTGGAGAAGAAAACTGGGGCATAAAGTAAACAATGAGACAAAGTTCTTGATTGAATCCTTATATTCTTCTTTGAAACCGTGAAATTCTGCACCAAAGGCATGTGATGTAGATAGCAGGTTTCCCATAAATTATTTTTTGTAAATTACTGTTTTTAAGAGTGATATAGTAATTTCTTGTTCAGTTATGTACTACAACAGTGCAGTACTTGAAAACCATTTCTTACTTATGTTTTTAAAGTATTTCATCCTGCTTGGGTAATTTCATTTGTTTCCTCCATTTCCTACTTAATTCAATAATAAATCACATGCTGTGGGATAGCATGGCTATCCAATTTTGTTGTTGTTAGGATTTTGTAATTCTCAGCATATTGCTAGAGTTGCATCTTCTCAGGCCTCAAAAACCAGAGCCCAAAACCCAGCTAATAGTCAGATTCTCTGTGGTTTATAAGCAAGTTAAAAGGAACTCTCTGAATCTAGTATCACAGGGGTGAAAAACCTCCAGCCTGACATTTCCATCTGGCCCTCAGCTGAAATTCAGCTGGTTCAAGGGAGAGCTACCAAGAACTAGTATTTGTACCTTCTTGCAAAAAAAAAAAGGTAATATGGCTTCACTGGTTTTTACTAGCAGTACCCCACAAGGCCACAAGTTAGGGATATTACTCCATGAAAGTAGATGACCTTTTTCTTTGTAAAATAGATATGATATTAAATTTCCAGAGAAGGAAATTAGATTTTTTGTTGTTGTTGTTGAGAATGAGGGAAAGGCTTTGTAGAACATCTGCGCTAAAGAATATAAATAAGTGTCACTGACCTGCAGGAATGTCACAAAGGCCAGAATGAATTTAAATTTACGAAAAAATGTTCATGTCATTTTTTTCACCATCCCCTTCCCTCCCCTACCCCCGCCTTTTTTAATCATGAAATCTCCTCCCTGGGTCAATCCCCCAAGTCTTCTGGATGTCAGTTACCCTCAGGGATTCTATCTCTTATCTTGAGTCAAGGTGAGTGGTCTTTCTAAGCAAATTCCTGCAGATTATACCCATTGTAAGGTCCCCATCTTCCTTTATAGAATATCTCTCTTCTCCCATAGGAGCATTCATCAGTGGTTCTTGGTCCCACTGCAGAAATAAGATTTCCCCCTTCTCTGTCCCTCTAGCTCCATGTTCCATTGCCTCTCTTTGCCTCCTTCCCCATTTTCCCTTGAGATTCTCTTTGTCCTCAGAGACTACAGGAGTTATTTTCACTTTGTCATTGACTTTTGACTTGATTAGGGTCCATCAAATATTCCCTTCCATCTACTTCCTTCCCTCCTCCCTTCTAAGTGTCCTCCTGTTCTGTAATTTATCCTATAGAGTCATTGACTCACCTGTAAGTAGGGTGGATGTGAGGGTTAGTCCATGATGTTCCACACCCATTTTTCCACCTTGACTTCTCTATCTAATGTCTCCTCTCCCCTTATTACTTTCTGTTCTTTTAGAAATAAATCTCTTCATAGTCTCCATAATTTTGTTGTTGTCCTTGGTTTCTATGTTTCCACTGTCCAGGGTATTTGCAAAACAAGTAACATATGCATGTCTGGGTTTCTTTCAACTAAAGCTCCAGACACCTCTTTTTAAACTGAATGTCCATTCATTTTAGTTAATGGTCAGGCTTAGATTCACAGGGTATGTCACTCTGAGTTACATCCTCAACTTGTTTTCTCTTTGGAACATATCTTTCTTTATCTTCTGTGGCTTTAGATGGGTAAGGGGCAGTTTTTTGTAGTTTTTTGGGTGGTTTTTTCAAATTTCCTTTCTTTTATGTTTAAAGCTATGTGTGGTCACTTTGGACTTTGTCTTTTGAATTGTTAAATTTAGCCACTATATGTCTAGAAGTTTGTAGAATAATGTTTTATTTGTTTGTTCTTATTCATATTTGTTTTTTTGCAGGTGATCTGTGGATTCTTTGGATTGGCACTTTATTTTCCATGTTCAGAAGTAGTTCAGGCTGTTTACTAGTCTTATTTCTTGCATTAAGAGACTGAAGCATCTGGTGGCATGGTGGATAAAATGCTGGAGTCAGGAAGACTTGAGTTCACATATGGCCTTAGACATCTGAGCTTTGGGCCAGTCACTTAACCCTCTGTTTGCCTCATTTTCTTCAACTAAAAAGTGAGGGTAATAGATGCTATTAGAGTTGTTTTGATAATCAAGTAAGATAATATCTATAAAATTCTTAGCACAATGCCTAGCACAAGTATGTGCTATATAAATGCTAGCAATTATTTCAGGTTTTTTCAATATATATTCTTCTGGGAGACCTGCACCTGCATTCAAAAACAACATATTTTGCTTTTATGTTATCTTTTAATATTTTTGCTTTTTGTTTTTCTTCTTTCAAATTGTCATTCACTTCCGTGTATTCTCTTTTTTGCTTCTTTGATGACACCTGCCACAATGGATTCAAGTTAATCTGTTCTGCTGATTTTTTCTGCTGTGTAGGCCATACATTTTTTCAAAATTTTTATTTCCCTTTTAAACCATTCGGAAACATTCTGCTAATGTTTGATTCATTCTTCGGAATCCATAGGGTTTGTTCTGCCTCATCAAGTGTTGATCCACTTTCCTTGGTCTTGTAATACTTATTCTTAGATCCCTGGACTCTTTTAGTTCATCTGGAGGCCATATTTCTTTCTGTTATTGATATCTTCCTTGTTGGTTTGTTTATGGTCAAGGTCTTTGAATTTTTCTTTCTTTTGACACTTTAGGTATTATCTCAGAATCAGAAGGGATATCACACTTCTACTTCTAAATCAGTGCTTCTTAAACTGTGGGTCGCAACCCTATAAGAAATGCTGAAGTGGGGGCGGAGCCAAGATGACGGCTGGAAAGCAGGGACTTGCTTGTGTTCCCCCCAGGTCCCTCCAAACACCTATAAAAAATGGCTCTGAACAAATTCTAGAACTGCAGAACCCACAAAATAGCAAAGGGAAGCAGGGCTCCAGCCCAGGACAGCCTGGATGGTCACAGGTCTATCGCGGGGAACTGGGAGCAGAGTGGAGCAGAGCCCAGTGTGAGCCGCACCCGAACCAACCAGACCAGGAGCCAGGCAGAACAGGCCCTAGCGCCCTAAATCAGTGAGCTGTGGCAGTTACCAGACTTCTCAACCTACAAACACCAAAGACAACAGAGAATGTTAGTGGGAAAAGCTGCTGGGACAGAGTGAAAGGAGTTTGCAGTTTGGCCACCACTCCAGGGGCAGCAGAGGTAAGGAAGCTCTGAGACTGCTTACAGAGCTACAGCTGCAGTTGCTTCAGGCCCCAGGCCCACCTGGTGGGAGGAATTAAGCGGTGGATCAGAGCAGCAGTGCAGAGCCAGTTTAGATAAGAGTCCCATCTGGTCGGCAGTATTTGGGGGAGGGGGAGCACTGGTGTGGCAGAGCTTGCTGTGTAGAAATACCTCTGAAAACAACAGTGCAGCCCCTCAAGCTTGGGACAAAGTACTCTATACTCTACAAGCAGTCATACCCCAGCAAAAAACTCAAGGGTCATTTAAGTTGGCTGGGAACATGGCCAGGCAGTGAAACCGGACTCAGATTTGGAATCTGTCTTTGGTGACAAAGAAGGCCAAAACATACAGCCAGAAGAAGGCAACAAAGTCAAAGAGCCTACAGCAAAAGCCTCCAAGAAAAACATGAACTGGTCTCAGGCCATGGAAGAGCTCAAAAAGGATTTGGAAAAGCAAGTTAGAGAAGTAGAAGAAAAATTGAGAAGAGAAATGAGAATGATGTGAGAAAACCATGAAAAACAAGTCAAGGACTGGCTAAAGGAGACCCAAAAAAATATTGAAGGAAATAACATCTTAAAAAATAGACTAAGTCAAATGGCAAAAAGCTCCAAAAAGCCAATGAGGAGAAGAATGCCTTGAAAGGCAGAATTAGCCGAATGGAAAAGGAGGTCCAAAAGACCACTCAAGAAAATACTACCTTAAAAATTAGATTGGAGCAAGTGGAAGCTAGTGACTTGATGAGAAATGAAGATATTATAAAATAGAACCAAAGGAATGGAAAAATGGAAGACAATGTGAAATATCTCATTGGAAAAACCACTGACCTGGAAAATAGATCCAGGAGAGATAATTTAAAAATTATTGGACTACCTGAAAGCCATGATCAAAAAAAGAGCCTAGATATCATCTTTCAAGAAATTATCAAGGAGAACTGCCCTGATATTCTAGAGCCAGAGGGTAAAATAGAAATTGAAAGAATCCACTGATTGCCTCCTGAAAAAGATCCCAAAAAGAAAACTCCTAGGAATATTGTTGCCAAATTCCAGGGCTCCCAGATCAAGGAGAAAATACTGCAAGCAGCCAAAAAGAAACAATTTGAATATTGTGGAAACACAATCAGGATAACACAAGATCTAGCAGCTTCTACATTAAGGGATCAAAGGGCTTGGAACATGATATTCTGGAGGTCAGTGGAGCTAGGATTAAAACCAAGAATCACCTACCCAGCAAAACTAAGTATCATGCTCCAAGGCAAAATATGGATTTTTGATGAAATAGAGAACTTTCAAACTTTCTCAATGAAAAGACCAGAGCTGAATAGAAAATTTGACGTTCAAACACAAGAATCAAGAGAAGCATGAAAAGGTAAACAAGAAAGAGAAATCATAAGGGACTTACTAAAGTTGAACTGTTTTGTTTACATTCCTACATGGAAAGATGATGTGTGTAATTCATGAGACCTCAGCATTAGGGTAGCTGAAGGGAATATACATATATATATATATATATATATATATATATATATATATATATATATATATATATGTAAGTATACATACATATATATGTATGTGTGTATATATATATTATATATATAGACAGAGGGTGCAGGGTGAGTTGAATATGAAGAGATGATATCTAAAAAAAATCAAATTAAGGGATGAGAGAGGAATATATTAAGAGAGGGAGAAAGGGAGAGAGAGGATGGGGTAAATTATCTCGCATAAAAGTGGCAAGAAAAAGCAATTCTGTAGGAAGGGAAGAGTGGGCAGGTGAGGGGAAATGAGTGAATCTTGCTCTCATTGGATTTGACCTGAGGAGGGAATAACATACACACTCAATTGGGTATCTTATCCCACAGGAAAGAAGGAGGAAGGAGATGAAAAAGGGGGGATGATAGATGGGAGGGCAGATAGGGGGAGGAGGTAATCAAAAACAAACACTTTTGAAAAGGGACAGGGTCAAGGGAGAAAATTGAATAAAGGGGGATAGGATAGGAAGGTGCAAAATATAGTTAGTCTTTCACAACATGAGTATTATGGAAGGGTTTTACATAATGATACGCATGTGGCCTATGTTGAATTGCTTGCCTTATATAGAGGGAGGGTGGGGAGGGAAGAGGGGAGAGAATTTGGAACTCAAAGTTTTTAAAACAGATGTTCAAAAAAAAGTTTTTATATGCAACTGGGAAATAAGATATACAGGCAATGGGGCATAGAAATTTATCTTGCCCTACAAGAAAGTAAGGGAAAAAGGGATGGGGGAAGGGAGTGGGGTGACAGAAGTGAAGGCTGACTGGGGAATGGGGCAACCAGAATATATGCCATCTTGGAGTGGGGGGGAAGGTAGAAATGGGGAGAAAATTTGTAATTCAAACTCTTGTGAAAATCAATGCTGAAAACGAAAAATATTAAATAAATAAGTTTTAAAAAATAAAAACAAAAGAAATGCTGAAGGGGTTGCATGTGGAAAAAAAGTAAGAAGCCATATTCTAGACTATATCTGACAGGGCTTATTCTCTATAACATTCCCCTAAAGTCATCAGTCAGCCTCTGCTTAAATACCTCACAGTAATGGGAAGCTCCCTGCTTTCTGAGGCAGCCTCTTTTACTTTTTCATAGCATTGATTGCTATAAGGTTTTCTTTCCATTAATCTGCAATCTGCTTTTCTACGTCTTCCAAACATTGTGGAGTTCTATCTCTGAGGCTTTGCTGAATAAATCCTGTCCCTCTTCTTTCACATAGCCCTTCAGGTATTTGAAGTCAGCTATCATGACCCCCTAAATCTTCTCTTCCCTGGCTCCTTTTCCCCCCCACCCCATTTCCTTTTTGAAAAGATCCTAGCATTTTTGGAACTGATGTTGGTATTTCAAATGAGCCCCAAATCTCCTTTCCTACAACTCAAGTGGGCCAGCCTCTTCATTGAATCCTCGTAAGATTGAATTCAGAGGTAAAAATCATTGTTACTGAGGAAGGTCACTGGGTGACTACTGCTTACCCTGAGTAGGACATGGGCCAAGTATGTAGGCAAAACTGGAGGGGGAGAGGGTGATTTCCATTGGCCCTTCTCATTTACAGGGCACACCTAGCCTTATTTTCTATATATTCCTCTGGCAGCCTTAGAGATCAGTAGGTGATACTGACAAGGATGGATGAAAGGAGAGATAAAGAAAGGGAAAGATTAGTGGGAAAGGGAGTCATTCAGTGTCAGTGATAGAGGCAGGGGGAATGGAAGCCAGCAGCAGTCCAGTTTGGGGCATATTGATTTTGAGGTAACGGTAAGACATCTAAGTGGAAATATTCTGAAGGAGGTAGAGACTGAGAAACAATTGTAAACAGAAGTTTGAATGCGTGCTACTTTGTCTTGCTTTGGACATATTGTCTATTTAAAAGAAAAGAAAAGAACCAAAAGAGGAGCAATTATTAAATAGTCTTGAGCAACCCTAATCCTAAACTTTTATTTTTTTCTGTCACTTTATACAGATGAAAAACTCACAAATAAGTAAAGATGATAAGACAATGACATATCAATAATTTCCCTTATGGAAAGCAAGTTGAATAATGTTCCCAGAGCAAAACCCTCTGAGAAATTAATGTAAGAAAAGTTGTCAAATGATTTATTATTATTATTATATTGGACCTAGAAGAAAAAAGTTACTGTTTACTTCCTAAAAACTAACCTACTTTTCTGAGCTACTTTTTGGTTGTAAACAACGGGGTTGCAAAATAAATAAATAAACAGCATTCAAACTGCAACATTTGAATCCGCCAGGAGAAAAGCAAAATTGGTGGTGAATTATTAATGTTCTTCGAGGACATAGGAAATGATGGTAAATGTTTAAAAGTAATTGACAACTGCTTTTACCTTGACATCCTGGTTTTACGAAAGTAATGGCTCTCAACATCCCAAATTATCTGCTGGCTTCTGGGATATGGTTCTGAGTATTGGCCAGACTTTCTAGAGTGAGACAGTCTTTCAAGAGAAGGTCAAATCAAATATACTTTTTTTAAGAAGGAAAAAAAGATAAAAGTTGATAGGAAGAAGCTATATTCTCGACAGCATTCTCCTCCCTATCTCTGAAAAACAAAAACCCCAAGACAAAAAAACCCACTTTGATAAAAGGCACCTGTCCACAATAAATTAGGACTATTTATGAAAGACATCTATCTTCTCTTCCCTTACTGCTAGAATGGAGAATTGTAAAACGTTCCCAACAATGTAAGAGATCAGTATAATTAAAAGTAAGGAATTTCTTGTTTATCTTTTTTTTTAAACACAATTTCAAGACTAACCTACTACTTTTGAATATAATTCATTATTCAAAAGAGAATTTACTTGCCCACGGATTGTCATTTTGTCAGTGAACACAAAAACACCCCCTCCTCCCTTTTAAAAGTTTTATTGTCTAGTCTGGGGCCGGAAAGCCACAATAATTAGATTTTGACCCTGCTTCCATTTGCTTTAACAGCCATTTCTATAAATGGACTCAAACTGGGTGAATTTAATTCCATCTTGAGGCTCTTATTGCCCTCTTGTTATGTCAGAGAAGAGTTTGCTCCCTACTAGGGGCTTCTCAGTACATTTCAAATTTAATTACTAAAGACTTTTTGGTTGTTTGGGAAGAATCTTTTTTGCTTTGTCCCTGGCAAGTAGGCCAATTGTAATACATAGAAATGTTCTAGGATAGATTATAGCTACTACTACATAGAATTATGTAGTATGTAGAAAATTATCACTAGGGTGTCATGACCCAGAACATGTATGGAAGTTATTTTAAAAAAATATTTAAATTGGAAAGGTAGCAAAGGGCTTTACCTATGTTAGCCCATTTGAGATTCACAATTCTAAGAGGCAGATAATACAGGTATTAATATCCTGAGATCACAGATGAGGAAAGTGAGGAAATGGAGACCTAGAGATTAAGGAACTTGTAGATGGTCACATAGCTAATAAATATCTAGTAGAATCTGAATCCAGATCTTCCTGCCTCCAAGTCCATAAAGCTATTCACTATGCTCCCTTGCCATTCAATCAGTCATACAACGCCAATCAATAAAACATTTTTTTAAAGTGCTTACTACAATAGGCCAGGCATTGATCTTAAGCAGGCAGCTAGGTAACACAGTGGATAGAGAACTAGGATGGGAGTCAAGAAGACCTAAGGTCAAATATGACCTCAGAGACTAGTTGAGTGACCTTGGGTAAATCATTTAACCTCTTCTTGCTTAAGTTTCCTTATCTGAGATCTGGGGATAATAATAGCACTCATTTCTTAGAATTGCTGTGAGTACCAAATAAGATATAATTATAAAGCACCTGGTATATAGTGAGCACTATATAAATGTTAGCTATCATCATCATTCTTGTTATATGGATACAAAAAAGAGGCATGAAACAATTCTTTCCCTCAAGGGACCCACAATCTAATGCCCTGCTCTTAGCTCTAAACAATGACTAAGGGGAACAATGCCTCCAACAAACACATAAACAAATTCTACCATGATCCCCTCAGAATCACCCTAGTACTAAGCTGATGCTCCATCAATTTGTCTTCTGGCTCTTTACTGGGACGTGAAAGTGACCCTGCGTTCTCAAAATCTGTACCAGAAAAGCATAAAATCAGTAGTTTCAATCATACTGGAAAGGCCTTAGTAACAGATTGTATTTGTTTTCCTTAGACCGATCTTAGCTAAATGGGAATATTCATCATCAGTAAGCTGGCCATTTGGTGATGATTTTTTTGGCCATAGAATCCCATCAAATAACAATGACCGTGAGACTAAGATGGTGCCAGTAGATGGAATAAAAGTTTATTAAAGGTGCACCATAACAGGTAGACTCTTTGGGAACCTGAGCATTTGTATGGTTAAGGCCAGTGGGCCAGATCAATGAGGCAGACTGAGTCTGAGCTAGACTGAATCTGAGGGCCTTCATGGAGGCAAGTTGGATCGTGTATACAGAAAGATTATGGGAGCCACTGAGGGGTGGTCAAGTAGTCTGGGGTGACTAGAGGTCAGACTCCAGGAACTAAGAGAATGGGATTTTGATAGGATCAAGGGTGGGAAGAAGCTGGAGGCAATCCTAAAGTAACAAGATTTGGGCCTAGAGATAGGGTTTATGGCCTCAGGCAAAGACCAGATCAAGTGGGAAGATTCAAGGAGAATTCAACAGGCCTCCCAAAGTATAAACCCATCATTAGGTCTGGTCCTAATTATTAACAGATCATAGGAATTGCACCAATTTCTATGGGATTTAAGGTTGAAATTTGTTTTTTCCAACATTGAAGGCATCAGGATTCTTAACCTCATTTTATAGATGAGGAAACTGAGGATCAGAAAGACTGCCAAAGTAGAAGGAAAGCTGAATTTTTGGTCAGAAAGACCTGGGTTCAGATTTGACTTTTAAGACCAGCAGTGTTACTATGGGCAAGTCACCTAATTTTTCTTTGCCTCACTTTCCTAATTCACAAAATGTAGATAAGACTTGTAGCACCTACCTCATAAGGAGATTGTGAGGCTCCAAGGAGATAACTTATGTAAAGCGTTCAGTTTTTATTTTGCCATATCTCATATCTGACCTGATCTCTCTGCTTGCTCAACCACTTACTATTATAGACTTCAGTACCGTTCACCTGGACTATTGCAATGGCCTCCTAGTTGGTCTCCCTGCCTCAAATCTCTCTTCACTCCAATCTATCTCCCATATAGATGACACAATGATTTTCCTTAAGTGCAGATATGGCCATATCAGTCTCCCATGCTATAGACCCCCATTGTTCTGGGGGTGGGGGGGAGTATAATTTCCTCTAGTGTTTAAAACCCTTCACTTCTTGATCACATATCTATGTAATTGATTGCATAAGTACCAAAGTGTCTAAATGTCCAAGTATCAGAATGCCTAATTACCAAAGTGTCCAAGTAGAGCTACAGATGGCTAAGCAAAGAGAGGCTGGCTTTCAACAACAGACACACAAGCCAGAAGGAGAAAAACACTCATTTTCTGCTCCATTCAATTAAATAAATGTTGACAAATATTTGAAGCTATGGGAAGAGTAGAAGTAAAAAAATTCAAGACCTGCCCATGACAGATCCCAAACCTTTAACCCTGTGAAGTTCACAAAGTCCTCTGTGGCACTTCTCCTCTCCCTTCCCCACTCGAGTTTCCCTTTCAGGTGCTTGGCTTAAAATGCTCTCTTGCCTTCTGCCACTGCTCCTTTTCAGATGTGGCAGGGTCATGAGTGTGGATCACTGCACATGGATTCAGATCTTTTTAGATGTACTAATTGGTTTTGTTTATTTTTTCCCTCTTCTTTATCTTTTTCTTTTAAAAGTTCTTATTTTATAGGATGACTCCCTGGAAGAGAAGAGGAGAGGAGAGGACAAGGAGGAGAGGAGAGGAGAGGAGAGGAGGGAAGGGAAGGGTAGAGAAGAGAAGAGAAGGAAGAATACAGAGGGAAATTTAGGTGATGCAACAACAAAAGAAATCAATAAAATTTATTTTTAAAACAGTAAATCTAATGGAGGGGTGAGGCACCTGACGGCTAATCCAAGCAAAAAGTCTGCTGTCTCCTCAGGTCATATTGAATCATAGATTTCAAGCTACAAGAGACATTTAAGGTCATCTGTCTTGGATGAAAGGCCTAAGACCAACCAAACTGCTAAAACAGAAGCAGCCAGTGGCATGCATGTCTATAGTTAAAATAGGGGCATCATTTGAACCTTTCTCTGGAATTGTTTTGATTTAGGAACAGGATATTATAATTACCAGTCTTATCAGGCTAAGTCTACCAGTTGTAAGGGGAAATGAGGAAATAGCTAGGGTGTTTAGGGATTATAGATTTAGAGGTGGAAGGGAACTTGGAGGGCATCTAGTCCAACTTACCTAATTTTATAGATAAGAAAACTGAGGTCCAGAGAGAAGTGATTTGTCTAATATCCCACAAGTAGTAAGGAGCAAAATCAGAGTTTGAACCCAGAGCCTCTGACTCCAAATTTAGCACTGTATTGACTTGAGCTAGTACTGCTCCGAAAACTATTTTAAATACCATACAATATTCACCTGTTATTCTTCTCATATTTTTAAATCCCAAGGTGTACAGATGGTTAAGGGGAGAGAGGCTGGCCTTCAAAAATAGGCAGACAAGACAGAAGGAGAGAATCAGTAATTTTCTGCTCCATTTAGTTAAATAAATGTTGACAAATACTGAAGCCATGGGGAACATAGAAGTAAAAGACTCTTCGCAACTTGTCCGTTTCCTTCCATTTTTGTTTTCTTACACTTTACTCAGGTCCAGGTCTACTTGTGTTCCACATATGATATTCCCCACCTCCACACCTTTGCAGTGGTTGTGATAGGGTGATGGGACCTGGACCCCTAAAAGGAAAAGACCATCCCTTTGAAAGCAACCCAGTCCCTGAATTTTCCCATACATTCCAGCAGCCCAGATCACTGGCCCACCCCAGCCCACCTAGATCACCTTGACATTACTTTCATACTTGGCCTACCTCAGACTACCTGCATATGAGGAACACTCCTTAATCCCATCTAGATCACCTAATTAGCCTACTTGATATTCCTTTCATTGTTGGGTCTGGCCCACCCCAGATTGCTTACCACTCCTGAACCCCATTCAGATCCTGTCACAGTCCCTTTTGTATATAAGCACCAGTCTCACCCCTGTTAAGGCATTACAATAAACTTTGCAACTTGACTGGAAGATGGCTTGACTGCATGGATTCATTCCAGGGGGACATGGCCCTGTACCCTGACATTTCAGGATTCCTAGCAACCCCAAACCGAATCAGTCATCCCCCAATGCCTGGAATGCTCACTTTCCTTACTTCTGCTTCTTGGAATCCCTGGCTTCTTTCAAGACTCAGCTCAAGCCTCTACCCTCAGGGGGTAGAAGCCTTTCTTATTTCTACCTTCCTCACTACACCCTCACCCCAGTTGCTAATGCTGTTTCCTTTAAAGTTACTTTGTATAGTATCTACTTTGTGTCTTCTATGTGTCTGTTGATGTATACATTGTCTCCTTCATTGGTATATAAACTTCTTAGTGGCTGGGTCTGTCTCACTTTTATCTTTGTATCCCCAGGGTTTAGCAGAGTGCAAGAGACCAGAAAAACAAACCATAAATGCTTGTTGGTTGATTTGATAGGCAATCCCTGTGGGGTAAAGACAAAATAGGATGTAGGGACAGACCCATGTGGCTACAGTGTCCAGGAAGTCTTCCTGGAAGGTGGACCTTGAGTCAGAACCTTTGGAAGGTTCCTGACAGAATCCTAATAGAGCTGCCCCCAGCTGCAATATTCTAACTTCCTTACAGGCCCACTGTACCTACCTACCTCCCCCGCCCCAATGTCCTAACTTATGCCTCACTGCTCACTAGAACAACAGGTGTGTCCCTGAACTCTTAGTTCCTGCAGAAACAGAAACCCAGCACTGCCCCACAGACTCTTGCCCACGTGCAATCACAATCACATCATCCATTCAGACCATAATACCTAACTACCTATCTCGACCATGCAGGACCACAATAGCTAGCCAATTGGAGGTCAGCGTGACCAGAATGCTTGACCACCAAAATTTATAGGGCCCAGCAGAACAATTCTAGGGCTTTCCCTCCCATGATAGCCCTTTAAATACTTTCAGACTGCTACCACTGTTGGTGCAAACTCCTGAACTCTTTTTTTTTTTTGGAGGAGGGAAGGCAGGGCAATTGGGGTTAAGTGACTCGCCCAAGGTAAACTCACCAACTCTTGAGACACCCTGCTGGTATTAGTGTTTGTCTTTCTCTCCTTGCAAACACATCCAGAAAAGCTACTCCCCTTCCCTTACCAGTACTGAAGAAAGTGGCAGCATTGGAACTCACAGATCTGTGGGACTACAGGATGTGAAGAAAAGGAGAGGTGACATATTGTCTTAAGTGAGGATTAACGGCCATTGCAAGGGATGGGCTGGAGGGACTGACAGTCCTTCTCAGGCTACAGAAGGTGAGTTGTGGTATATATTTGGTGCTCACAGACGGGGGACAGATGTACACTCATTCATATTTGTGTATCTACTTTTTCCTATCATAATTCTGAATAATACTGTACATGGTAAATGTTCAACACATGCTCGTTCCACTGAATGGAGGCACCTAGAAGCTCAGGAACTTCCATTACTACTCTTCTTCTACTCCATGGCCCAGCCAAACTGTTCTTCTTGCCATTCTTCATATATGGCGCTACATCTCTCATCTTCATTCTTTCGAAAAGTGAATTCCTTTTGCTTAGAATACACTCTTTCCTCACTTCCATGTTGCAGAATCCTTCATTTCCCTTGAAACATAGCTCATGGTATTATATTTGTTACAAAGCATCTTCTGATTCCTCCATTGTACTAGTGCCCTCCCTTTTTTATTATCTTTTATTTAACTACTTGGCATTTGTTTTCTATTTTTTTTCCTGTATACACTTTATTTACACTTTGTCACTTCCAAGAGAATATAAGTTCCTTTAGATTAATTATTTATTAATGCTGCTGCTGCTGCTACTATTACTACTACTACTACTACCACTACTACTCCTACTCCTACTCCTACTCCTACTCCTTATCACCAGTCCGTTTATCCCCAGTCCTTCCTATGCCTGCAGTAGACTTTAAAATTTTTGTTGATCGGCTGTATTCTTAACGTTTCATATTAAGGGTGAGTAAGTTGGAATTTGTACCCAGATCCACCTGTCTTTCCTTGACACAAAACTGAGCCAAAGAGTGCTTTTTTTTTTTAGAATCATCTCTTTCAGAGTTATGATGAAGAGAGAGCTAACTAAAATGATCAAGGACATAAATGTCTTTCATTTGAAGTTAGAATCATAACTAGGATGAAGCAACAGGGGATTTTCTGTTCAGCAGCAGAAACAACTGGGCCTAATGTCTGGATGTGTTTCAACAATCCAGCTAGCAGCTGCTGTGGGGGTGAAAAACCAACAACAACCAGCTCACAGAACGCTGCAAGCCCAGGTTCTTCTGATCTGCTTTACTAAGCAAAGCAATGTTAAGGGGTTAACAATCTTACTTTAATCCAGGACAATAATATCATTCAGTTAGTTTAGGGGAAAAAGCCAGCACCCTGAACTGCAGAGCAAATACAAACAGATTACAAACATCAAAAGACAGACCAAATACAGTTCATAGTTACCAACATCTGAGTTCAGCCGGGAGCTCCACAAGGGCTGGCCCAGAGTCACGCAATATTTCTGCTGTGGGTCAGAGCTCCGAAAAAAGAAAGCCACCCCCTGGTTTTATGTCTTTTTCAGGGTCAAGGATGAGTCACATGTGTGACCTAAAATGTGACCTAAAATCATCACAAAAATGCGACGTGGTCTAAAAGCCTCTGATGTCACAAACATGTCACTCAAACCCATGTAAACTAGGCTTTCCCTTGAGGCAAGGAGGTCATCAAGGACTCCTAATTTAATCAAGGAAATAAAGGCCAAACTCTTCAAGAGCACTTGGTTGAATTAAGTGCTAAGAGCCCATTCTGATTGCCAATACAATATCAAAAATAATTAGGTAAAGTAGGAAGCTACCATATGGGGCATGGGGGAATACTTCCTTCTACCTCCTCATCCTAGTAGAATGCCTGAAAGGTCCTCCCTGTGCTGTTCCCTGCTATTGTTCCCAAGTGACTCCTCACTGCTTGCAGAAGGCAATTTTCCATGATTTCTCTTCTTAAATGAGATATTTATAATTAGTGCTTTGCACAGTATCTGACATATAGTAAGGCCTATGTAACTTCTTAGCAGAGTGGAACATAGTAGGAACTGTGCTAAGAACTTTACAAATATTATTTAACTTGATCTTCACAACAATCCTTTAAGGTAGGGTTGCTTGTCCAGGGTTTCACAGCGATCTATTAAATGGTTGAGGCTGAATTTGAACTCAGACCTTCCTTTCTGCAGGCCCAGTACCAGAATCAACAATACTATCTATCTGCCTGGTTAGGTTGGGCTCAAGTGGGCAATAAAATTGGGTAATTTTTTTTTCCTATGCAGCTAAACACAATATTTTCCTTTACCACTAGTATACATACCTGAACGATGACTCTTCAGCAGCTTCCTTCTCCTCTTTAGTTTAGTGTCTCTCTCCTTCCCTTCTCCAATCTAAAGCACAGAAATTGAACTGCTTCACAGTATTGTAGCTTGAACTCTTTCTGCATTCCATCTCTACCTCCCCTCCCCCCCACCTTTACCTCCAACTCTGTGAACTATGTGTAGTTCTAGGTATGATGTAGTCGAGAATCTTTTCCAAATCATAGTTCATGAACTCCAACTAGTGTGTTTTATTTTTACCAGGACACAAATTTCGTAACAAGGTCATTTAACTAGGTAGCAATGTAATTAATCATGGGATATCTCTTTCAGTAAACATTAAACTTACTCTCCCACATGTCCATACTCACTCAGCAGGATTGCTGGAACTTCATAGGATTTATGAAGAACATGAATACAACCACATGTAAGGGATTCATTTTATTAATTATGTCCTTGGAACCAAGAGCCAGGTCAGGCATGCTAAATAAATGCTTATAGATAATGTACACAAAGAACACATATGATTGGAGAATATTCATAGGGGAACAATTCATACCTCTGACTCTGCAAAGCTACCAAGCTGGCTGCTGATTTTAACCATTCTACTCTTTGCCAGCCATTGCATTCTGTTGCTTTCCATCAGGCATGTTACCTTCTGATATTTCCCACAAAGCATTTCTTTTTGCTGTTTCATACCAGATGCTGCTCTCTACCACCTCCCCTTCAACTGATCATTAACTCTGGCTATTTTTAAGGGTTTCCTGATATTCTGTACAAACAGAAAAGGGATTGTAAGATACTAAGGTAAAGAAACTCTTGACCTTACCCCAAGAATCGTACTGCTCCAAACAGAAAGGAGGGAATTGAAAGAGCTATAGCTTCTTCTGTGTAGGGGAGAGGCATATTATGTCTATCCCCAGCAATATCCAGTGGATAGGATGGTGATCTGAACTACAGGGGTTGCAAACCAGCTGGAGCAGGGCAACAGCTGGTGAAGAAAAGCAGAGAACATAGCCAGCAAAGAGGTTGTGTTCGGCAATGGCCATCATGACGATAGCTTCTCTGGCTAGAGAAGTCTGAGAGTCTATTTTGTGACAGTCCTCTGGCATAAGAGAGTCCCTCCTGGGAGGTGGGGTTCCCCTATTGGCCTTTGTTTTCTATGATTAGCTCACAGTGTCATACTCCTGCTGTGTAGGCACAACTGTCAATGGATTAAATCCTTGTTTGTGTACCCAGTTTATGTCTAAGGAGAGGCCTGTGGCCCAGCCAGAAACATCAGGGAAAATAACCCATTGATGAGTTTGGACGCTGAGAATAACATTAAAATAATGGGAATCAGTTCAATGAAAAGCTTTTTGCAAGCAATGGGGAAGAGGGAGAAGGGAGAGAGAAAAGAGGTCCTGATATACAACTCAGACATACAAACTAACAGAGTATAACTGAATGGCAGTGTTGCATTGGGGAGCACAGAGATACAGGTCCATTCAGCAAGGAACAAGTGCTCCAGGGGGAAGTTGTCCTCCAAAGTGCTCTTCTAAGAGTGGAGTTCTTATACTTTGACTTTGGGCACCCCCCCCCCCCCACCGATGGTCAATTTGCATATTGGGGGTAAGAGCAAAATATTATTTTGGAGGTTTGTTATCAGGGATAAAATAAGCTGGTGGTAGACAAAACATTATTTTGCACCAACTTTCAAAAAATATTGTCAGTATTTTTCTATGAATAAGTATGTTCTATAATCTTACAGCCTCTTTTAAGGGTAGGTCATGATGATGGCATCAAGACCACCAGGCCTAATCTTATAACAATGGTTTCCAGGCGTATATTCAATAAGCTACAGTTTCCCTTAAGGGGAAACCATCATGGTGGTCTTAAGACCACCAGGTCCAATCTTAAAACAGTCTCACAGCTTAATGGCAGGGCTTATGTCCACTATTTTCTTCACTATGCTCAATATTGTTGATGAATTGGACTGCTTATCAAATCCCAGAATACTGAAATAAGAAGACATGCCTTGAAGATTAGAGATTTTTTTAAGGGCGGACAAAATGAAGAAGGATCATAAGATTTGGAATCAAAAGGAGAAAGTGGAGTTCATCTGGTATAACCCTTACATTTTGCGATCAAAGAAACTGAGGCACAGTTGGCCTTCCCCAAATCCTACAGGATATAAGTTCTGGCACTGAATTTTAAGCATAGGTTTACTCACAATAAAACCAGATTGGTTTTTTGTTTGTTTCTTTTTGTTGTTGATGTTGCTTTTGTAATATAACCATGCCATGAAACTTAGGGTACTTGTTACTTCTAAGTGATAATGCCTGAAGGATCCGTAATTTGTACAGCTTGGGGAACTTTCAGTATAAAAACTCTCACTTTCCTGTCCCACCATCACACCCCATCCCCCTCAAACCTGTCAGTTATATATAATTCTTCTAAAGAGTTTTCAGATAATTAGAGAGGTTCAGTGATTGGTCTAAGATTCACAGCTAATTATTTGTCAGAGCAGAACTTCAACCTAGGTTTTCCTGACTGCAAATTGCTAGTGTTCTATCTAATGTAACCCATTGCCTGCTTCAGGATATAATGAGCCTAAAATATAAATGAATTCAAGAAAGGGTTAAGTAAATTAATCAATGATAAATAGATATTAAATAATTTGGACAGAGGGCCCTGACCTTTCAGAATCAAATTATAAAGGGCAATTATTATGTTCCCTCATTATCCCTTAGTGCCATTGTCAGGGCCAGAACTCTGCGTTGTACGTACCAATTTGTTCTCATCCCACTTTTCATATCCTTATTAAGCCATTTTCTTCATTCTTTTGTATCATTACATTCTCAATATGTCAACTTCCACTTTGATTAATTAAAAAAAAACTTTATGCAAGGAACATTTGAGTGATTTATACTGTTATTTGATGTAGTAATTAGGCAATTTTTCATGTTTCATAAAGAATTTTTTTATAAATTTGCTATTATCCCCTCCCTCCCCAAGTCACTGAGTATAAAAGCAGTGACTCATACGTCCTATGGTTGGTATCATTTGTCAGAATGATCAACATTGACAACAGGGAGGCTTAAAAAAAATAACTTAGCAATATTGGTACCTTAGGGATTTGAAATATTGCAGAATATCATAAGAGGAAGTAAAGTGGTTTGTATTTTTCCATAATGAGTGGAACACTGAATAGAGTGTTTGACTTGGTGTCTGCAAGATGTGGGTTTGGAATCTAAGTTAGATTATGTTAGCCATGTGGCCATGGTCCAGTCATTAAACTTGTCATAAATTTTGGTTTCCTCATCTTTAAAGGGAGAATAATAATGATTGCTCTACCTACATCTCAGTGCTGTTGTAAAGAATGTTTTGTGTTGTTGTGCAGTCATGTCCTACTCTTTATAAGCCTGTTTGGAGCTTTCTTGGCAAAGATCCTAGAGCGGTTTGCTATTTCCTTTTACAATTCACTTTTATAGATGAAGAGCTGAAGCAAACAGACTTAAGAGACTTGCCCAGGGTCACAGAGCTAGTAAGTGTCTGAGGCCAGATTGAACTCAGGAAGATGACTTTTAGGCTTAGCCTCTATCCACAGTGCCACCTAGTTGTACTCTACAAATCTCGAAGGATAGATTATTAGCCCTGTGATTCCTTGGTATACTCTACTCCCAGATAAAGAAATGTCCTCTATCAATGGAGGTCGATTCTTTTTTCTGCAAATTGAAGGTTTAAAGAAGTGCCTAGGACTTTCAGACTTGCCTAGGGTCAGACAATGTATATCAGAGGTGTAACTGGAACCTGATTCCTAGGTTGAAGACCATGTCTCTAGCCACTTGCATGCTGCTTCCTAGAGGCCAAACAACTAGTTCTGAAAATAGGCAATAGTGAAACACTGGCTTATACCTGGATTTTGCCAGCACATGGAAGACTTTTCCAGGACAGGAGGAAGTCACATTAACCCTAGGGTTTAGGCAAGAGCAAGTAGGAGGAAAAGTCTGTGGTTCCTATGGAACCCTAGGGTATGGGCCAGATGGAACTGTCATTGGTATTGATCTTGGCAGGAGTAGCAAGCTTTAAAACATTGTAGTAGAAATGTGAGTTATTTTATCATTAGACTGCAGATTTGAGAAAACATGCTCCTAAGGATGTCATTATCTGCGGTTTACATTAGATCCAATTACATACAAATGTTTGCAGAACAATGAGACTTCTGTTTTAAGGTTTTTTCTATTTTTTAAATTGTGTAGCCCCAATACGGGAATAATTCTGAAGGCTCTTTTACCCACATAAGTGAAGCTTTGTGGTTTCAAGGCATCACATAAACATTTGAATTCAGTTGCCCTGCCCACTTTTAAATAAATTTTGAATCTGAGCAAATTCAGTTTGTTTCAGAGTGAAATAGACCAACTTTAATGGACAGGAATGGCCAGGAGCATGCTGTGTTATCTGGTAAAGGTAGAGCAAGGCATGTAGAGATTATGAGTGGACAAGATAACTGAAGGAGTGGGTCCCTAAGGGAGCATTTGTTTATCTCCAGTTCTAAAAAGAAACATCATAATTTTACCTACAGTCAACCACAAAGGCAGCAGTTTTTTTTTTCTTTTAGGGACATATAAAGTTGGAAGAGACTACTGCAGTAATCTAGTTCAGACTCCTTTTATAGATTAGGAATTTAAGGTTCAGAGAAGTTACATGATTTGCCCAAGATCCCATGAGTCACCTTGTATGCCTGGGTACATAAGCTCCTCTATGCATGAGCAGAAGAAGCAGGATTTAAACATAAATCCTCCAGGTCTTGAGCTTTTTCTACTGAACTTTGATATTCCTATTGTATTCAGTATATATCCTCATATAGTTGTCAAGCTATATGTTATCATGGGAAAGTATTTTATTGGCAAAGGGGAAAGGATTTAAAAGACTAAGAGGAGGTTTCTGGCCACAATGGCTGAGCAATCTATTTGGTAACGTAAACATTAAACTACTGGGGCTATTAAGTACTATAGAATTTAGAGAGAAAGAAAAAAAAATCCATTATGGTTAGAGTTAGCAGGGAATAATTCAGGGAGGTAGGCCTTGAATTGAGCTTTGAGGTCTCCATTTGGGACATGGATTTCCAACATGACTTTGCTGATAGGAAGGGATAGGGAGCTCCAGTCAGAGGTAATAATAACATAAGCAGAAGGATGAAAATAGAAATAAGCATATCATATTTGAGTAACAATGAGAGGAGTGTAGCTTAACAAGGGCAGATAGCTCCTGATTTAGGAGAGCCAGGTTTAATCCCAGCTTAGCCACTAATTAGCAGTGTGACGGCATCATTTCTCTGCTCAATTTCCCCACCTATTAAAGAGGTGAATTAGATGATCTCTAAACTCTTTTCTAGCTTTTATGATCTAGCAGTCTTTGATTGTACTATATATCTGAGGGGTAGGAGGAAAAGCTGAGTAATGAATAGAGCTTTGGACTTGGAACCAGAAAACCTGGGTTTGGGGCAGCTAGCTGGCACAGTGAGCAGAGCACCAGCCCTGGAGTCAGGAGTACCTGAGTTCAAATCTGGCCTCAGACACTTGACATACTTACCAGCTGTGTGACCTTGGGGAAGTCACTTAACCCCAATTGCCCTGCCTTCCCCCCAGCCAAAAAAAAAAAAAGAAAAGAAAACCTGGGTTCAAGTTCTATGTCATAAATTTCCTAGCTATATGATTCTGGGCATGTTATTTTAAACTCTTTGTTTCTCAGTTTTCTTATCTGTAAAATGAAGAGATTGAACCCAATAGCCTTAAAGTCCCAGCCCTCTCTAAATTTATGATCCTAAGACCTAGTTTCAAATCTTACTATATACTAGCTTCATAGAGTCAGACTATCACTTCAGCATCTAAATGTGCCTCAAGCAACTCTCTTAGATTACCAGGCAGGAGTTCCTTAATTGTATCTGATGGAGAGAGTTCCCACACCTTTTCTTAGGGAGTTCCCTCTCTTGAAAAAAATCATTCATCCGGATCAAAAACAAACATTCAAACTGAAAGCAAACAAAAATGCAAGAGCCACAACATATTCTTCAGGCAGAATCAGAGGGAGGAAGCAGTGGACCAACCCACTTCAACTGTTCCAACCTGGAATCCTGCCCTCATTTGTTAATTTCTCACAACCTAATAATGGAACTAGATAATGGTAAGCATCTCTCCACTGTAGTTAGAGCTTCTTAAGAACACTTTAAAGAAAAGCAATGTCATATAGAGGAAAGACTACAGGAAAAGGACTCAAAACACCTTATTTCTGTTTCTAATTATTTCATCTCTCTGGATTATAGTTTCTTCATTTATAATAGAAATAACTGACATTGATATGGCATTTTAAAGACTCCAAAACCTATTTTAATACATTATTGCATTTGAGTCTCAGAGCCACTTTGTGAAATAAATACTCCAATACCAAATTTACCAATGAGGAAATGAATACTCAGAAAAGTTATATGACTTATCTTAGGTCATACAGCCTGGAAGTATCAGAGGCAGGACCCTGAACCCATGGGGTCTGAACCCAGGTCTTCTCTACTTGAAGTCCAACACTTTGGGTGGTATGAAATAAATGGGCTGAAATGTGTGATTTCCAAGATTTCTTCCAGGCAAGAACAGAGTTCTATGGGTCTATACAAGTGCCCAGAATTGTGCCTGGCACATACTTAGTGCTCACTAAATTTGCATCGAATGAATATGCTATAAATTCAAATTCTATTCAAAATTCCAACCAATACTTTCCCCCCCTAAAGCTAAGCATTTGCATGTTAATAGAAGCTTTGTCATGGGATGAAGTATGTTACTTAGGTTAGTAGATCAAAGAAAATTAAATTTTCTCTGTAACAGTAGACAGAAATCCCTTGAAATACATGATCAGGACATTCAGGTTCAGAACAAAACCAATATTTGAAAGTGAGAAAATTTAATTGCTTGTTTTGAAGAGTCAAAAAAAATTACTGATGTGTTAGTAAGTCAATTAGGGACTGTATGTTCATGTATCAAGTATCAGAATCACTTTAACTGTTGAAAGTCAAAGTGAATTGACTTTTCCAAGATGATACATGCTAACAAATGGTAAAGGCAACATGTATATTAACAAGCATTTCCCTGTTGTTTACTCTTTCTTCCTGGATACAAAAGCAAAGGAAAAAATAGTTTTAAATTTTTTTTGCAGAAAAAATGGAAAATCTAATTTTCTTTCTAATTAGTGTGGATTCTCTATCAAAAAAAATGTCATGTTCCACATTTTCAATGATGAAAATATTCTCTCTTCAAATAAACATAAGAAAATAAACTTTTATCTGAAAATTTCCATTTATTAAAATAATTCACATGTCTATTCTACAGGTCCATAAAGTCACTTTATACTGAGATTGAATCTCCCACTAAGAGGGCCATTCTGATTTGTAATGAATTAAGCAGCCTGGCATAATAGATAGAGAGTTAGATTAGAAAGCAGGAAAAGCTTGATTCAAATTCCACCTCAGACATTTATTAGCAAGGTGACCCTTGGCAAGTCATTCAACCTTTCTGAACCTCAGTTTTGTCATCTGTAGAATGGAAATAATAATACCATCTAACTACTAGGGTAATTGCGAGGAGTGAATGAGATGAAATGTATACTGTGCTTTGCAAAATTTGAAGTGATACATTGTTTTGTCTATCGTATTCTTTTAAAAATATTTTGATAATCTAAAAAATTATTCTCCAGGTACAGCATGTCAATAGAATCTTCTCTTGTATTAAGGAAGTAAAATCAAGCAAAGCAAACTTGCTTACTTTTTAAAAATAATATTTTCATAATACTTTTTAGACGTATGTCTTGCTCCACTTACCATCCTTCCTCAGGGAAGTATCACACAAGGTTTCAAGTACACATAATAGAGGGAAATGTGGCTGTCATCAGTCGTCAATGTTCATTTACCAAGCCCCTATTATTTGCAAGGCACCATGATAAATATTAAGTGAGATATGAAAATTTAAACAAAATCTGGATTCTGTCCTCCAGGAGTTTATATTTAAAAAAATTAAATTAGGATGAACAATAGGTAATTTGCTAAACTCATTACAGATATTAAATGACTGCGAAGAGGAGGATAATACACCTCTTCAAAATACAGCGTGTTCCTCTTGCCCCTGTTAGGCGTAAAGATCATGGAGGGAGGTGATTTTTTGCAAGAGAGATGGAAAGATATATGGAGAGATTCAAAGAACGAGAATGGCTGGGTGCCTTGGCTAAGCTTGTGACTTTTAGGTTCATGGTGTTTTCAAATTGTGTATATATTTTTACTGGGTGGAGTGCCTTTTTCTTAGAAGGTGTCTTTAGTCCTGGGTAATAAGAAGATACAAGATGATATCAGAAGATAGAAATTCATAGGAAAGTAGCAAAGGTTCTGTGGGAAGAGAATGTTCTTTTAGGCTCAAGACTCAAGAAAAAGTGGGTCCTATAGATCCCTACTTTCCTTGTCCTGTCCAGCTCATCGGTAGAAAGGAAAAGAAAAATTCAATGTAGACATGGTAGAGGAATAGAAATTTCACAACTGGTTAGAATTTCCTTGTGTTATGTTTCACAGGAAAGCACTATGAATGAGGTCATGGTATTGTGAATTCATACTAATACCAGTAACAACAGATATAACTGACATTTATAAATTAGCACCTCAAGGTTTGGAAAGATAGATAGATAGAGAGATAGATGACAGATAGGGGTGTGTGTGTGTGTGTGTGTGTGTGTAAAATCTCATTTGATCTAAAAATAGCCCTGTGAACTAGTTACTATGGACATTTTTGTCCTCATTTTTACAAATGATGAAACTGGAGTACAGAGGTTAAGTGACATGCAATTGGCCATACAGCTATTTTCATCAATACAATTTGAACCCAAATCTTTCCTGGCTCTAAGGACAGTGAGTTAATGAAGGTGGCTTCTCCAGAAGGTAAATAGGTTTCATAGTTTTTATTCCCCATTCCTAGTTGATTCTGGTGTTATCATCTTATCATATTTTACATTTAGCTTTTTTTTTCTTTTATGCAAATTCTTGTTCTAGGTAGGTCTGGTGGGGGTTAAAAAGGCATAGTACCTGCCTTCATTGGGCTTGCAGACTAGTAGAGGACAGAAAACATGTACAAATTACTGTTATATAATACCGCCAGAGGAAATACTACTTCCTCTTAGGATGAATCAGAGGACTGTTCATAAAAGAACTGTCATTTAATTTGGTAGAAAGATAAAGCTGTGGAGAATAAGAACTCCCAGAAAAAGAATTGACATGAAGAAAAAAAAAATCACAGCTTCATAAAAAAAAGCATGTAGACTGGTTTTGTAGATATTCATTCATTTCATTTAGATGGTCAAATTTATTGGTATGTAATTGGGCAAAATAGTTCCTAACAATTGTCTTGATTTTCTCTTCATTGGTGGTGAATTCACCCTTTTCATTTTTGATACGAGTAACTTAGTTTTCTTCTTTCCTTTTTCAAAATTAAATTAACCAATGGTTTATCTATTTTATTGGTTTTTCATAAAATCAGCTTCCAGTTTTATTTATTAGTTCAATGGTTTTCTTACTTTCAATTTTATTAACCTCTCCTTTGATTTTCAGCATTCCCAATTTGTTGTTTAATTAGGGATTTTTAATTTGTTCTTTTTCTAGTTTTTTTTAGTTGCATGCCCAAATTCATTGATCTGATTTTTCTGTATTTTATTGATGTAAGAAATTAAAGATAAAATTTCCCCTAAGTATCTCTTTGGCTGCATCCCATAAATTTTGGTATGTTGTTTCAATGTTGTCATTTTCTTTAATGAAATTGTCATTTGTTAACTATGATTTGTTCTTTGACCTAATTTTTTTTAGGATTAGATTATCTAATTCCCAATTAATTTTTAATCTCTCTTGTCCATTATTGAATGCAATTTTTATTGTATTATAATCTGAAAAGGATGCATTTACTATTTCTGCCTTTCTGCATTTGGTTGTGAGGTTTTCATGTTCTAATACACGGTAAATTTTTGTATAGGGTGCCATATACTGCTGAGAAAAAGGTATATTCCTTTCTATTTCCATCCAAATTTCTCCAGAGATAGTTTTATCATCTATTTCTTCCTGCAACTCATTCAACTTCCCCTTCAGTAATTTAGATGCTATGCCACTTGGTGCATATATGTTTAGCATTTATATGACTAAATTGTCTATAGTACCTTTTAGCAAGATATAGTTTCCTTCCTTATCTCATTTAATTAAATCTATTTTGGCTTTTGCTTTGTCTGAGATCATGATTGCTGCTCCTGCTTTCTTTGCTTCAGCTGAAGCATAATCAATTCTGCTCCAGCTCCCTTACCTTTTACTCTGTGAGTATCTCTCTGCTTCAGATATGTTTATTGTAAACAATATATTGTAAGATTCTGGTTTTCAATCCATTCTGCTATCTGCTTCTATTTTATAGGTGAGTTCATCCCATTCAAGTTTACAGTTATAACTAACTGTGTGTTTCCCTCAATGCTATTTTTTCCTTGTTTATCTCCCTCTCATTCATATCCCTACCCTTTCCCTCCTCACAAGTATTTAATTTCTGATGACTGCCTTCCCCAATCTACTCTGCCTTTTATCAGTCCTCCTCCCCTTTCTATTATCCTTGTCCCCCCCTGCTTTTTTTTACTAAATCCAACTGAGTGTGTGTGTGTGTTTATTCCCTCTGTGAGCCAATTTTGATGAGATCACCTGCCCCCCATTTTTCTCTCCATTATAATAGCTTTTTTATGCCTCTTTTTTGTGGTATAATTTGCCCCATCCAATCTCCCCCCTCCTTCCAGTGAAATTTCCTTTATCCCTGCTTCATATTTTTTATTTTTAGGTATCATCCCATCAAAGTCACTTATATCCACACATTCTGTCTACATATACTCCTTTTAATTGTCTTGTAGTAGTGAAGATCTTAAGAGTTAACAAATATCTTGCCATAGAGAAATATAAACAGATTAACATTATTGAATTTTTTATGTTTTCTCTTTCTTGTTTCTTTTTTACCTTTTGGATATTTCCCTTTTGTCATGTATTTGGAGGTCAATTTTTTTAATCAGCTCTGGTCTTTTAATTAGGAATGCTTGGAAGTCCTCTATTTCACTAAATATCCACCCCCCCCCCCCAAAAAAAAATTATTCAGTTATGCTGGGTAGGTGATTCCTGGTTGTAATCCTAACTCCTTTGCCTTTCAGTATATCATATTCCAGGCCCTCTGGTTCTTTAATTTGGAAGCTGCCAAATCCTGTATAATCCTGACCGTAGCTTCACGATATTTGAATGGATTCTTTTTGGCTGCTTGCAGTACTTTCTCCTTGATCTGTGAGATATGGAATTTGGCTATGATGTTCCTTGGAGTTTTCATTTTGGGATCTCTTTCGGGTGGTGATTGATGGATTCTTTCAATTTCAATTTTGCCTTGTGTGGGGTGGCAAGACCATTCGAGTACCCCTGTAATTCACAGAGGCTTCTCAGGTAGGGACAGAAAAGGAATTAATTTTATTTTACAAATCTCATGAGATTTGGGCATCACCTCCACTAGGACGGACTAGTGGAAGGAGGCGGCTCACAAAGGCAAGGTACCAACATATATCCTGTCACAAAAGAACTCCACCCCCACCACTATCCCTCCTCTCCATTGGCTGGGAAATGGGCTTACAATCTAGGCATGAAAAGCTAGACAAAGAACCAGGAAATCAAGCACAGCCAATCTAAGGTAAAGAGAAGCAATGAGGGAGGCGAGGAGGAGTCTTCCTGGATTTGGTAACAACTCTGTGCTAGCATGGTGGGGGGAGAGGGGGAGAGAGAGAGAGAGAGAGAGAGAGAGAGAGAGAGAGAGAGAGAGAGAGAGAGAGAGAGAGAGAGAGAGAGGCTCTTATTGCCTCAGGCCCTGAATTCCTGAGAGTTAGGTAATCACATTCCTACAAGGTTAAATCCCAAGGTCTATTCCATCCTCTCACTGCCTCTGCTTATTCCAGAAATAATTCTTATATTTTCTCTCTCTGTGAAGTCTTCACAAGAATTATCTCCCACTCAGCCTTCTGGCTCTAATATATCAGGGCAGTTTTCTTTGATAATTTCTCGAAAGATGTGCAGGCTTTTTTTTTTAAATCATGGCTTTCAAGTAGTTCAATAATTCTTATATTCTCTCTCCTGGATCTATTTTCTAAGATAGTTGTTTTTCCAATGAGAAATTTCAATTTTCTTCTTCTTTTTTTTTTTTTACTTTTTTGATTTTGTTTTCATTGTATCTTGATGTCTCATAGAGTCTTTAGCTTCCATTTGTTCAATTCTAATTTTTAAGGAATTTTTTTTTTCAGTGAGCTTTTGTACTTCCTTTTCCATTTGGCCAATTCTATTTTTTAGGCAGTTATTTTTCTCTGTAAATTTTTGTATCTTTTCCCATGCTGTTGACTCTTTTTTCATGATTTTCTTGCATTACTTTCATTTCTTTTCCCAATTTTTCTTCTACTTCTTTAATTTGCCTTTTAAAGATCTTTCAGGAATTCTTTTTGGGCCTGAGATCAAATTACATTTTTCTTTGAGGCTTCACATGTAGCCATTTTGACATTATTGTCCTCTTCTAAGTTTATGCCTTTACCCTTCCTGTCACCGTAGTAACTTTCTATAGTGAAGTTCTTTTATTGTTGTTGTTTTTTGCTCTTTTTTTCTGCCTTTTTTGTGATTTCATGTTTTTATGTGAGAGTTAGGCTCTAGTCCTGCATTGTCCCAAGCTTTTTGTGCTGGGGATCAGCGTCTCATTGCTGACTTTCGCTGGCCTTCAGTGCTTAGCTGTTTGCTTCCCCTGGAGGGTAGGCTAACATTCTGGTTTGTACTGGGGGGTGGGGGCCTCCCTGTTGGTTTCCCCTGGGTGTGGGGTTTAGATGTTGGCCTGCCCCAGGGGTGGTGCCTTTCTGCTGGCTTGCTATTATAGGAGTCTTTCTGGTGACTGGCCCTGGAGGATGGATCTTATTGCTGGTCTACTTTAGGGGTAGGGCCCTGTTGCCTCTTTGCCAGCAGGTTCTGCAAGAGAAATCTTGTTGCTGATCTGCCCTAGAGGTGGGGCCTTGCTCCTGAGTTGCTATGGAAACAGCGTGTCTCTGCTAGCAGGCCACAAGGGTGGGATCTTGCTGTTGGCCAACCTTAGAGTGGGGCTTCACTACTGGTTAACAATGAGGTCAAGGTCTCCTTGGTGGCTTGTGCTGGGTGTGAGGTCCCTGGGGTGGGGCCTTGCTGTGCTCCTCAGACTGCTTATTCGCTTAGGGGGCTCCTGGTTTGCAGGAGGGTGGGGACTGGCTGGTGGATTTCCCCAGGTTTGGAGTTTTGCTGCAGGCCCCATGCTGTGAGGCTGGCTCTTATTGCTGTTGCTGTGGCTGCAGCTCTTGGATCTTGCTCGCTTCCACCCCAGTGAGAAAGACCTTTTCTGTCATGCTGGTAAGCTGCTTCCCTGCTCCCAGATCAATTCTGAGGCATTTTTATAGTTGTTTAGAGGGGAATTTGGGTGGGCTTCAGAGGGTTCATTCCTCATGTGGCACCATAAGTCCCTCTCTCTTCTTTAGGTGCACACCACCTAATGGCAAAAAGTAATAAATATATGAAGCAAGGAGGCGCAATGTAGATGGAGAGGGGCAGATGGATACCAGTGATGTTGTAGAGGTAAGACTGACAACTTATAGAATGATTGATATAAGGAATGAAGGAGAGGAAGGGGGAAAAATCGAACCAGTGTCAAGTCCAAGTGAGAATAAGGTATTTCCAAAAGAAATAGGTATATCAGGAGAAAGAGTATGTTTGGGGAAAAAGATGAGTTTTTGACCTGGTGAGTTTAAGATGTTGGCATCCAGATGGAGATGTCCAGAAAAGTGCTAGAAATTCAGGATTGATGTTTTGAAGAGAGCTTAGGGCTAGAGATATAAATGGATGTTCATCTGGATAGAAATTATTGTTGAAGTAATAGACGTGGATGTGATTTTCAGGGAAGTGTATGGAGAGACATTATGTGATGCCTAATGGCTTGCACATACTTTACTCCTTCTACTGGTGGATTGGGGTGGAATGTTTCACTCTTGTAATAGTCTAGGGAATGACTAGAATAGGAGCTACTTCTCATCCTAGGACACTGGCTTAAGCATTTGCTCACCTAGCCTTATACTAGATTCAAGTTTTGTCTATCCTCTCAGCCATAGACACTGGGAACCACAAAAGTGATCCTGGATCTCCTTGGCACACAGAGGATGGGGCATACATTCTTTGGATTTGTGCCTGCAACTCACACAACTCCCCAAACCAGGAAGACAGGCTAACCATGAACCTCTGAAGGAATGAATTCTCTAATCAAATTAGTTTCAACAAGGATATGCTGACAATCAAGTCTACCAGAGATATCATTTGGAATATCCTACTCTGAGTATGCTAAAAAGGGCCTGGTGGAAATTTAAAAAGCATCGGATTCCCTGGCTTTTGGTTCTTCTAAGTGACACCAATTTACATTGCCATCAGAATATACAAAGCCACTGCACAATCTGAGTAGCAGCAACTAGTTAACGAATAATAGGGGTTATTTGTTTACTTTCAGTACACAAACACTAAATATTTGGGGTTCAACTGTGTCAGCTCTTTGATCAGCAGTCAACCAACTGATGCTGACAGAGGAAAAGAAGGACAAGAACAGAATCTTGAATAAATTCCAACACTTAGGGAATGAGAAGAGGAAAGATAATCAAAGAAGTGGGAAGAAAATAAGGTGAGCGCATTGTCATAAAAAGCAAGGAAGAAAGGAATTACAAGGTTAGAGAGAGGCAGAAAGTGACTCTCATTTAACAAGGAGTAACAAAATGATTCTCAGAGCAGGTGGTGGAGATAAAGGAAGGGAAGAAGAATTTCCACAGCAGTTACCACACACTAGGCACTGTGCTAAGTGCTCTTTACAAATATTATCTCAGTTGATCCTGTCCCAGTTCGATACTTTGTAGACATGATGCACTTATCAAGTGGTGGCTGGCTAAGTGGATGAACAAAGGAAAAATACTACAATTCAAGAAATGTAAAGGTTGCGATAATCAAAGTACAATTTTGGGAATTAACTGATAGAGATGATGAGACTTGATAAAATGATAGAATCATGAATTTTATAGCTAAGAGCAACATTGGAATTTCTTTACTCCAGAACTCTTATTATGTTAGTTAAAGAGAATCACAGAAATGATTAACGACTTGCCCAGGCTTATGCATTTAGTTAAAGGAGGGGCTGAATCTAAAACATCAGACCTTTGACTCCCAATCAATACATTTCAATAAACCAAGATATTAAAATTTTGAAGGTAATTATAATTCCAAACAGAAGTTATAAGAAGATTGTGGATGAGGGGAAACCTTCTCAACTAGATGAGAAAAAAACCCATGAAAATTTTAAGGAGCTACTATGGTATTCTTGTCACCTGTGTCTCATCATGTATCAGGTACCAGACCGGGGAATTCACTTTTTTTTAGTTTCATTATTATTTATAATGAAAGTAGATCATCTTGGAAATGCTAGGAAATGTTTCATTTTATGTTTATTTGTTGTCTTATCTCTAAATGTTCTCAGGATGATCTTATTTCTATAAGTATCACATCAAATTCTCCACAGGCTCATTCTCTGCTGCCTTTTTTTTTCTTTTCTCTTCTCCCGACCCTCCCTCCCTCCCCCAGGCCAGGTAACGTTGTTTGTTGTCTTCTGTCATTCCCTGTAATGTTTCACAAATGAACTTTTGTATTAAACTAGCATTTTCCTTGATCAACAGGTTCATACTTTTCTTCTATAGATATAGTAAGTTGTATTAGATTCTATGATGGATGCAATGTAACAAATCACTTTGTTCAATCATCATCTGAATATCAAAAATAGCTTTACTGCTTAGACAGATGCCACCTTTGAAAATAAATTAACTTACCATATTAAAGTTTTAAAAGTCATTTATCAAGTTAGGTTGCCATTAAATTGTTCAATAGTCACAACTTTTATATTGATATATAAAAAATAGTTAATATTTTGGTGTTGGAGATTTTGAAGATTACATTATACTTTTGACCACTCCACTATGTTCCCTGATGCAAAAACAAAACCAAAAACAAAAATAAACAAAAAAATCCAATCATTTTTATACTACAGAGTGTCCCTAAAATCTGGACACAGGCAAAAATGCATATTTTGAAATATTTGAATATTAACAGACCTTGGCCCCCTTGACTTCTTTTTATAGAGATTCCTGAAAACCATGGAATACCTCAATCTAAGAAGATAAAATTACTGATGGTCCAAAGGACAATAGACAAGACAGCATTGTGGCTGTAAAGAAAATGTAGGATGTTACTAACAATGATTTGAATATGAGAAGTGTCATAAAAGGAATCAACTAGGGCATGTATGGCTGGAAAAACAGGTGGACTATTCATGTATCTCAAGGACAGGATGGCTGATAAATCATAGATTTTGAATTAGGAGAATCATTAGAAATAACACAGCCCAAATCTTTCATTTTATAGATGAGGAAACCGATGCCACTAATATACATGGCATATTACAATTTTCTGAAGGTCTTTTATGACATTGGATAGATAGTATTTGAAAGATTTCCAGAAAAAAAATATGAAAAAGGATTATACAGAAAAAGAATGGGACAAATAGGCTTGGTCTGTACCAGATGAGAGAACGCCTTTTATCAATCAGATCATGAATACACAAAAATATGAAAATACTAAAGTTATCTATATATAGTAAGATGGGCAATAAATTCAATTGAAAGAAAGAATACATGGATCTCTAGGATTACATATCATGTATTTAGAGATTGTCTATATTATCAGTTTAAAATGGTGAAATTTCTGATAAATTGAATATTTTCTACATACTAATGTGGATATTTTTAATGTTTCCATCTAATTGTTGTCTGAATCAGGTCATAGGTTTAGAGCCAGAACAGAGGCCATCTAATCCAAGCCCTTCATTTTATAAAGGAGGGAACTGAGGCCTTGTTAAATGGTTAAGCATATTGCAGAGGGGGATTTGGACCCAGATCCATTGGCTACAGAGTCAATTCCTTCTCCATCACAGTCAATGAATATCATAAGTGTCCTGACATGGCAAAATGTAACAAATTCTACTTTTAGTTAATCTAATTGGCTATTACTTTCATTAATTCACTTTACAATTTGGCATATTTCTAAACAATCAAGCTGGCTCTCTAGTAAACTATGTGGATTGAGTAAATGATCTTTCCTGGGTGAGTTGGTTTGATTATTTCTCTCTTGGTACAGAGCTGTGGTTTCTGACAATGGCTCACATTACACTGACAGCAATGAGAGAAATACAATGCCATACTTTTTGTCCCAGGTGGATATAGTCATTGAGGCATCAGGCATTAGCAGCTTATGAGAATCACACAGCCTTTAAGTCAATGATATACACTGTCTACCTCAAGTCCTATTTTTTTAATTTAGTTTGACAACTTAAGGCAAATGTGTTTTTGCTAATGTTAGAAATTACCTAGGTGAGTACCAAAAGCAGCATTGTCATTCAATGAACTACAATTCCAAGAACTAAGCACTTAGCTGGAACTAAGAGAAAGCCTAAAGGATAAACTTAGTCCTTCCTTTAATACTGTACTAGAAGATAAAGGATACTATTTATATTTTAACTACACTTCTTATTACTAATAAATAGAAATGAGAATCTTGACCGAGGTAATGATAATAATTATAGCCAATTATAATAACTTGCATTTATACAGTGCCTACTACATATGAGGTGCTGTGTAAATATTACAGAATAGCTAGCTGTGAGGATCATATTAGCAATAATCACATGGCACCTCAAAGTGAGACTTTATATAAATGTTAAGGACAACTAAATAGAGTAAGGTGTGTGGGGTTTATGTCTTTGTTACCCGCTATGTTAAAGCCTTGAATGTTTCATAAGCAAATCGATTAATCTAATCTATAGTAGATACAATAGAAACCATAGAAGAGATGTAATTAAAAGATGTTGTAAGTAGAGATGAAAAGCTTTGGTCTAAAATGCATGCCAAATTGAGGATGTTTCCTCATGTTTAAACACTCATGAATGATAAATATTTAGGGTCAGTTAATGCTTCTCTCCTGGCATTGTAACAGTATCAAGGCAACATGGCACAGAAGCGTGCTAGGATTCTGGTTCAGAAATTCAAGTCAAGTCAAAAAAGATGTGTAAAGTTCTTTCTTTATATAAGCTATTGTGATGGCCCTTGGGGATAAGAATCTCTATTTCAGGAAGACCTCATTTAAAAACCTGCCTCTGACAGTAGTTGTGCCGAACCAATTAATCTCTATGGGTCTCAGACAATTCTCTGTTGTTGTTGTTCCGTCATTTTCAGTTGTGTCCAACTCTTTATGGCCCCATTTAGGGTTTTTTTGGCAAAGAACTGGAGTAGCTCTCCATTTCCTTCTGCAGCTCATTTGACAGAGGAGGGGACTGAGGCAAACAGGGTTAAGTGACTTTCCCAGGGTCACACAGCGAGTAAGTGTCTGAGGCAAGATTCAAACTCTCAAAGATGAGTGAGTCCTCCTGACTCCAGGCCTAGTGCTCTATTGACTGAGCCACCTAGTTGCCAGGAAAGTCCCTAGGTCTGATCTCTTAAATCATAAAGAGATTCCTATCTATACTTGTGGGTGAAGTTCCCACACAGTGTTCCATGTGCTGAAGAAATCACAAACCTTGTATTTGAGACTTGTAATATTAGGGTTCTTCCAACCTGGCTCAGCCTAGACTCCCTGAACCACTTTCCCACCTCTAATCCAGTGGTTATTTCATGATGGCATCACCTTCATGACTTCAACCTCCTTTTCCAAATGCTGAGTTTATCCTTGGGGCCCCCATTTAAGGAAGTACTCACCCAGCCATGCTCTCTTCCAACTTGGCTCAGTCTTAGTTTGTCCTAGCTTGCTTTCCAGCTCTCTTTTGTGTGCTGTCTTCCCTCATTGGAATGAAAGCCCCTTTTATTCCTGGATTTATCACAGTACTTGGCAAGGAAGTACTTAATAAATGTTTTACCTAATCTAATCTGCAGTAAGGTCAGAGTCACAGATGAAGTCACCCTAGCCAAAGTTTCAGCCTTATTATTCATGACTCTTCATAGACTTTTTGAATTGGCCATACCAACATTCAAGCTGTTCTTCATATATGACAATCCATCTTCCATAGCCTTTGCTCGGGCTATCCTCCATGCCTGAAGTGTGCTTCTACCTTCCCCTCTGCCTTTTAGAATCCCATTCTTCCTTCACAACAAAGTTCAAGTACTGCCTTCTACATGAAACCTTTCTGATTGCCCTAGCTTCCAGTGCTCACCCCCTCAATTTTGTGCATATATTGTATCAGAAATGCTTTATATGCCACTAGAATATTCCTTGAGGACAGGAAATGTTTCACTTTTGTCTTTGTATCCTTAGAACCTCCTGTGGTTCCTGGTACATACAGGCAGGTGTTATACACGTTTTCTGACTTATTGGTTCATTGGTTGATTTCTTGATTACAGTACCTTTCTTTTGGCATAGTAGTTTTATTCAGTAGGAAGACAAGAGCACAGAATCATAGATATGGATCTAGACCTGAAGGGATCTGAGAGGTCATCTGGCTCAGGCCCCTCATTTTGCAAATAAGTAAAGTCCAGATAGAATACATGACGATCATGAGTCACATGAGTTGTAATTACATGATTTAAACTGATATGCTCTAATTAAAAAAATCTAGAGTTCTTTCCGCTGTAATGCATTGGACATGATTTTAAATGTCTCTCTATACTGTATGTGTTGTCGTTTTACCCTATTTCACTGATCTTCCTTCCCACTCAATTTTTTTTTTTTAGTATGAGATAGATTCTTGATTAGTTCTCCCAGAACAAGGTTTACTTTATAATCTCCTCAGAGTTCTAGGTTACCTCTTGGAGACTGAAAGTATCAATCTTTCTTCAATGTTAGTGCCTTGATTCCCCTCCCTCCCTTCTTCTGATGTATTCCTCCTTGTGGGTAACCACCATGATTAGTGCCCCAGTTCCGTTTAACCACTAATAGTTTTTAAAAAGGAATGTTTATATTGAAGATATGAAAAGAACAGAAATTAACTACATCCCCCCCACCCTAGCCCCTAATACTTGTGGGCACACTCTCTCCTATGGTCCCAGTGGAGAATGTCCTCCACTTCAAGGCAATTTCAACATACTATTCTCTCCCTACTCCCCTTCCCCAAGTTTGTTTCCAAATTTGCCATAGCTGATGGTGAATTGGTGTAGCTCTCTCTTAATTGCCTTTATGTATATTGGTTCAAACAAATTGCTTATGACTTTATACTGCCAGACTTCTAGCCAATCTTCAGTTCCCAGAGTTCTGGTAGTTTACCATTCTGACCTTTTGAAGCTCACAAATATACAACCAGCCATCCATAATATTCTTTCACCTAAAATCAAGAAGAGACCTACCAGAATAGGCAAAAACAGGGCCTCATGCTCACAGCTCCTATGGCCCAGGGGAGAGATAAATACTTGAGGCCTCTCTCTAACCACTATTAGCATAATCCTTGCCTCCACACTTGAACACAGGAATGAGGATCTTTCTAATTTGGAACAGTCAGTGCCTTTTGAATGCATGCTTGCTCTAACCCCACCACTAATCAAAAAAGGCTCCCCTTTACAATGTGACTGACATACTAATACCAATTACAGAATGTCTGTGCAGATTCCAGAGTCCATGTGAGGATTTTATCATCTAAGCCTGTTATGCAGTATCACTAGGACTGGGTTCATTGTCCAGTTTCTCCTCCCTCTTTACTCACCCTCCACCCTTACTGCTGTACTAGGACTATGATTTTATTTTATTTATTCCCACTCCTATTTCTTCTAGTCATTCATGAAAGCAAATTCTCTGTGACCTGTTTGGATATTATGTAATAGGAATGCAAAAAAGTTTCTCTTTATTTATAAAATATTCTATACCAATTGTGGCTTTCTCCAGGTAGGTTACATTTATATAGCACTTTAGAGTTCTCAAAGTCCTTTATGTACACTGCCTTTGTGGGTTCTGGTGAGATATACTCAGTTACTCCCCAATTGCATCCAACAGGATTCTGGTGCTCAACTACAGGGGAAGAGTACTAGCTTGTCTCTGTAGAATGGGAAACTGTGTGTAGGAGGGATCTGAAATAAAGGGGCAAGCAAAGTGGGACTTTTTACTGTTTTTTCTTTTGGAGTGCTTCTCAGCCCTAAGGCAATCAAGTGCCTTTGATTGAGTCTTACCTTGTTTGTAGGAAGGTCCACACCCTTTTGCCAATTAGGTCTGGAGAGTTGTCAAGACCTCAGGCCCTGAAGAAGTGTATATATACTCTGAAGTTAGCATTTTGCTTGGAGCTCACTTGCTGGAAGAGTGTCATGTGATTTGACCAGATGAGTATCTGGGTAGCCATTAAGGCCCCCCCCCCCATTTGAAAACCCAGATGTTGGTGCTTCTCTCTCTGGTAATTATGTATGTATTGCTATGGACAGACGGAAGCCTTGTCTGCTGATCTGTGTTATTTGCTCTGTTTATATAATTTCTGCTTGTAATTTCTGTTTATATTTTCTCTGAAGCTCAGGGTGCTGACTTTTCCCCCTGAAGTAAGTGAATGATATATGTATGTTTAATTAAAGTGAGATTGGAAATCCCTTAAAGTTGCTCTCCTTAGAAAAGCAGATCAAAAAACCTGTGCTAGCAGCCCTCCTGTGTGCTGGTGTTATTAGCTTTACACAGCCACAGTAGCAGCAAGTAGTATTGTTGTTATAGCTAGGTAAAGATTTTTTTTAGTACTCCTGCCCTTCCACAAGGAGTCATGGTTGGATTTCAGGCTTTTCATGAATTTGGATAGTATAAAAATTATATCTTGATTTTCACTAACATTTCATGGAAATTTAGTTATTTAAGTTCAATTTAAATATTAAATTTATTACATTCAGTTATTTAAAAATATTATTCTGAGGCTAGATATTTAGTTTTCACCAAAGAGGTCCATGACACAACAAAAGTTAAGTGTCCCTGTGCTTATGTGATCAATATTGTTGTTCAATATCTTGAATAAACTTAAATATTCACAACTTGCTGGTGACATCACTGTATCTAGATAAAAAGAAGTCAAAGTGTGTGTGTGTGTGTGTGTGTGTGTGTGAAATTTATTGTATGTGTTCCCAAATGAAATGTGTTGTGCTATTGTCATTAAGGAGAATTTTGTTATCCTTTTAGAGTTTAGTTTCTCAGGATCCATGGCCATGGGAATGTCTAGTTTCCAGGTGTTAGATAATAACTCCCAGAATAGTCTCAAGGATCCTAGATAGTGATTCTTAGAATCACAGTGACAGACAGTCCTACTGAGGCTGTGACATGAGATATAGGGGCAACATAATTGATATTTACTACGCTTGCGCAGAATGATGACATTGCTGACGTTAACTTGTGAGCAATGTTGGCAAGTTGCCTTCTTTGTCCTTTGCTCTATAAAACAGGTGGGCATTGGTCAGTGAATTGGGTAATCCCTGGAGAGTCCATAGGGAACCCGTGGGGGAATCCACAGGTAATGCATAGAGAAATGCATGTACCTGCCTCAACTCGTCCCTATTGAGGCTTAAGAGGATTTAGGGGAGCATGAGCTGTGCTTGTCTTGATTGACCCTGTCAAAATGTAGGGGTAGATGCTCCGCTTTCTTGCTAGCTTGAGAAGGTTGATTAGGGAATACCACAGAAGTTTGTGCTTATTATTAACAATACTGTGGTGTTAGAGAAACTAGACTAGAATAAAGCTTATTATTAACCCCTCCAAAGCTGTTTTCCTGTCTGACCAGATCAAGAGTGAACCTGTTAGAGGCTGGAGTCTGAAACCTCCAGTGCCTCCTGTGTGTTATCAAAGAAACAGCTATGCAAAGTTTACACTCAAAATTCTTATTTTTTTTTTACCAGACCTGGGACTTTTTGTGATACAGTGAACTCCTCTTGCAGAAACTTCATCTACCAAAGTAGATTAAAACTTGCTCCATAACTTTCAGTCTTAGAGCTTTGTCAGGGACATGGATTGATTAGTTGACTTGTCTAGGGTCATACAACAATTAAGTTTTAAAGGTAGGGCTTGTATCTCAGGTCCTCTTGACTCCTAGACCAGCTTTCTGCCTACTATGGCAGACTGTCTTTCTCTAATAGAGTTTAATTTAAAAACAAAACAAAACAAAAGAAGTCATTTTGGTCAGCAAGGGAAGCCCAGCTGAGAGCATGTCAAAACTGGTAACCTTGTTGGAGGGAAGGATTTATAAATGCATATGGTCCAAGTAACATAGGAAAGAGATTGAACAGTTGTTTGAGCAGCAGTTGGTCTTAAAGAGAATAGAAGTAAATGCTGATTCTGAATAGGCATGCATCAGACATAAGACACAGGGTCTGGGACAGATGTTTTCTCCCCTAGAATTTCAGCTTGAGTAAGAACTAGGTACTAAATGAAGGCAGAGGAGAAAAAAACAACGCCACAGTATCAACCTCTTTCCAGGGGCAAGGAAAGCCCCTTTTAGAGTGATAATCTTTAAGCGTTCTATTAATTAATGAAAAGGAAGATTGTACATTAGTCTGTAGCAAGTTTAAAAAGCAATAAATTCAACATATGTTTTTTAGGTGCACTGGGGTTAATAAAGTAGGAGGAAAAAAACCCAGAGATTCTGCCTTCACTGAACTTACTTTATGGTATACACGTATGCAAAAGATTATAATACAATTTAGGATCTCATCAGCATTATAGTTGTATAAGAGGAATTGAAGACAATAGCATGAGACATTCCAGAAGCATGAGATTACTTCTAGTTGGAGTGCAGCTTGGGATAGGAACTAAATGGGCTTCATGGGGGAAATGACACATGAGCTTGACTTTGAAAGAAGAGAAAATAGAGAGTGAGGAAAGTATTACAGACAGGAATTGTGTGAGCAATTCATGGTATATATTCAGGTCCATACATATAACAGGAATGAGCAAAAAGGAAGTGAAGGTAACAGGCACCTATCAAATGTACTGTAATAACAATTTATATTAGAAGATCTTTCCCACCCATTAATAGGCCATGTGACCTGCTTGCATCACAGGAAGCCTATGTCACATGTGGTGGGAGGAGCTTGCTGAGAGGAAAAGGAAAGTGTATCACAGGAAATGCTGAGAGAGCAGTGAGAGCTGAGGGAAAGAGCAGATGTGGCTGTGCTGTGAGTGATTGTTGGTGGTAAGGCCCCAGAAGGAGGGCTGATGACTTTGAAATGGAGTAGTTCTCTGCTGTAATATTCTGTATTCAATTCTTTGTTGCTATGATGGATTGGGCTTATTGGTTTTGGGATTTGGTCCTCTGAATACATGGTTTACTTCTTTTACATTCTATGTTGAGAGTCTCTTATATTTTGTGATACAGAACCACACAGGCATAATGACAATTATCATCTATATTGTGATTATTGCCTTGCCAATGTGCCAAGCACTGTACTAAGTGCTTCACAAACATTATCTTGATCCTCACAATAATCTTGTGAGATAGGTGCTATTATAATCTCCATTTAATAGTTGGGAAAACCAAGTCAGACAACGGTTAAATAACTTGCCCAGGGTCACACAGCTAGTATGTATCCAAGGCTGGATTTTAACTTAGGTCTTCCTGACTCCAGGCCTCCAGTAAGCTAACTACTCTGCTCCCTAACTGCTCAAGGGAAAGCAAATACTGAGGATACAAACTTTTCTGACTGGGAGAATGGAGCCATAAATGAAAATAGTTGTTTAGAGGAGGGAGGCTTTAGGGGAAAGTGATGATAGTATTGTGATGTTTAGAGCTGGGATGCATCTTAGGCTAAACAGAAGGGACCTAGAAGAAGCTGTGTAACTCAGAGTCCTTATTTTATTGATTAGGAAAATGAGCCCTCAGGAACTTCAGTCAGTTTTCCAAGGTCAAAGAGATTGTAAGAAACAGAGTCAAATTTGGATCCATGTCATTTAACTCCAAATTCAGTGTATCATGATGCCTCTCATTAATTCTGTTCAACAATTAGAGTTTGTGGTGATAGTGGGGTATATATGTGAAGTTATTCAACACGAAATTGAAATTCTAGCACTAGAGCACTATTTCAAGGTCAAGTCCAAAGATGTATATCTGGGTATCATCTACATACAGATGATTATTGAAACCATGTTAGTGGATGTGTTGAAAGCAAAGCAGCTAGGGATACGTATAAGGACTTACCTGGAGTTCAGAGGAAAAGGACAAAGAAGAAATGAGTAATTCTGTTTCATTAGATGAACTCTTCTGATAGTTAGATTCTATTTATCCTTACATAGCTGACTTGTTTATGCTGAAGACAGAGAAGGTAAAAGTGAACTGAAGGGTAAGAAGGGAAGAAGACCATACACAAAGACTCAAAGAATCCCAGAATCTCAGAGCAGCATGGTTCCGCAGGAGCCATAAAGTCCAACCTTTAGTTCATCCTGATTCTTCTCTGTAACATCCCTGGTATATAATCTCCAACCTCTACTTGAAAATATGTAGTGAGGAGTAATCTACCATCTCCCAAGGCAGTACATGCCACTTGTGTACAACTCTATTAGGAAATTTTTCCTTACTTTGAACTTAAACTTCCTCTTAGCAACTTCTACCTGGTGTTCTTAATTATATTCTCTGGGGCCAATTAAATCAAGTCCAATCCCTTTTCCATATGATAGCCTTCAAAAGTATGGATACATCTATCGGGACCCCATATGTATTTTTTTTTTCACAAAGGAAAATTCATATCTCTGAAAAGTTTTGTTATTGAAACAGAAAAAAAGGAATCAATCTGAATATGCAATTAAAATACTAGAAAGCAAACACATTAGTAACCTAAAACAAGTAGAGAAAAAGAAATCTTGAAAATTAGAGGAGAAACAGAAAAATTTTAAAATAAAAAAGAGTATGTAGAAATGATAAAAAAAACTAAGACCTATTTTAAAGATTAACAAAATAATCTATATTCTAACCTGATTAAGAGAGATGAGAAAGATAAACTTACCAGATAAAAATATGAACTGGGTGAATTACAACAGAAAGGAAGGGAATTATAAGAAATTATTCTTCCCAATTAAATGCTACCAAAACTGAGAATTCAGAGGAAGTATCTACATAGAAGAATTAAGCACACAAACAAAAAAAAGCCAAGAAATGGATATCTTTAACTAGGTAATATTAGAGATAGGAATTAAGCAAGCCATTATTGAAATATATAAGTGTTTGTGTGAGAAACAATAACCCTAGGCCATATGAATCTGTTAGTGAAATCTATCAGATATTTAAAGAGCAGTTAAAAATTGTGCTGTAAAAATTTTAATCTCCAAACAGAGACAGAAAATACCCTGTCAAATTCCTTTTGTGAAACAAATTAAATCCTGATAATCAAAACAGAGTGAGACAAAGAAGATAAGACAAATATAGAACAATATCACTAATAACTATTGAAGCAAAATTTAAATAAAATCATCATAGGGAAAGTATAACAATATATTCAGATTATAATTTATAGTGATTATGTTGGATTTATGCCATTGATAAAATAGAGCATTCAATTGTGTTAAAATTTTGTTTAATACCATCATCATGGAAGGGCCTTTCTCTAATATTAACAAAAGCAAATGTTTAAAACCAAGAACTATCATTGCTAGCAGTGGAGAAAAGTAAACACTTTTTTAGAACAAAGAAAAACAAAAGCAGGATGTTCTGTAAGTATATACAAAATAAATATGAGATGATTTTTAGAGGGAATCACTAGTTGCTGAGAGCAATAGGAAAGACTTCATTTTGAAGGTGTTGACTGAGTTGAGTAATAAAGGAAATTAGAAATTATAAAAGGCCAAGATGAGGAGAGAGTGAATTCCAGGCTTGGGGGACAGCCAGTTCATGGCACAGAGACAGGAGATGGACTGTGAGGAACAATAAGAAGACAAATTTGGTTTGATCATAGATCCTTGGATCAAATGGGGGATAGAGATAATCTTAAAAGACAAAACAATTTTAATTACACAAAATTTAAAGGTTTTGTGCAACGGAAGTAAATGAACTTTAATATAAAGTGGAAACTACAAAGTGAGAAAATATCTGTAACAAAATCATCAGAAAAAATTGATTTTCAAGATACAGATGTCACCCATGGGTCAGCAGATACTTCTACAATGAACTCTCACTCTGGATTCAGATAGACTCAGAGTAATTCTATGTAGCCTGATCCTAAAACTGAGTAGGGGAAAGAATACTTTGCTCTAGGGGAGCAAGTACCCCTTGTAGAGGAGATCATGGATCCAATGAAATAGACCTGTTCTTCTATAACTGATAATTTTTTCCTTCTCACACTCTACCAGATTTGCATTTCCCCCCCAGCCTCTCAAACTGTCCTCTTCCTTTCTTAAAATGATCTAATATTTTAAATGGCTAGTTTAAAGAGTCTAATACATATTTTAAAAAATTAAACAGTGGGGCAATTAACCTAATAGCCTTCTGATTTTAAAAAATTATAATCAAATTGAATGATAATTTTTTTTTCTGAGTTTTCATATAATAGACAAAGATGGAGAAGTACTAGATAGAGTTAGAAAGTAAGATGAGAGAATCCTAGAGAGTTAACTAAAATTAATTGAAATAACCAATGAACAGTAAAGTTACAGGATATAAACTTAAGCCATATAAAGTATGTAGACATTCCTATGTGTAATCAACAAAATCCAGCAGAAAGAGCTAGAAAACAAAATTCAATTCAAAATAATTACATGAGCTATAAAATATTTGAGAGTATATCTACTAAGAGTTACCTTGGAACCATTTGAATCAGACTTCAAAATACTCTGCAGAAATAAACACAGACTTACATAATTGGAGAAACATTAAGTACTTATAGGTAGGTAGGTAGGACAGATATAACAAAAATGTAAATACTACCAGTTTAATTACTTATTGAGTACCAATCAAACTTTCAAACATTTTGTAGATCTGGAAAAATAACAAAATTCATGTGTAGAAACAAAAGCTCAAGAATCGTAAAGGCAATAATGAGAGGAAAAAGTGGAAAGCAAGAGGGTCTATCAGTACCAGATCTCAAACTGTACTTTAAAGACATACTCATGAATGTGATTTAGTATTTTTTTAAAGGAGGTTATTCAGTGGAATATATTAGTAATACGACATACAAGAACAAACAAACACAGGAGCATCATGTTTAATAAACTTCATACCATGCACAAAGGTAAGATCCAAATGGATAGATGACCTAGATAAAAGAAATCATGTCATATATAAATTAGAGAAGCAAGGAAGAAATTTTTCAGAACTTTGGTTAGGGGAAGAGTTCATGACTAAGCGTGTAATATAAATAATCCTATAAGATAAAATCCACAATTTTAAATATATAAAATTGAATCATTTTTCCTATAAATATAGTAACATTTAGAAGAGAAATAAGTAAATGGTGGTAAATATTTATAACAAGTTTCTTTGATAAATATCTCATATCCAAGATATATAATAAACTAATTCAAACTGATAAGACTAAGAGCTATTCCTCATTAGCTAAATGGTCAAAGACTATGAACAATCCGTTTTCAAAAGAAGAAATTAAAGCTATCAGAAATAATGTAAAAATGCTCTAATTTACTGAGAGAATAATGTAAATTAAAGCAATTTTGAGGTTTGACTTCACACCCATCAGACTGGCAAAGGTGACAAAAGAGAAAAATCATAAATGCTGGAAAAGCTATGGAAAAACAGGTACACTAGTGAAATAGTGAAATTGTAAATTGGGTCCAACCTCCTTGTAAACCCGTTTGAACTATGCCCAGAAAGTTATTAACTGTGTATGCCTTTTGATCCAGATATACCATTACTAAGCTTATATCTCAAAGAAATCAAAGGAAGAGGAAAAGCATCCTTACATTAAAAAAATAATTATAGCAGTTCTTTTCATTATACTCAAAAACTGGAAACTAAGGCAGTAGTATTGTCCTAAGTACTTTCTACCTTTTATTCATACTAATTTCTCTTTGTATCCTATCTCCCTGAGTTTACTGCTAACTCCTTGAGGAGAGGAACCATATTATTTTTCATCTTTCAGTAACAGTATACCCATTTAAAATTTTGCTGATTGAAAAAGGAATACCAATGTGAAACTTGTATATTAAGAACACCACGGAAGTATCTCATACAGACGAGGCACTTACCCAAATCAAAGATGGCTCCATCACATTGTTTCTCAGCTCAGCATTAGAGCAGCAGTGGAACATGTACCAATGGTATAGCTTATCTAGCAACTGAGGCATTGAGCAAGACAAATTTCATGCCCTTCAGTGAATGGTTTGAGCACTATCTCCAGGTTAAGTTACCTGGTTCACATGTGTTCCCTACCTCCGTATTATGTCTTTAAATTTGTGTTCACTCTTTCTCATGGATACTATTATATGGTGAAAGAATGTAGTCTTAAGTTTTATGAATTGTAATTATTATTCTTGACTCTCCTTTTTTTTCATTTTTTTTGCAGGGGGGAAGGCAGCGCATTTGGGGTTAAGTGACTTGCCCAAGGTGACATAGCTAGTAAGTATGTCAAGTGTCAAGTGTCTGAGGCCGGATTTGAATTCAGGTCCTCCTGACTCCAGGGCTGGTGCTCCACTCACTGTGCCACCTAGCTGCCCCTTGCCTCTCCTTTTATAAAAATGAAAATTATTAAGATTTTTTTTTTCTTTTCTTTTTTTTTTTTGGCAGGGCAGTTGGGGTTAAGTGACTTGCCCAAGGTCACACAGCTAGTACATGTGTCAAGTGTCTGAGGCCGGATTTGAACTCAGGTCCTCCTGACTCCAGGGCCGGTGCTCTACTGACTGCGCCACCTAGCTGCCCCTATTAAGATTTTTTAAAAAGATGTAAAGAGAAGGGAATAAAAATCTTATTGTGGAAACAAAGAAATATGACACTGTGTGGTTGCTATCGTCAATGGGATTATGATCCACATGGACACCTGAAGTATGTAGGAAGTAGTTCAATAAAAATAAAAGGTGGCAAGTCATGGGAAATATATTGAAAAGAGAAAGAAATGACTGAAAATTTCTTCTTTTCTTCTGCATCCACACTAGAGGAATAGTTTTTCCATTCCTATGTAAATTTTGTCCAATAGTTTCCCTCCCATCCATCATCTCTAGAGGTATAACAGATCATGTCCATTTGTATACTGAGTCTAAAACTGGCCTTTTTGCATGTTTTTTTATCTCTCTTGTTATCTAAATTATTAAAGAAAAAGATAAGACAATAATGATGAAGTAGAACATTTAGAATCCTAGAGGATTCAGAAAGGTGTAGTTGTTTTTAGTCATTTCAGTTGTGTTTGACTCTTTGTGATCCCATGGGGGTTTTCTTGGCAAAGATACTGGAGCGGTTTGCCATTTCCTTCTCCAGCTCTTTGTACAGATGAGGAAACTGAGGCAAACAGGGTTAAGTGACTTGCTGAGGGTCACACATCTAGTAAGTGTCTGTGGCCAGATTTGAACTCAGGTCTTCCTGACTCCAAGCCATGCACTCTATCCATTGCACCATCTGGCTGCCTTTTAACATAGGGTGTACTCCACTTTAGTAGTTTAGTAACCCAAACTCCAAACATCAAATAGCTAGGCACTCTAAGGAACTAAAAATCAATGACCTTTTTGAGGTTCAAAGATAAGAAACCAACATTAGAGATGGCCACATAAGCCAAAAGAGTGAAGCTAGATACTGTCTCAGCCGATTGGGCAGCTGGAGATCTGTGCAAGCACGTGCAACTTAGAGGATTTGTTAGAAGTCCAGTGAATGAAAAGGTTGGGTAAATAATCTCTGAAGTCCTGAGCCCCAGAGATCTTTCCCCTTTCCTTGTCAATTCCCAGTGGTAAATGGAACTAAATTCTGTTATTTAGAATACAGGACAACTTATCTCTCTCTGGGGATTTTTTTGGGTGCCAAATATTTATTTTTATTCAGTTTTTATGTTCTGAGGAAGCAGGCACTGCTATAATTGTTACTCTGTATAGGCAGAGGTTTTGTTGTTGGAAAGCTATAAAAATTGAAGTGTAACAGAGTATGACATCAGTTCTAACTTAAATATTGCCTAATAAACTTAAAAATGGTCAAGTAGCAAGAACATAAGAGTGATATATTCTCAAAGTACTGAGATCTCAGTTTTCTGTTTTACAGATCTTGTTTGTTGTTCTATTTTATTGGAGTCCAAGTAAAAGCTCAGGGGGTACTTGAATATGATTGAATTTTCTTCTCCTAACTTATGCGCCTTTTCCTAATTCATTTATCAAATTTTATATAATTTTTGAAGATTTCTATTTAATATTGTTCCTCTTCTAGAATTTTCTCCACAATGCAAGATGCATTTTGGAGGATTACAACTTAATATTTCTTTCCAAAGTGTCAATCTTGTCATGAAGTCTTCAAAAGCCTTAGTACTTAGGATTTCAAGCATAAAAAGGACCCTCATATTTAGGAGGGGAAATTACAGTAGGGAAATAGTAGGTCACTAGGGTTTTTCCATGCAGCTGGCTGACAAAACAGTTACCTAAGAGCTTGAAGTATATCAGGAGCTAGCCAGTCTTCTCATTGCTACTTCTTAGTCGTATCCTGAGGGAATGAATCAAACAACTGAATGTTGAATACATACAGGTGTACTGGGGGGAGATAGTAAGTTTGATAAAGTATTATGTATCATCATATTTAAATATGTTATATTTGAAAGCAATGAAATGAAGAAAGATCTAAGTTTTACTTCTGGATGCTATGGTATTGTCATAAGGCATTTATTATCCATTTATTATTTATTGTTCAATAATTTCATTTATATCTGATTTTTTGTTGACCCAGTTTGGGGTTTTCTTGGCAAAAAATACCAGAGAGCTTGCCATTTCCTTCTCCAGTTCATTTTACAAATGAAGAAACTGAAGCAAACAGTGTTAAGTGACTTACTGAGGGTAACACAGCTAGTAAGTATCTGAGGCTGGATTTCAACTCTTTCTGACTCCAGGCCTAGCACTCTATCTATTGTACTACCTCGGTGCCTGTTATCTTTCTTTGCTTGTTATGAAATCTATGATACTCTAATTTTGTCAAGATTCAATTCTCTTAGCAGTTTTTGCTCACTGGCCACTAGAGTGCCTTGAAATAGACCCCTAAAAATAAAGATACACTTTGATCAAGAATGGAAAGTATTTAATTAGAATTATCAAACAGATGGACTTCATTTGAAATTTTTATCCCAATGGTAAACATTCAGACTCAAGTACAGATTGAGATTTATCAAGCCCGTACATAATCAGAGAAAATTTCTAGCTCAAGGAAAACATACAAATCTAATAAAAATGATTCCATAAGTAGAATAGAATACTTAACAATGATCCTAAAATTATAAACTACATAACTATTTCTGAAAGGAGGAAGAAGCAAACACGTTACCTACCCTGAACCCAGTTGGGTCTGCCTCGATATGAGCCTATGTAGACTTACTCCTAGGAGAAGAAGAAAAGAGAGAAAAGGAAAGAAAGAAAAAAGAAAGAAAATCAGATTTCTGTCTGCTGGTAGAGAAATAGAGGAGCCTCTAGGCTAACTACTGCTCTCTCTTTTAGAAGAAAGGAGGCAGAATAAAGAGAATATAATCCCAAGGCTTCTGTTGTCTTGACCGCCAAGGAGAAGAGAGGTTTAGAGCAGAGGCAAAAAATTGCCATTTTTTTTGATTAACCAGTAGGAAAAAGAAACAGAGGAAGCATGAGAGCAAAGGTGAGTTTCTATTCCCCTGGTCTCCTACTCAATATGAGGTAACAAAGAAGCAAGACCCTGCAAAACTTGGATCACAAATCCTCTCTTACTATTTCTGGACAAGTCAGGTCATGGGCTTCTAATCATATTCTTTTCTGCTTCTGTATGTACTTTACTTTGCCAAATCAAAAGATGATTTTCAAGTATGATTGGGTTTGAGGTCTACAAGTATAAATATTCCATTATTGGATCTAGTCTAGTCCAACCAACAATTAGCCTACTTCTGGCTGTGATGACTCAGGAGTTTGTACTGTCTGATAACAAAGACTTCCAGATAAGTTGTATAGCTGGAAGAACTAATGACAAAGAGATTTTGGAGCCAGAATCTAGTGGATTTACAAAATGGGTGACCTGTCCTTCCTTACTTTTTTATGGCTTAAAGTGAGTAAGGATTCAAATGGAGGGAAGGGTAGCTGCCCAGTCCCTGGCCAGCCATTACCTCTGTGAGCACATGGCCACTTCTGTTTCTTTTTTGTTCATTCTTTCTTAATCTTAGGTCCTGGAGGCCTTTTGCATTTGGAAGAATCAGTGGTTGGTTTCATGATAGAAACTCAATGGTGGTCTTGGGAGAGCTTGTCACCAGATCTAGTAGTACTGTCTACTGAAAAATGAGTGGCTAACAGAAGGGGAAGAAGCTGCAGTTGTATGCAGAAAGGCAGTCATCTGAGGAAGGCAGCAGCTTCAGGGAATGTATCTTCCTAGCACAGAAAAGTGTCACTATGGACTCAAGGCAAGGGGAGATCCTGGAGCGCCCTCAGAGTACTCTGTCCAACAGAGAGCTACATTTAAAGGGAACTTTATGAGGGAACAAAGAGAGAAAAGGACTCCGTGGCTAGGAGTTAGGGGATACCATTTTACCATGAAAGTGAGCAAGATAGTGTGACAGCAAGGCAATAAACACAACATCAACGATAATTGTGAATATGCCTATGTAGTTCTGTACTACAAAGTATGAAAGACTCTTCATATAGAAGGTAGAAGAAATAAAACAATTATTCAGACACCAGAGGAGCAGATTCCATAACCAGGCAATCTGCTTCCACAACCAGTGAACCCACTTTATCATAACAGCAAGGAACTTAAAACACAATGTCATGGCATGGAGCCTCACCATCCTGAAACCTCTCTGAACCCCTGCTGGGGCCTTCCCAAAAACTCACAGTACAGCTATCACAGGTAGATTTTCTTTACCTCAGCTCTATCATAAACGGCCATTAACAGCCATAATGGCTCTTTCAGCATTTCCTGTGGCACAACTTCCTTTTCCTCTCAGTAAGCTCCTCCAACTACATGTGACTTAGGCTTCCTATGATGTAAGCAGGTCACATGGCCTATTAATTGAATTTGATTAATTGAATTAATTGAAGATTGTTGAAGAAAAATATTTAAAGGAAAGAAATTGAAAGTCAAAGTAAGTGAGTTGAATTCAATGAGATCTATTCATTAGGCATGGATGTTTAGGTCCTTGGGCTCTTAAAGAACTGACACATGATCTGATAGTTCTAATCAGCTGTTAATTATCTTAGACAAAAATGTTGAGGGAGAGGAGGTCACAGAATTATAGATTGGCACATGTTTTTCTGATTTGCAAAAAAAAAAAGTTCTTAAACTTGGAAACTTGATACCAATTAGTTCCTGAGAAAAAATTTTAGAATTTACTGCCAAAGAGATGCTTTGTGAACATTTAGAAAAGGAAACAACACTCAAGAAAAGGTAGCATGATTTCAGTAAGAGAAAGTCTTGCCAATCCATCTCGAATTGCTTTGTTGACTTGGGTATTAACTTGGTAGATTGAGAAATTTGTTGATATATTATACTGTCATATCAGTAAAGTATTTGACAGTGCTCCATGATATTATTAAAGACAAGAGGATGATAGTAAGTTTGGTGGATTAAGAATTGGTTGACAAGTCAGATTTTTAAAAAATGGTGTTTAATTGACCAGTGTCAACATGGAGGTAGATCGCTAAAGCTAAAATTTGGGAATCTCTTTCTAGACCTGTGCTGTGCAATATTTTCTATCAGTGACTTTGGTAAAGATGGAGGACATATTTATTCAATTTTTGGATGATATGAAGCTGGGCTAGATTTTCTTGACAATGTCTGGGGAGGGGTAGGACCATTACCTCCAGAAATAGAAGATTTTATTTTTAGGTTTATGAGTGGGGTTTTTCACCTAAAACCCAATTCAATAAAAATAGTATAGCAGCAAGCTACTTCTATGCCAGGTGAAGAAATTGCCCTGAGGTTGGAGGTTAACAAATCACTCCTTCCCTGCTTCATTGACCACTTCTGAATTTTGAAAGATTGATAGATATGGACTTCTGGTCAGTGTCAGTAGCAGTGTCCCCAGAGCAACAGTGGCTGATATCCATGTCTCCAATAGGAGCTGAGATACACAGCACAGACAAACTACCTACACAGAGGAGAGGCAATTTCAGAACCCTAAAAGGGCATCGGACTCCAGAGCCCAGCAGAGAGCTATACCAAGGAAGAATTTTGTGAGGTCTCTACAAAGGTTGAAAGTGACTTCTAGTAACAGGGCTGTGAGTTTGCCCTTTGGTCACATGTGCTCTCTAAGTCTGAGACCACTCTCCCCAGGAAACTTGTGTGTGCAAGGGGATAGTGTACTTCATATTTGGGATGATTGTTTTTAACTTCATGCTATATCTTCTCAGTAGACATCCCTTTTACAAAATTAATTGAAGTCATTTTGTTGGTTGATATTGGGGAACACAACAGATATTGGCTTGATAGTGATGGTATTAGAAATTCTAACTCATCATTGTTATACCTAGAACCATGAGAAGAGAAATGGTTAGCTACCTTCTGGGGATCCAACCTGCCAGTGCTAGTTGGAGTTGGAGAAGTAACCCCAGTGGGAGTGTTACATAGATAATATAAGAAATTAGGAAGTTTTTTTTTAAGCCCCAAATTATTTCTTTGATCATTTTTCCTAGTTCTGCCCTCTGAGGACAAAAAGAATAAGTCTGATTTTTCTTACATGATTATCCTTCAGAAACTTGAGTATAACTGTTACACGTCTCTACACTCAACCCAACTCCTGACCTTTCCTTCTCTTAGGTCAATATTCCTGGTACCTTCAGAATTTTGTTATATAGTTTGGCCCCTAGACCTGTTACTCTCCTGGTTTCCTTTCACTGAGTGAACTCCAGGTTATCAATGTCCTTCTAAAATGTGATATTAGAATTTAATGTAATACTTCAAGTGTGGTCTGAGAAGGACACTGCTTTCTAACTCTACTTCCCCATTTTAAACTTTAAAAGTATAGCACTTCTTTGATCTGTTAAGTTTTATAAGTGAAACAGAGACATTAATTTTAATTTTTTTTTTACTAAGAAATAATGTTAGTCTGGAATTAACTGTTTCTAATTAAGCCATCTTGGTGCACTGTGATCCCAGCTTTCTCTTTTAGGTGTTTATTAACTGTTCCTTAATAATATATTCTAGAATTTTTCCACGAATCAAAGTCAATGTCAGTGACCTATAGTATATAGATTTCATTTGATTCCTTTTTTTAAAAATAGTGATAGCCGTTGACCTTACTGAGTGTGAGGTATTGTGTACTGTGTTGATGGCTCATTAGCTACTGACATATTTGTTTTTCCTTAAGATTTATGTCATCTGCAAATCTGACAGTGATACAATCTAGCCCTTTTTCCAAGACATTGGTTAAAATGTTGGCCAGCACAGGGGCAAAAGTAGATTCATAGGGTTTTCTAGTAAAGATCTCCTACTACAATGGCATTTATTTAATGAAGACTATTCTTTGGGTGTCATCATTCAACATTATTCAATAAGTTCCAGATCCACTTAATTACTATCATACAACTTATTCCCTTCCATGTTATCCAGAAATACAGCATAAGAAACTGCTAAATGCAATGCTGAAATAAAAATATTCTATAGGGAATATGCCACACAGTACCTGTATGACATTGGGAATATCATTAAACTACTCTAGGGATTGATTTTCTCATCTTTATTTTTCCAAGGTAAATAGTATTTTATTTTTCCAGTTAAATGTAAAGACAATTTTCAACAGTCATTTTTGTAAGACTTGGAGTTTCAAATTTGTCTCCCTCCCTCACCTCTGCCTTCCCCAAGATGGCAAGCAATCTGATATAGGTTATACATGTGTGGTCATATAAAACATATTTCCACATTAGTTATGTTGAAAAGAAGAAATAGAACAAAAGGAATAAACCATGGGGAAAAAAGAACCCAACAAAGTGAAAACAGTATGCTTCAAACTGCATTCGGACTCCATCAGTTCTGGATGTGAATAGTGTATTCGATCACGAATCCTTTGGAATTGTCTTGGCTTATTGTATTGCTGAGAAGAGCTAAGTCAGTTATAGTTGACAGGCACACAATATTGCTGTTACTGTGTACAGTGTTTTCCTGGTTCTGCTCACTTCACTCAGCACGAATTCATGTAAGTGATTTTTCTCAACTTTAAATCGAGGGAGTTGAACTGATCCTATGTCTAATATTAATAACTCACATTTATATATCACTTTATGTATAACCTTTATAAAATACTAGAACATTTGCAAAATATTTTATATGTATTATCTCATTTTGTTCTCACAACAGGCCTGAGATACCAGTGCTATCATTATTCCAGGTTCAGAAATGAAGAAACTGAAGCACATAAAGGTTAAGGGACTAGCCAAGGGTGACTCAGTTAGTGTTTTAACTCGGGTCTCGATGACTCAAAGTCTGGGACTCTTCTCCAAGTTGCCTCCAATGTCTGCAACTTTGTCCTAATATACATATCTAATTACTGTGTCAAAAATATATTGAAATGAAGTAAGTTTGGTATGATATCTTCTTGATGAAGTCATGCTGGCTTTTAGTAATCACAGGTTCCATTTTTAAGTATTGACAAATATACCTTTAATAATTCATTCCAGAATTTTTCCAAAATAGAAGTTAATTTACTTAGAGTTTTCATATAATACTTTCTTCCTTTTTTTTTTTTGAAAATTGGGATATTTGCCCTTTCCCAATCCTATAGCATCTCTTTTCTCCAGGAGGTTTCATAGAAAAGCTCAAAAGTGACATGTGACTTTTCTTTTAGTATTTTAGGATGTAGTTTAATTAGCCATTAGCAGCCATAACTGCTTTCTCTTTTTCTTTCCCTCTCTCTCTCTCTCTCTCTCTCTCTCTCTCTCTCTCTCTCTCTGCATTTCCTGTGACATGACTTCCTTTTCCTGTCAGGAAGCGCCTCCCACCAGTGTGACTTAGGCTTCCTGTCACATAAGCAGGTCACATGACCTATTAATGGGTGGGAAAGATCTTCAAATCTAAATCGCTACTACAACAGGGGAAGCCTAAAGTAGACCCCAATGCCTAAAAATTTAGATCTAGTAGAAGACCTACAAATGCCACCTACAAAGGTGGCATTAATATTTGAAGTAATGAGAATTAGGTTCGAACATGAATCTGTACCTTACTGAAATACATGTTATAATAGTGCATGTTATAGTTACAGTATATAATTGAATCAGCATCTGACTGCTGTGTGGCAGGGTACCTGTCCTCAAAAGGCAGGTTCTGTTCACTCATAGAGAAACACATGGACCCTTAAATAAGCAATATGTGGTCGGAGAAACATATGACCCTTTAAATCAACAGCGTGCTGCCAAAATCTGTTTATTAGGAAGTGATCCCAGAAATAGTAATGCTGAAATAGGGCCCCAAGGAAAGACAGAGCAAAATCAAGATGTAAACTCAAAGGAGATTGATACAATAGGTCAGGCAGGGAACTTCATGTAATATTAAGGTGGGAGCTAATAGAGAGAGGTTTCTTACACTATGTATTTTGATTGTTTGATGAAAAATAATTTTTATGTTATGTGGAAGAGTATAACATTGTGATATGTAATCCTTTAAAAAGGGGGTTAGAATTTCCTAATTCTCTTAAGTGACTTCATTATAAGAAATAAACAGCACAGACTGTGCATTTTGTAAACAATAGACATTTCTTTTCTGTCTAATTTTTTCCTTATCCCTTCATTCCCTCCCCCACAACCAATGATGATGGTGATGATGATGATGATACCACTGTTGCTTCCAGTTGTTAATTTCTTTGCACATCCAAGAATGATCTCTTTATAGTAGCTATGAAGCCGTTGCAAAGTTCTTGAACAAATAGAATGTGTAAACATAGAAACTGAATGAAATATTCCCCAGAACCCTATGAACAAGTTAGTTACATGTGATTACCTCATGCTATCTTGGTACTGTGACTTAGGTTTTTTTTAGTAGCTAGACATATGTGTACATGATTAAATCCTGTTCCACTTTTGTCTGCTACAAAACCACAGTAAATAGTGGGAAGTGACTTGAAGAGTTACCCTTTGCTTGATTATGGAACTCAGTACCTTGCATTAGGAAATATGCCTGTGTTTGGGATGCTGGGAAAATAGGAACACATTCCCTTTAATTCAGAATAGAGGACTTTTGTTGGCTATATAAGAATGTAAATTATTCTCATTCTCGACCAAGTTATTTTAAAAATGAATCCAAGAAGAGTTGGATATTTCATTCTCCAGTTTATCACAGAGCCATCCCAGATGTGTGTTAAAAACAGAATTTGCTGCTTTTACTCAGCTCACCTTTCTATAACTATCAAACAGAAACACTGAGGCACCATGGAGAATAGTGGACTGGCATCAATTCCCAACTAAATTATCAAATATACCAGTGGAATACGAGACACCCTTAGGAATTCTCTTACTCTTAAAAAGGAGAAGGACTTAAAAAACTCTTGGGAAATTGAACATCGGTGCTAATCTGTTAGGAACTAATTCATGAAGATTAGCATGGAAAATGGTTGATTTGTTTTATTTTTCACAGAGCAGAAAGAGAAGAATATTAGCAAACTATATGCTTTTTCCTTACCAACTAAGGAAATGCTTCCACTGTGCTTCTTGTTTCCATGGTTACCATTTTAAAAATATTTTAGTTCTCTAAATTCTTTGTCAATCAATACTTAGAGCTTTTCCTTCCTCTTAAGTTGTGCAGTTCTGCCAAATCTTAGACGTAAATGTATGCCAGGTAAAACATTATCGAGTCCTCCATTTTGTGTGTGTGTGTGTGTGTGTGTGTGTGTGTGTGTGTGTTGTATTCATACACATGCAAGATCTCAAAAACATTTTCTAAGACCCCCCTAGAGCTGAAGGTATTGATTTCCTTAATGGGTACACTTTTCTCAAATGGAATACATCGCTTAAATCCAGCATCCATTCTTTTGTTGAAGGAGCAGTTTCTTGTTTCCTAGCAATTATCATTCTTCTCTCTGCTCTGATTAATGCTGCATTGAGGAATATATTTATTTTATTGAGGAAACATAAGTTGGCTGTCTACTCCAGAAGGCAGAAAGCCAGTCTAATGGGAATACTTAATAAGCCAGTGTAACTTTTGTATGGACACCTAGATTTTTGTTTCTTATTTTACATTCTGCTTATTGTTCATGAGGGAGGTAGTGAGTACAATAATAACTAGCTTTTGAAACTACAGGTTCATCTATGGTTTCTTGAAACAGAGCTCTGTTTGATATGGCTTTGATAAAAACCATTGGGATTCAAATGGAGCTACTTGACTATGCCTTAAATCCAAATTACTCTGGTTTTCACTGATTGGCCACTAATAGATGCCAGGCCAAGCCTCACTTGGTCATTGTTTGGGTTTTGATGGCTCAGAGTGAGTGTGAGTAGCAATTGTTTCTGTTCTGGCCAGAAACTCTGAGGGTTTTCCTCAGCTCTACTGATTTTTTTTTCAGTAGGCCATCTTTTGCCTCATTCCTTACCTAGCCTTAAATCACTGAATCACTGAATGAGTGTTGCTTCAGACAAACTGGAAAACCTGGGAAAGACTTTAGCTTAAAAAGTAAGATGTTGGAAGGAAGAGGGCAGTATGGGATGGAGAAAAGGGTTTGCAAAATTGACAGTGAGGGACAGGGTTCAGAATCACTAGGAGAGAAGAGTATGTGGTAGCAATACATTAATCATTGATGAATGAGATTAGGTTAGTTACCATTGTTCATAAATGATCAGCCTGAGGATGGAATAGTCCCAAGGAGGTCAAATAGCAGTGTATAGCTGGAAGTGTATTAGGATGCCAGGCCAAACTGACTGCTGTGAAGTTTGGGTGGTCAAAGAATACTCTTTGACAATGGTTCAATGTCTGCCCTCGGAGGAAACAAAACCCTCCCTAGGAAGTAGAGGCAAGCTACCTGCTTAGGAGTTTGGGGCCAGAATATTTTTTATGTTTATTTTATTTTTAATTTACAGAATAAAACAAATATTACCATAACTTATTATGATAAAAAATCTGATTGCACATGAAACTGCAAACCTATTTATATACAACTTGCTATTCCTCTTAAATATATTACATCATGTAATTTTTTTTCATTTTTTTCTTCCTCCCTTCTTCCTCCCCTCCCAAGATGGCTACTATTAACTCCCTTTGTGGGGCCAGAAATTGTGCCTGGAAGCCTCCTGTGCAAGTTACCTGCTAGGGAATTTAAGTGTCTTGGTGGTGGTTCTTTTCCTCCTCTAAGGAGTAGTGCTATTGTGGGAATCACCTCTTGCTGGAGAGCTGCCAGGAAACTCTGGAACAAATGTTGTTACCTCCTGAGAAATGATCATTTCTCAGGATTGTTGGTTGCTGGCCTATGCCTGGTGAAGAAAATAGAAAGCAGAAGAAACTGGCCAAGGGCACAGGTTCACCTGGGTAAATACATGTTCTTGCTGCTACATGTTTATAGCTGCCATCACCACTGTTGGGGGTGGGAAGGAGCATATGGGAGAGATATCTCTCTCCTCCCCTTTGGAAAGATAAAAGGGAGAAGACATGCTCAAAGAGTCCCCAAAGGGAGTGATCTAGCACTATTTCTTCTCTGTGGCCAGTCATCTTCAATGTAACCCCCATCATTGGTGGATGACCAGAAGTTGCTGCATTATCTCAACTAAGGGAAAATTCTTCAGCAAAAGGAAAGCACATACCTTGAACTGCAGAATGATTTTGAAATCTAGGTCAAGAAGCAAGGAAATGTTGAGGGTTGAGTGAGATGAGGTCCAGGAACCCCAAGACTGGAATTCCCAGATGGAGTCATTGAGAGGGAGTACCCTCAAAGACCTGAGTACTGGAAAGGTCGGGGCCATCTGGAATGAATTCATGATCTCAAACATTCTTCAGGTCAAGGTGGCAAAGATTTATGATGCTTTACAGTGGGCAAGAGTTCTTAGGGAATCTGCCACCTTAGAGGGCTACAGGGAAAGTTTAAATATGAGATTTGGGGGTGTTTGGGGGTGGGATTAGGGAGTGGTTAAAGGGTGGTCAGTTCTTAAAGGAACAGGCACTTTTTGTATCTACTGTGCAGGTATCTTACCCAGAATTCACTGGGAAATAGCCCAAGGTGGGGGTACCTGGGGGTGTGGTTTTTACTGTGAAACATCACTAAGTCAACCAGCAGTCATGGCTGACTGGGAATATCCAGGTTGCTTCCATCAAATGTCTTGTTAGACAAGATGAATGTAAGGGAGTATACATTTAACTATGTCTAGGATACATATCATTAAGGTCAGTAAGTAGTAAATATTGTTATGTCCCAGTGCACAGCCAATTAGCAATTCATCTGGCCTCAGTATCAGGAGGAGAGAAGTGTTTTGCTTAGGCACGCTGCCCTTGAACTGGAGAGAATCTGCAAGAGCCAATGCTTTGAAGCTAGGGAGAAATGTGATTTTAGAAATGGTGTCCAGGCACAGGCACTCAAGCAGAGACTAAGGAGAAATGTGATGTTAGAATTAGGGTCCAAGCACAAGTACCCCATCAAAAACACATACACTTGTCAACTCTTTTTTTTAAGGAAATAAAGAAGAAATGCCAAATACACCATTGTAATTTTTGTGTCTCATGGTTTATTGAGAGACAGCATGGAATAAAGAGCTGACCTCAGAACAAGAACCTGCATTCAGGTTTCACCTCTAACATATATCCCAAACCCTCAGATCTTCAAACCTTCCTCATCAACCAATTTCTTACCTATTTCCCTTGAACATGCAAAAGTCGGGTCCATCTTAAAGAAAATACCTTCAATAGACCTACCCATTCTCTTATTTATTATCCTCTATCTTTGCTCCCCCCAAACTCCTTGAAAAAGCTGGCTACATTCACTGCCTTGCCTTCTCTTCCAAAAAAATTCCTTTCTCCAAAGTTTCCAACGATCTCTTAATTGCTAAACATAATGATCTTTTCTCAGTCCTTTGTGTGCTTTTTTTCTCCCCACTTCTGTGCTGCAGCCGCCACTATTGGCACTCTTTCCTTCTAGATAGCTTGTCTTCTCTGGGTTTTTGTGACACTCTTCTCTCTTGATTGTTCTACCTGTCTGATCATTCCTACTCCTTTTCAGTTCCCTTCATGCCATATCTGTATAATACACCCTAATTGCAGGTGTTCCTCCAAGTTCTGTTCTAGGTACTTTCCTCTCCCCTCTTTCCTCTTAAGAGGAATAGCCTCCTCAGTAAAAATGAGATAATAATAGTGCCTGGCTCATAGGGTTGTTGTAAGGATCTTACAAGATAACATATAAAGGGCTTTACAAATCTCAAAGCACTATGTAAATGATAGCTATTATTATAATTACTTGCCAACTATCAACAGCCATATGAAAGAATGCTTCAAATCATTAATAATTAGATAAATACAAATTAAAACAACTCAGATTCTACCTCACATGTGCTGCTTGACCATCTTGTTTTAATGACCTGTGCAAGCTACTTTTGGTCCCTGATTCTTGATTGAGATTTATCTCAAATGTCAGGTCCTCCCCTATTGATATACTATGTATATTGCTTATGCAAGGGACTTCTTAAAATGTTGGTTTTATTATCCCCTGCTTCTCTCTAACTAGATCAAATGTAAATTTCTTTTCTCACTTTCAAGTACTTGTAATCTGGTTCTACCCTGTTGGTCAAAACATCCTATTATCCCAGAGTATTCCAGTTTCATTACATGACCCCTCAGCCTTTATCAAATGGTCAAAATATATGAACAGGTATGTTTCAAAGGAAGAAATACATACTATCAGCAGATGTATGAAAAAAATGATCCAAATTACTAATAACTAGAGTAACATAAACTAAAAGAACTTTCAGGTTCTGTCTCATATCTGCTGAAAAAAGAAAATGGCAAATGTTGGAGAAGCTGTGGAAAAGCAGGCATGATGATTCCCTGTGGATAGACCTGTGAATTAGTATAGTCACTCTGGAAAGTCATTAAACTCTTTATATCCTTTGTCCAAATGATACCGCTACTGTGCCTATACCCCCAAAGAAATGAAAGAAAGAGGAAAAGGACCCATAAGTACAAGAATAGTGATAGCAATTCTTTTTGTATGGCAAAGAACTGGAAACTGAGGATGTGGCCATCAAATGGGGAATTTTTGTTATTGTTTAGTATTTTCAGTCATGTCTGATTCTTTGTGACCCCATTTGGGGTTTTCTTGGCAAAGACAATGGAGTAGCTTCCAATTTCCTTCTCCAGCTCATTTTATAAATGAAGAAACTGAAGCAAATAGAGTTAAGTGACTTGCCCAGGGTCACACAGCTAGCAAGTGTCTGAGGCCAGATTTGAATTCATGAGGATAAGTCTTCTTGACTTCAAGTCCAATACTTCAGCAACTGTTCCATCTAGCTGGCACCAAATGGGGAATGGCTGAACAAATTATGGTATACGAATAAATCTGAATTAAATTCAGAAGAAATAAAGATAAATTATCATAATGAGGAAGAAAAAAGATAACTGTCTAAAGAGATTGATATGAATAGATACAAACTTACGGATAAATTCAATTTTAAGAAATGAAATGAATAACAATAATAATAAACAATTGAGGATAATGAATACTTGATAATTAAATATTATTAATAATAGCAACATATCACATCAGGCTGCAAATAGCAAGTACCTAACAAATACCTAGAGAGAAATGCCTTTAACAGATATTAGCAATAGTCATGAAACATTTACTAAGTATTCTCCATATGGAGGCAGCCCTCTAGAAAGGGAGACTGTGGGAGGAATTCATTGCCCTGCTTTCTAGCCCTCCAAACTGAGGTGATATACAACTGAGGATGCTGAGGAGGTGTTGAGTATCAAAGCTGAATTAATTTCCAAGGTTACAAGCAAGTGATGACCTTATCTTGGAGGAAGTTTGATATTGTGGAATCAAAACCAAGCAGAGCAGCTGACGGTAAATGAAAATTATACTAAATATTCATAATCTCTAAGCTACATAGGATGGGAAGCCTTCAAATTATAGAGACCTAGCTGAGGGGATCAAAATTATGTTGGATTAGAAAAGGCTGATATCTTCTCTGTTATACTGGAGTTGAACCAAGGATCATACTGAACTTACAGAATATATATTTGTATGCTAATATTTTTATTAAACTGCTAAAAGTAGCTGATTTTATTCATCTGTGCAATAGTGTGTACAACACTAAATATAGAAGAATATTAAGAAGATAGCACCTTATGCCAGGATAATTTCTATCTGTGCCATGTCAAAAGAGATGACAACAAAAACAGATATTTAAATAGCATTTTAAATTTTGTAAATTTTGCATTAGACTGTGAGCTCTTTAAGTGCAGGGACAATTTTTCTCCTTTTCTTTATGTCTCCAGCACTTAGCACAATATGCCTGCACATAGTTGGTGATCAATATATGCTTATTGACTGAACTGACACTTCTTTTGATTCTCAAAACAGCATTATGAAATTGACATAAGTGTTTTTATGCTTATTTTACACATAAGGAAACTGAGAATTTAAGTGAGTTGGCCAAAATTATCTACCTCATAATGTTGTGACTTCAATGAGAAATGTGTGTAAAGTTCTTTACAGAGTTTAAAAGACAATATTATTACAATCCAATTTGACCATCACTATACCTCCTCTCCATTAGAAAATGCAAACAAGGAGAAGTAACTGAGGATGAACACAAAAGCCTTGTACAGTTCTTAAAATTGTCTTAGAAGCATTGAAGCCCAGAAGGCCTTAAATGTGAGAATGAAGATAAGGTCAAAAGAAATGTTTTTTTTTTCTGTATCAGAGAGGAAGATCAACCAAGGTATTAAACCATTGCTAGGGATGGTGGGATGATGACAACAAATAGCAAGGAGGATGAGCTACTCAACTCTTAAATTGCTTTTATTATCTTTTCTAAGTGAAACATTTGGACTGAAAAAGAGAAAATAATGGAATGAAAACCTAGGAAAATTGAGGAGATAAGTACCATCATTTAATTGCTCTCAATCAACTCCTTATCTCCTGAGGTAGCCCATTACATTGTAAGACATCTCTAACTATTAGGCAGTGTTTATTTTAGCTCTGAAAATTTTCCTTCCATTTAGCTCATAACTGCTTCTCTGTACCTGTAATCATGAGTCCTAGCTCCATCTTATAGGACAAAGGAGAATGTCTGATCCTTTTTCAGCGTGAAAAGCCTTCAAAATTTTTAAAAGCTGCTTATGTACTCTTTCAAATTCTTCTCCAGGCTACATCCCTAGTTTCAACAAGAGATCCATAAGTGGTTTGGTTCTGAGTGTCTTCACTGTCTTAGTAATTCCCTATTACATGAATTTCCTCCCTAAAATGTGACTCTCAGAATAGAACCATCAATTCAAATAATTGTTGGAGTTTTAAAATATTACATCAATATTTTTCCTTGAATAATTTGTTAAACTGAGAAAATTGTTTGCTGTAACACATACATACACACAACTCAGACTCAACAATTATCTAAAATGTCAGCCAAGCCATCCTCTAATATACAAATCATCAAAGACTTCTGAGGCAATTTTCAAAGAAAGAAATCCAAGCTTTCAAAAAAATCATACAAAAATCCCCCAGATCACTGTAAAATTAGAGAAATTCAAATGAAGAACTTTGAGGTTCCATTTCATATCTATCAGACTCACAAATATGACAAAAGAGGAAAATGACAAATGTTGGAGGGGCTTTGGGAAAACAGGTCTATTAATGCACTGTTAGTGAAGTATCAATTGATCCAGCCATTCTGGAAAGAAGTTTGGAATTACGCCCAGAAACTTGCTAAGCTGTATATATCCTTTGAACCAACTATACCACTACTAGATCTATAGCACAAAGGAATAAGAAAAAACAAAACTATTTTTAAATGCTCTTTTCATTGTTCTCCAAAATTTGAAATTGTATCTATCTTTCTATTGGGCAATGGTATTGCAACAATTCGGCTAGCAGCTGTTGTGGGGGTGAAAGACCAACACAAGCCCAACAACAAAGACGCTGCCAGCACAGGTTCTTTTGATCTGCTTTACTAAGGAAAGCAATGTTAAGGGGTTAAAAATCTTATTTCAATCCAACATACAAATATCATTCACTTAATTCAGGGGAAAAAGCCAGCACCCTGAACTTCAGAGCAAATACAAACAAATTACGAACATACATTATAAACAGACCAAATACAATTCATAGTTACTGAGAAGCCATCAACATCTGGGTGAGCCGGGAGGCTCTTAGAGTAGCTGCCCAGAGTCCTGTGCCTCCAGGAGTGAGAGCCTCAAGCAAATAGCTCTGTTCTCTCTTTTTATACATTCTTTAGCTATAATCAAACATCATCTGAGCTATCAGAACTCAGGCTCCTACTATTGACTCTGGTTTTAGCAACTCCCCTTAGGACCCTGAGGGCTTCACACCCACATAGGCTTAGCACCAGCTTTGCACCTAGTAAGGCTCATTCAAAGACACTTAATTTATCATTCTAAAACAGTAAAAAAGTCCCAACTTAATTGATATTACAAATGGCTAAACAAATTATGGTACATGGATGTGGTATATGAATGTTATATGTTATTGTCCCAAGAAATTATGAATTGGGCCATTTCAGAGGAAACTTGGAAGACCTCTATTAACTGAAGTACAGTAAAGTGAGAACTAGGAGAACATTTTGTGCAATGATAACATTATAGAAAAACAACTTTTAAAAATTTCGGAGTGCTGATCAACATGAAGATAAATCATGAGTCCCAAAGAATGAAAATGAAGCATGCCATTCCTATCCTGAGAGAGAGGTGATGAATTTGAAATATATTAAAAATATGCATTTTTCAGACATGGCCAATATGGGAATTTGTTTTGCCAAGATATTTAATGAAGATTTTATTTTAAAAATTTGCTCATTGGGATGATGGTAGTGATAGGGAGAGTTATAGGAGGAAAAAATAATTAAAATACTTATTAAATTAAAAAATAGCAATAATGAATTATTAAAAATAAAATATCAATCAATCCTGAATCCTTTGATCTTAAGGGATGGTGCTCTTTTTAAATCTGAAGCTGCTCCTCTTTGCTACTTAAAGTGACTAAATGCACAGTTTAAAAGCACCTTTCCTTCTAGTTTTCATGAATCCAGAAATTCAATTTGAGGTCACAATTTTTTTTTTCCATTTTGAAGGACAGGGGGTAAAAGTTAACTCTGAAAAGAGAATGAGGTCTTAATTTTCTAATACCTCTTCTGGCCCTTTTAAATGTGATTCACCTTATTTTCAGTGAAGTCATTAAACTCAGAAACATTAGACATGGCCTTGGTTCTTCAAAGTGAGTTGTGCAAATATGACTTTTTATGAGGATGGTTCTTATATCTAGAGTTCAAAATTAATCAGGCTTTCATAAACCAGTGGCATTTTAGGTTATATCAAGTAATCTCTATCCAGTGTGACTTTAGTAAGGTGAAAGTCAGAAATATTCTGACATGATTTTTAAAAAAGGAAATAAGGATGTCTTTAAAAAAAACCATCATTATCATTATCCTTTATGCTTTTCATTTTATAACCAGAACCGCATAAGGCCTTAGTTCTAGATGAGATAGTCCTTTAACATTTAAACATAAGACTTTTCTCTGACATGTGGAATCTTCCATCATTTGGAAAGGTGAACTATTTCTTCATTGGATTCAGCTATTAAAACCCGGAAATACAGCTTAATTTTGGAGAAATGTGGGAATTTTATTCATATATAGGGTTGTGCTGGGGATCATAAATTTATATAAATATGTGTATATCTATATAGCTGTAAAGTATATATATATATATATCATAATGCAATACACACACACACACACACACACACACACACACACACACACACATATATATATGTATATATATATATATTCAAAACTCATGATCTTTTCCCCCAAAACCTCATTCTTCTGAGTTTCCTTATTTCTGTCAAGGACACCTCCACCCTTCTAGGCTTCCAGGCTTCTAACTGTTATCTTATACTTGACTCCTCATTCTCTCTCACTCTACATTCTTACCAGTCAATGAATTTCATCATTCCCACATCCAGGACATCTCTTATATCTGATTCTTTTTTTTTTCTACTACTTGCATACTTATCAACTTCAGTCAGGTCCTGGCTTTGTATATTAATTTTTTCTCTTTGTCTCATCTCTCCTTACTCCAATCTGTCTTGCACACAATTGACAAAGTAATTTTCCTTAAGTACATATCTGACTACGTCATTACTCTGTTCAATAAACAACAATGGCTCTCTATCATTTCTAGGATAAACCACAAGCTCATCTATTTGATATTTTATGCCCTCCACAATTTGACCTGAGACTACCACTCTAGCTTTACTCTATATAATTCACCTTCGCATATTTTGTGAGTCAGCTAAACTCACCTTCTCACTGTTCCTCAGACAGGACACTCTATCTTCTGTCTCTATGTCCTTGTAATAGTTAGTGCAACACTCCCCAAGTGTTTTTGTGTCTCTTTTTTATATTCCATATATATGTACATTTTGCCTCCCCTGTTAGAATATCGGTTTCTTTAGATAAGGGGCTGTTTGACTTTTGTCTTTGTAATTTGAATACTGTACAGTGTCTGTTACAGTAAAGGCATTTATTAAATGCCTGATTAAATCATGAGTCAAGAATCCCATTATAGCAACAAAAGCAGAATGATGAAACAAGTTGGCATGTTAGACATGGAAGAACAAAGCCTAAGAGGGAAACAGTAATTGTATAAACACTGATACCCATCCACACATGTGTGTGTGTATATATATATATGTGGAGTTTTACAGTTATAAAATAAGATAACAGACTTAGAGCTAGAATGCACATCAGAGGTCATATAGTTCAACTCACTTATTTTACCGATGAGGAAACTGTAATATCACTAGCACCTAACAGAATGATGGACTCATAATAGGCATTTAATAAAGGCTTGCTGAGTTGGATTGACTAGGGTAAAGCATTGGGTAATCTCTTATTTCAGTTTAACAGAATGATTTTCTGAGTACGACATTTTTTTCTCAGAGCTATGGGACCTGTTTCTTTGACATTGTCTTTAATTAGCAGTAAATGTGATAACATAATTTCTAATTAATGCCTTACAGCATCCATAAATTAATAGATGAACTAGCAAGAGGAACATTTGTGTCAAAAAATAGATTTATGTAATTTTGTCTAAAGGGACTATCATGAATCCTCACAGCTCTGAATTTTAAAAGTTTAACTTTTCCCTCTGGAAGAAATCAACTTGAAAATATTTTTTTTTTCCACAAGAAGGCCAGAGTGGGATAAGAGTTTCATCAGTAGTGTAGCATACGGCTCAAATTTCACTGGTATAAGAAAGAGTAACAATATAAATTCTGGATAAATATATAAGGGAAGCTTGAAAACAAAGTACCTATTTTTATCTATGCAGTGGAATTTCCTTCTATTTGCATTCATTTTAACAAAACATAGGTAAATTCACTGATGCAGAAAGTATAACAGTGGGAGGTGATCCAATATTGCTCAGTTTCAATCAATATCCAATCATAGCAAACAAATATGCCATCAGAGTGCAAAATTTAAAAAAAAAAACCTAGTCTGAAAGGAGAAGCAAAGTTGATTGTTTGGTCTTTTTTTAATGTCTCTGTTGGCCATGCCAAAACCATGAAATGGAGTAATTGAATAGAAAACTTTATGAATGGCCTTCAAGGTATTTTGCAGTACAAGAGTCCAGACATCACTTTTTTTTCCAGTGTGCACTGATGAAGGAAATGTCATCAGGGTACACAATATAACCCTCTAAGCATTCTTGCAGTTTGGGTAGAATTAGATTTCTTCCTGCAGGCCTAATTTGGGTTACCTAGACAGGTTATGCAGGCTTTGGAGCTCCCAAACAAACAGAAAGGTGGAGAAACTGTGGGAGAGAGGAAAGGACTAGAGAAAGAGAGGAAGAAGGATGAAGAATGGGAGGTAGGGAGAGAGAGAGAGAGAGAGAGAGAGAGAGAGAGAGAGAGAGAGAGAGAGAGAGAGAGGGGAGAAGTAAGAGAGAGGGAAAGGAGAGAGGAAATAGAAGCAGAGAAGGTGAAGATACATGCTTGATTCTGTTCTACTCACTAGAGGAATACTACTTATAGCTTTTGCTTTGCCTGGTCATACCATATATGACATGAGTTGAGTTCTGCACATCATATTTTAGGGGAATAATGATAAACTAGACAGCGTATAGAGGAGAGCCATCAGAATGGTAAAGGTTTTTGACTTCAGGCCATATGAAGAAGTTAAAGGAATTGGGAATAATTTACCTGGAGAAGACTTAGGGTTGGGAAATCTTGAGTAGGGGTATTATGATAATTGTTTCTAAGAATATGTAAAAAGGATTTGACTTATTCAGCTTTCTCCCAAGAGTGTAATAGGGAGCAATGGATGGAAATTGCAAAGAAACAAATTTAAACTTGATGCAAAACAAAACCAAATTAAACCTAATCCTCAAAGTGGGTTGGATTGCTTTAGAAGGTAGTGATTTTCTCCTCATTGGGGATCTTTTACCAAACAATGGATGACTGTCAGATATTTTGTAGAACATATTATTTTTCAGGTATGGATTAAACTAAATGGTCACCAAAGTCCTTTTCGATACTGCAGTTCTTCAGTTGTATGTTTCTGTGAAGGGCCTGAAAAAATTGAAATCTAGCACTACAGCCTGCTTCTCTGTCCTCAAGGAAGGGTTCACCTAGAGGGAGAGAGAAAAAACAAGAAGCAAAAGGTAGAGAAGAGGGAACCAAGAGAAGAAACAGACAATAGAGTCAAAGATCCCATAGAGTTGGAAGGAATCACAGAGACCTTGTAATCTAACATAAGGACATCTGAGTCACAGAGCAGCTAAGCGTCTTGTCCAAAGTTACAAATGTAGTAAGCATCAGAGGTAGCATATGAACCAGGGCTTCTGACTGAAAAAGATCTTGTTCTTTCCATTGTGTTATGCTGACTCTCATACATTAGGCAATCTGTATTTGTTATTACCATATGGACTCATTTTGAACTACTGACACTACTTGTAATTATTTTCCTTCTAGATCATGCATGTGTGAACTATTCAGAACTTGAAGGCAATACCATGCTTTCTGGATTCTAAGCTTTATACCCAATCTGAAGGCCATAGGAAATGTTGCCTTATTTCAAGGAACGAATCAGTTTGGAATTATGGAAGACCATACCCATTAAAAACTGTCCTATGATGTATCACTCCATTTTTTTCTGAGAACTATTTTTAGAATAGCTAACATTTATGTAGTACTTAAGATTTGCAAAGTGCTTCATATAATATCTCATTTATTCTAATAACTCTGGGAGCCTAGGTGCTATTATTATCCCCATTTTACAGATAAGAAAATTGAGTCTGATTGAGGATTAGTGACTTGCTCAAACAAACAAATGTTTGAGGGAGGATTCTAACTCAGTTCTTCCTGAGTCCATGTCTAGGACTCTATCCACTTCTCTCCCTAGAGACTACCATTCTTATGAGTGGAAGTGAATTGAGGAAGGTCAGTTTTTATTTACTAAGTTTTAGTCAGCTATAACACAATGCACCTTATGCTACTTTATTCAACAAGGGACATTTGCAGGGTATTACAGAAATGACAATGGAGATTCACAAAGTATTACTCCAGTGACTCATTATGGTCTGGAGATTACTTTGGATTGTTAAAAGCTGTGCCAATGGAATGTAAAATTTTGTCAGATTCTACCATACATTAAATCTTAGCAATTATTGCAACAATTCGCCTAGCAGCTGCTGTGGGGGTGAAAAACTAAGATGAGCCCAACAACAAGAATGTTGCTTTTGATCTGCTTTACTAAGGAAAGCAATATTAAGGGGTTAACAATCTCAATTTAATCCAGCATACAAATATCATTCACTTAGTTCAGGGGAAAAAGCCAACACCCTGAACTTCAGAGCAAATACAAACAAATTACAAACATCAACAGGCAGACTTTGTCTGATTCAAATCTCAATGCTTAGTTACCAGGGTTTAACAAAGTCCCAACATCCAGGTTTACAAGCTGGAGGGCTCTTAACTACAGCTGCCCAGAGTCTCCACATCAGCACACCACCAAGAGTGAGAGCCCTAAGCAAATAGCTCTGTTCTCTCCTTTTATGCACTCTTTAGCCATCATTGTCATCTGAGGGATCAGCACTTAAGTTCTTACTATTGGCTCTGGTCTTAGCAACTCCTCTTAGGACTCTGAGGGCTTCACACCCACATGGGCTTAGCACCTAATAGATATGGGTTAGGGCCTGGGCCTTAGCACCTAATAAGACTCAATCAAAGACACCCAACTTAATTGATATTGCAGCAATAAACTGAGTTTGCCTTCTAAGGATTATCCTAAGTATGGGGGAGCTCATCACCAGAAGGTTGGAAACTTGGGGATGTGGGAATGAATTCTTTGTCCAAGGTGTCTCAGGAAAAGGAAAAAAAAAATGAAATGGCTTTAAGTCCTGTGAATCACTCACATGCTTCTGTAGCAATGGTGGTGGAGTGGCAGAAAGTTGAAATGAAAGGACTGAGAATTACTCAGGGTCCATGAACTTCTAAAAAAATCTTTTGGTAGTTCTGTCAATATAATTGGTTCCTTTGTAATCCTTTGTCTTTTATTTTATGCATTTAAAAACCTGCTGAGAAGAAATCCATAGACTTCACCAAACTATCAAATTTGTCCATGACACCTGTGGCCTCAAGGCCATATGTGGTCCTCTAGGTCCTCAAGTCCTTTGACTGAATCCAAACTCCACAGAACAAATCCCCTTAATAAAAAGATTTGTTCTCTAAAATTTAGACTCAGTCAAAAGGCCGCACTGAAAGACCAAGAAGGTCACATGTGGCCACAGGGCCACAGGTTCCCCAACCCTGCACAAAAGGGTTAAGGGCTACTGACTTAGACCATTTAAAGTGTTAACTTGGCTCTTGGTACTCTGAATGTGAGATCCATGACCAAAGCTTACTTAATTGATATCCATCTGCAGGAGCTGAATCATTTAAATACTGACATTCTCAGTATAAATAAAATCAGAAGAAAGAAGTAAGTTGCAAAATTTAAGTGACTTGCCCAGGGTCACACAGCTAGTAATGATCTGAAGCTGGATTTGCCTGGAAGATGGCTCCACACTAGGAAAAAAAAATTAGCACAGTTAGCTTTATAGGATGCTAAAAGGCAAGAAGAAATATCATTTCATGGGGCATTTGGTCATCTCAAATTGAAGTCTTTACAGAAGATCCTCTATAAAAATAAATGTAGCTTATGCACCAACATCAAGTGCAGACAATGAAAAGTTTGACAAATTCTATGAAGGATTTGCTAATGCCTTACAAATGAAATCTGATACTCAGTGACTATATAATAAGGATGAAGACAGTGCAAAATATTAGAAAACATTGGTTGGAAATAAGGAATGAAGAAGTCAAAAATTTATAACTACACAAATGTAGTTATACATTTTTCTGTATAATGACTACTTTCTTTGACAAAAGAGTCAGCATGTACTGGGCATAGTAAGCACCAAATAGCATCACAAAAATGAAATTGGTTATATTTTAATAGGTGGAAAATGATTTGTTACTGATATGGGAGTCATTTCTGAATCATCTGGCTGTACAATCCCACTATCAATTTGTTAGAGCAAAGATAAAAATTTGCACAAAACTAGAATAAAGAATAAACACGAGAAAAAGAGCTGAAATATAGCTGAAGCAAATCAATCCAGAGATATGAAACCAAATTATTGACAACAAAATATAGGCAATCGATGGAAAAAAGGATGTTAACACTGATTAAAATAATTTCATATAGATTAACTGATATAAATCAATTGTCATAACGAGGAGCAAAAAAGTCAACAGACACTTGATTTGAATGCCAAGGTGGTGCTTTAGAAGATAAATAGGATGCTTTTTTTCTTTGTTAGAGGCAAATGGCTGCCACTGGATTTTAAATTGAGGAAGAAAATGATAGATTTGAATTTGAAGAAAATTAATTTGACAACTTTGTGGAGCAGGTATTGGCATGAGTAGAATCAAGGCAGAGAAACCAAATAGGAGGCCACAGAAGTCTAAAACAGAAGTGAGGAGAGCCTAAAGCAAAGTGGTGGTCATGTAAGTAAAGAGGAGTCAGATATGAGAAGGAGGGAAAGAAGCAGCATTTATGATGTTCCTCCTATGTGCCAGGCATCGTCTTTAGCATCAAGCAAATATGATCTCATTTGATCCTCACAACCACCCTGGGAGTCAGGTACTCTTATTATCTCCACTTTACAATTGAGGGAACAGAGAGACAGCAGTTAAGTGACTTGCCCAGGGTCATACAGCCAGTAAATGTCTGAGGCTGGATTTGAGCTTGACTCTTGTCGTGACTCTAGGCCCAGCATTCTATCCACTGTGTTGCCCAGCATTCTATCCACTGTGCCACCCAGCTGCCTCTAGGTGTGAGGGACTTTTTTTTGAGGTAGAAATTGCAGAATTTAACATGGATTGGATATTTGGGAGGAGGGAGAATGGGAGTAGAGGAAAACAAAAAAGGTAATGAAATGCAAACAGGAATATATGAAGGAGGTGGAAAAATTTTCAATCTTTATAAAAAGAGAAAAATGAGTACAGGAGAATATTAGTAGTAGACATACACATATTCTTTAGCTTTTATTTCAATTTTTAATGAATATCATATATAGGGTGTCCCTAAAGTCTGGACACATAGGCAAAAATGCATATTTTGAAATATTTGGAATATTAATAGACCTTAGTCCCCTTGACTTCTTTTTCTGGGGTATGCTAAAGGAGAAGGTGTACTCAATGAAAATCACAGATGCAACACACTTGATTGAATGAGGGAATGTGCTAAAATTGACAGCAATGTGGAGTTATTGCATTGAGTTCACGTGAATCTTGCAAAGTACATCAACCTTTGCATCACAAATGATGGAAATCATATTGAAGATGTTATTTGTTAATATTCCAATTAAATAAAATGTTGTTGAAATTTTATTCATTTCATTTCTTGAAAATATGTATTCTTGCCTACGTGTCCAGACTTTAGGAACACCTTGTATATGTATGTAATGTTAATGGGGAGGTATAAGATCTTCCCTGCCCATTAATAGGCCTCATATGGAGCCCATTAAGGGAAGCTTGCTTCCATGTAGGAAGGCTTACACACCTTTTGTTAATAAGCTAATTAGGCAATGAGTCAGGTTGTGATGCTTTCTGGCTCTGAGCCTATTAGCTGAAAGAGTATATATTGTGAGAGGTGAGCTTTTGCTTTGGGGGCTCACTTATGAGAAAGATGTTGTGATTCTCTGGTTGAGACTCTGAGTGGTTGTATGTTCAGAGCTCCCTGACTTCTCAGAGGTAAAGGCTCTCTTGATTCAGTGGTGTTTGTAAAGCTTTGATTCAGGCAGTAGAGCCCTGTCTGTTGGTATTTATTTCTCTTTTCTGTACTCTTTCTGTTTAATTAAAAAAGATTGTTGACCCCTGAAACAGCTATCTTTCCTTAGTAAAGCCAATAAAAAAACCTACACTAGCAGCCATCCTGGGAATGCCAGTGTGGTTCTTATTACAATGTATCAAGAACATAGTCCGTGATGTCTTAGTAGAGAACAGATGTGACTTCAAAACCGTTATTTCATAATACATACAAATTCTTATCATCACACAATTGCCTGAAAGATGTAGAGAATATAGGCTACCACTATGCTTTTTTTCCTCATGAAAAGAAAATGTGATTCAATAGAGAAAATATAGCATTAAAGGATAATTTCCATACCACTATTTGGCCTACATTCTGAAAGTTCAGATCAGTGAAAGAGGAAAAATGCCTATATATGAAAAAATATTAATAGTCCCTCTTTTTGTGTTGGCAAAAAACTGGAAACTAAGGGGAAGCCCATTAATTGGGGAATAACTAAACAAATTATGTTATGTGCATGTAATGGAATACTATTATGTTGTAAGATGTGAAAGGAATGATTTCAGAGAAACTAGGGAAGCTTAGGTTAGCTAAAGCTTACTGAAGAAGTAGAACCAGTGAATAATTTATAATATAATATCAATATTGAAAAAAATGAACTTTGGAATATTTTAAGACTTTAGAAGTCTGATCAATGCAATGAACAACCACAATTTCAGAAGACTGATGATGAAGAATTCTACCCACATTTTCACAGAGAGGTAATGGACCAAATATGTAGATTGAGACACGCATTTCTAGACCTTGCCAATGTGAGAGTTTGTTTTGCTTGACTGTGAATATTTATTGCAAGGTTTTTGTTTTTTAATATGGGGGAAGAGGAGGAGGGAGAGAAAAAAAGCATTTAATTTTGAAAAGCTAACTTCAAAGAAGGCATCTCCTATAAAATGTTCAACGACCTTCTGATTGTATATCTAAGATGAGAATGACTGAAAGTGTTCAGCACTGTGAAGAAATCTAAGTTGACAGATTCCCTATGCATGGTGAGATCCTTCAGAAGCTTCTATTTGTAGTTGACATCACGATTGATTCATCAAGCCTTGGAACATTGAAAAGCCTACTGGAAGAGTTTCATAACTGCTCAAAAGAGTTTGATCTAGCCATTCACACAGAGGAAAAAACCGAAATGAACAAGAGGATGAAGAATACTTGTTGCTTAGATTACAGAATGTAGATGGATGAACAACCTAGTAAACTTGTACATCAGAATATATTTCTGGGACAGGACAGTTTGCATGGTCCATAAATAGGGTCCAGATTTATGCAAGAGAACAATATAGATCACCTTCAGAAGATTGCAAAGCTCCTTTAATGACCTCAATCTTCTTCTAGATGAAAAGGCCAATCTTTTCAATATCAGTAATTTCTTGGTGTTGCCATATGGCTGTGAGAAATGGATGATAATTGTCTCCAAAGAACTGCAAATGCATATTATATAAAATGCAATGAAGAAGCACATGTTGAGTGTGAGCAAACAAATAACAAAATAAGAAAGTTCAAAGGAAACAAAAAGAGAATGTCATGAGGAACCTAGAATCATCATAGTTTTACATTTGGAAGGGACTTCCAAGGCCATCTTGTTAGAAACGTATGCACATAAAAGCTGGAGGGTAGGTGATGTAGTGAAGGTGAGAGATAATAGATAGATACTCTAAATGCTCTACTGGTATCTTTATGATGTCAGAAGAAAGTGATAAAGGCTGTAGCACAGGTGGTCTTCCTTTGGTAATTTTAGGGGAAGATGTGGACAAGAGATATATAGGCAGAAATGAATAAATTGGTGGAAAGAACATTGAAATTAATGAAATTACAAATTCATTTTAGCATTTGAGGAAATATGTTTTTACATCTTCTTGGAATACGTTACTTACATGTAATAAACAACGAAACCTATATTTGGCAATTGCCCTCTGAAGGTATTTTACCATGCAAGAGTACTATAGTGGTAATAGTATTTGATTTGAGTCAGGAAAGACTTTGGTTCAAATTCTGTCTCTGATATTTATTAACTATGTAAATGATAAAAGTTCACTCTCAAAGTCTTTCTGAAGAGCTTTGGCATTGATAGGGAGACACAGGAGATGCTGGCAAAGGAGCACCTGGCATGGTGCGCCCATATCAAAGAAGGTGCTGTGCTCTGTGAGCAAAGCAGAATTACAGTTATTCAAAAGAAATGTGAGATATGCAAATTTGGAGATATCACTCCAAATCATATGGACTATTTGTGCCCAACCTGTATTGGTCTGATCAGCCACAGTTGGACACACTTTACCTTTGACCCTAACATAGGGATGCCATTTTGGTCCTCTTTGAGCACAGAGGACAATAGCCAATCAAATATCAGCAGGTCACTTCTCAATTTTTCTCATTTTTGAAATGGACCTGTTAATAGCATCTGCCTCACAAGGTGCTTATGAAGATCAAATGAATATACATACATACATATGCACACACATAATACAACATGTACATATATAAAAAGAGAAAGAGAGACAGAAACAGATGTGGATATAAATATAAATACCTAGGTAGACACATATATACACAGATACACATTTATGAAGTTATCTATTTAGATATCTATCTATTATCTGGATGGATATTTTTATAAACATGCACACAGCATATATATGTATATGTATATAAAATGCTTTATAATCCTTATATAAATGTTATATATTATTAAAGAAATATATGGAAAAATATTAAATTTCCTTTGTTTCTGTCACTGAAATTAATTTTATAAAGCTCATAAATATCTTGTCTGTGCTAATCCTTTTGAATCTTCACTTCCTCAAGTAACACTGTTTTAGAAAGCATAAACATGAGTTTTCAATTTTTTCTCCTGAACCAGACTGGCGTTTGTTTTGGTCCACATTCCCTTTTCTAGTCTTTGAATTAATAAGCATTACCAAAAATAGATCATACATCAAATGATTTCTCACTGACCAGTGACTAACAGCATGTGCTTTATGCACCAAATCATGATTTTCCAAGTTCTACTGACCATACATGTTGGTACAAGATTCATTTTTGGTCAATGTAGTCTGGTAGTCATTTTAGGAGTTATAGAATGAATTTCAAGATGTATCATTACACCACTGCTGAAATACAGAGCATTGTCACAAGAGGCAATATTGTAATGTGCTGACACGATGGGGAAAATTCTTATCTTAGCAAAGGACTAAACAGTGACTTTTTTGATCCTGGAAGAATAATCTTTTATGCTACTTACAGCTCACACAGTTGTCAAAACATGTAGCTTAGTAAAAAGAATAAAAAACTGCCCTTTCCAATAATATTTATGAAAATGCCATGTATTTGGAGGTTTTATTTATGACTGAAGATTTCTAAGAGGAAAATTTTATTCTACAATTTTTTTTTAAACATGTTAACTCTTAGATGGTAGGGACTTGGTATATAGATGTGTCTTAATAACTCTTTCTTGCATGGATAGATGAATGAATTTTGGCTTCTACATTATCTGCAATATTCATATGAACATATATGTTTTGGGAATGTGTGAGTGACATGGCATTTAAATATTGAACATAATTAATATAGGCCTGGCATTTTAAAATAGTCCTGTAATACAACTGTTAGATAAAATGTGTTAGAAATCTTTAGTCTTATAAATAAAAGTTCCACTTATTGATCTATTTAAACCTTACTACTCCAGGAGCAACATCATGCTTTAATAGTAAAACATTTAGATTTACTTTTAGTTGCAGAATGAATAAAGCACATGATTTTTAAATACTTCAGGGAAGGTATGATCTTGTTGACTATTGATTTGTGTGTTCCCGTAAGTGATGTAGATCATAAAATGATCATATTGTCTCACTTTGGCAACTTTTCTCAGGGCTCTACCAGAAATTCTCTCTAGGGGCCCACCCATTGTTCTGGCAAAATTCCTTTAGTTCCATATTCATTGCATGGATTCCAATAGAGCATTGAGATCTGTCCATTGGCAGTCTATCACGATATTAAGAAAGAAGCGTTTTTTCAAATAAAGAAAAATAACAAACACAAAACAAACAAAAAAAATAAAAGGGGCAAAATAGAGGACGTGGAAACTATTTTTGCTCCTCACATTTGGTGTAGTTTCCCTGAATTGTGAGAATGCATTGTTAGACACTTTGTTACTGAAGCATGGTAGTTCTGTGACCAATTTGAAGCTAATTTTTCGAAAGAGAGATAATAAATCTGAGACACTGAAATAGTCATTTATATTCAATTCAGTTAAACATACATTAAGGCCTACTGTGTGCCAAGGTACCAGGGAAGATACGTAGTTTAGATAAAATAAATTCCTTGACCCTCTGGATCTTACAGTCTAGTAGTTTTTTATCTGGCTTTTCTTCCTGGTATAAGACACACACACACACACACACACACACACACACACACATACACACATGCCATGGAGATCAAATATCTTAAGGGAACCTTGTCTGAAATGAATTTATAGCATGTAGCCTTTTTAATTGAAAATATTGGCTGTTTCAAGGGACAGAAATTTTGCTTCAAGAACTATTGCTACAGTTAAAACAAAATATTCCTTTCTTTGAGTTTGACTTTAGGACTGAGTGATCCAACAAAGAATTAAACACATTCCTTTTCTGAAACAACAACAATTATTACCCACGAACAAATAACTTGTCCACTTGCCAATAGAAAATCTAATTTTTTGTTGTATGTCAATATCCATTGATTCTGTGGCATGCAGTTTAACTCATTGTAATTCCATGAGATTTCAATTCACCAATTTAGAAAATTTATTGACAACAATTTTATTTTAATCTGACAGACTGCCCCGGAAGTTAAAGTTCAGAGGTACCATGATACTTTTTTACCTTTTTTTCTTCATTTAATAGAGCAATAATCTCTTTATTCTAATAATCAGATGAACAGCAGAGAATGAACATGCACATAAGATTGATATCACTTTGTCACAATGAGGTTTATGCTTCAGGAGTAATTTACATATACTTCTAACCTCAAAGTGTTAATATGTGGGCTTTGCAATACAATTTCAATGCTAATGTGGGGGTACCTTTGCTTTGTGATAGTGACTATTGAGGAATATTGGGATATAGAATAGAGCAGACTGTGAGAGGAAGAAGCAGAGGGTCAGAAATGTCCTTGAATTGAGCAGTTTGATGGAAAGCATAGTAATTTAAGAACCATAGTGTTAAAGCAAAGTGGAATATAATTGGCTTTCCCTTGGAAAGGGGTGAATTAATATCCTTCTGGATTAATAAACACTATCTTGGCCTCCAGTTCCTGTACTATAAGAGAATTATAATAACCTGTATTTCTTCCTATGTGCAGAGATACCCTGTTAAGGAAAACCCAAGGAATTTTGAGTCCCATCCCAATTTAGGGCAAAATCAGTCAATACTTAAAATAATCATGGAAGAAATAAAACAATGGGAAAAGTGAAACATCAAATTGAAATAGAGGCCTCACTTCCTTCAGTCAATAATTATTTGAATTTTTAAGCAGCTTTCCTCTAAAAAGCCTTTTATTTATCTTCTCACTTTTCTTTGCCACATTACAGAGAAATATGTAGGTGGTAGTGTCTTGACACTTTATAAATGTTTATTAAAAATGAAATGTTGGATATTTCCAATTTCTTTGCCTGCCTACTTCTTTGCTCTATGATAGTGCTCAAAGGAACTTACTGATTTTGATTAAATTTAAAACATTACTAATAGGCATCATGATATATGTGAATTTTGATTTTTGGTGAAATCTTTGGTCCTGAAACAGAGTGGCAGTGATTCCAACTTTTCAAAGGGCAAATCTGCATTTTTGGTCTTTAGTGAAATTTTATCCATGGGCAAAATCTATAGAGATGAATAAATTTTGATTTTAGACTATTCTATTTAAAACGATAACATTACTTGTAGCATTTAGAATCATAGACCTATAGAAGGTTAGAGATGAAAGGTACCTAAAAGATCATCACATTCTACCCACTCTTTTTACAGATGAGAAAATGATGGGCTAGAGTGACTATTCAAGGTCACATAGTTATTTAATGGCAGAGTCAGGGTGAGAATTCTGATTTGTCTCCTAACCCAATGTTCTTTTTACTGTTACCACACACACAGACACACACACATACATACATATATACATGCCAGGGAAGATACATAGTTTAGATAAAATAAATTCCTTGACCCTCCGGATATCTTATAGTCTATTAGTTTTTTATTTGACTTTTCTTACTGGTACAAGAAACACACACACACACACACACACACACACACACACACACACACACTAGCCCCTTACTGACCAATCAATGTAGGCTAACTGATAATAACTACTAGTTAGTATCTGTATGGGGGAAGCTGGTGGTATAATGGATAGAGCTCTGAGACTGGAGTCAGGATACCTGAGTTCAAGTCTAGCCTTATATATTTACTAGCTGTGTGACCCTGGACAAGTCACTTCACCTTGGTTTCTTCATCTGTAAAAAGGGGATAACAATAGCACCTATCTTCCAGAATTGTGAGGATCAAATGTGATAATATTTGTAAAAAACTTAGCACAGTGCCTGGCCTATATTAGGCACCATATAAGTGTTAGCTATCATTAGTATCCTTAACATAAAGAAGAGACAAACTACAATATTTAGACATTGTCACTTGGTCCTCATCACACAATTAGACTGGGGCTGCCTATGTGAAATAAGCAGACTGCCATAACTTACTTGCTTATAAGACCATTGCAATAAATGCTTAACCTAATCAGTCTGAATGTAGGGAGTAGTTTAAAAAATATGGCTGACATTTACGTGATGCTTTGAGGTTTGTAAAACACTCTGCATACTTTTTTCTCATTCAGTCCTCAGGACAGTCCTGTGTAGTATGTGCTTTTATTATTCCCGTTTTATGAGGTATACAAAGGAATGTAGGGAAGTGAAATGCTGGGTCTATGGTCTAGGGTGACTAGGATCACAGAGCTAGTAAACCTACGGTGTAGGGTTTGACCCCAAATATTCCTCACTCTAAGTCAAGCATTATATGTAGAAATACTATAGAAGCTTCTTTATTATAGCTCATTAAGAAAAAATGAAATAACCAGAATGCCCATGATACAGGCTGCTTGTACATCAGAAGAATTTTGGCCAGGATAAGAATCCAGGCCTGTTGGCTCCACATCCTCAGCCTTTACTGTGTTTCCTTAGACTTTTGAGTATTAGAGTGGTAGTATTCTTTATTCCACTATGCAGTATCCTTTCCAGAAGTTCACCGAATAAAGGGTTTGTTAAAAAAAATCAGTAGAGTGTCCAGTAAAGTCTTAGTATTGTTATCATTTAACATTCTACAAATGACTATAATAACTCAGTGTCTTCCATTTTATGTTACAAATGAAAGCTGATTGCTTAGGAAAACATAATCTTTTTAATTGAATTGAATTTTGCTTTCCATTAATAAGCAGATTCAGGCAACCATGACAATATTCTAAGCCCACATCCTAAAAAATGCAGAAACCAGAGTGAGCATAAAGGAAAATAGATAGTGGACTTCATGAAAAATTAAATATATTTTGCTATCTCTTTTCTCCAATTTTCTTTTACTCGGTATTAGGGGAATATGGAGGAGCTCTGACTATATTTGCTGATGGCAGATACTTAAATGCTAGCTATCTGAGAAGGAGGGAGAATGAGAAGGAGAGAGGCAGGAAGATCTGTTCAACAGGATATATATCGAATAGGTACTGTATGAGCAGAAAGGAAGTTGTATCACACAGATGGGTGGCCCAGAGGATTGTTAATTAGATTTTTCTCACATCAGAAGAGCTATATATGAGGCTTGTCTACTGAAAGTTTAGTTCATACATTGATTTTTATTTGCTCATTCATGAGGAGTAGTAAAAGGAAGGACAGATGACAGGAATGAGTGACATGGCTTGGTGGGGAAATTGGCTAATGCACATTTTAGGTAGCAAGTGGACAATTTGAGAGAGTAGGTAGGAAGGGAGGAGAATGGTTTTTGAAAACTCTTTTCAAGGGTGGATAGAGATGCCTAATTTGGCATCATTATGTATTACCAAATGGATATGTCTAATGAACAGGGATCTTGTCTTCTTTATTATCTATGCAGAGAATACTACACTAGTTCTCAGGAATTTATGACTCCTTTCCACAAGGAAGCCAAATCTCATTACTTTTCTTTCAATATCACAATGGAAGAAGCTGTCACCATCTACTAGAAGGGGTACATGTGTTCTTACTCTCCCAAATAATTACTTGAAATACATTTCCTTATACAATCAATGTTATAAAAAGCAGTTAATTATTACAAAGATATTAGTAGAATCAAAATACTACACTTGAGATATAGTGTTGGTTAAATAAGCCTGTGTGTGCTGGATTTTAGACCTATCATCTATAATGGAAAATCGATGGAAATTCTATTTCATCTATTGATGGAAATGTATTCCAAGTTCACAATAACCAATTTACACCCCTTTTATAAGCTGAAGGCTTCCTGGGCATGTTACCTTGACATGATGTCTTTGACCACAGGCTTAGAAATACCATAGACTTCAATAGTAAGGGATATATGGCTAGAGTTCTTGTTAGGCCGCGTTCAGTATCTTTTGCTACAATTCCACGTGAACAGATTTCTCTCATAGGAAATTTGCATGTCCAAATGTGTTTTCAGGAGAGTTGTCTCATTAGAGAACATGTTTGCATGATCAAAGGATTATTTTTCTTTTTTGATAAATATTTTGGCATGACCTGAAATCATAATGTGACTTCATTACATGGCATCAGAGAGCCTCAGGTTTGGATGTGTCCTCAAAGGTCATCTGGTCCAATCTGTACCTGAACAAGAATCCATTGCATAGCATATACCTGAAATGTTTGTCTCCAGTATCTGTTTGCAAACCTCTAGTAAGTATGAATCTAAGAACTTCTAGGTTAGAGTATTTTCTTCTTGGATGGTTCTAATGGTTAGGAAGTTTTCCTTGCATCAAAAGTAAATTTGTTTCTTCGTAACTTCAGCTAATTGTTCTCTACAGAGTCAAGCAGAATAAACCTAACCCTTCTTCCCCCAAATACTTGAAAACAGTGTTTATGTTTCCTCCTAAGTCTCCTGGTCTCCAGGCTAAACATCCCACTTCCCTCACCTCATCTTCATAAAGCGTGATTTCAGGCTGCTTTACCATTTTGATCACTCAACTCTGCCTACACTTTAGTGTTATCAATATGAGATAGGGTCTCAACATGTGATTTCATTAGTATAGGGAATCTAGGTTGAGGAAAGTATCTATACCAACGCAGGTCAGCTGTTTCTTTACAATTTATAATCTTGGAAATTTGCTTAGGAGATTAATTGACTTGGCCAGTGTCATAGGCAGTATATGTCAGATCCAGAACTTGAAACTAGGTATTCCTGGCTTCAAGGCTGAGTCCCTGTTTACTAAGCCACACTATCTTTCCTAAAATGTGGTGCCTAGAATGAAACACAATATTTCAGATTTGAACTGGCTAAAGAAGAATGAAGAGTCTCTTTATGGTATAGAATTCATGAATTTATAATGTAGTTGGCTCTTTCTTTCCTTTTTAATTTAAAGTACTTATAAAGATTAGATTTACAAAGCGAAGACTATTTTATTGCCATTGATAGAAGCAGATGTTCATTTCCAAAATCTGCCTCTGCCTTTGGAAGCTTTCATGTTAGATTGTGACTTGTGATGAAAATCTTTCTTCTATCCCCAAGGACATCATTTTTTTTAATTGATGCTACACATTTTTCTGAATGGACCCTTGGAAAAGATCAGGGACCAGTTGAGTGTTTCCCAGGACCCGGACATAATTTATGTAGTTGTTATAGATTATTTTGAATCTGAGAAAGTGGTCCTCAGTGTGTGGGGGACAGAAATCTATTCTTGAGGCAGAGAAAGGGGATTCATAGGGGGCAGCAAGAGCCATAGACCTTGAAGAAAAAGCAATAAGGGAATGGACTAGAGTATGCTAAGAGGAATTGCCACTCTTATATGCAAGAAGGACAAGCCGTGCAGAACTTACTCATGGTTACTTCAACTTAATTCTGAATTCCACAGGGCCATGGTAGTCTTAGAAAAGTGAGTAGTAGAGTACCTCTGATGTGGTGTCCTAGAGTATTTATTAATTATTAGGTAATCATTCTGTTTCATTTCCTAGTCCATTCATCATTCTATTCCTTTATTCTATTCTAACTTTATTTTCACTCCAATCCTCATCTAAATCTGCAAATGTATAGTCAGGGGCAGTCAGGTATCAACTTACCTTTCCTCTCTTTGCAGATGAATCCCAAGTCTTTATATTCAGGTCCATGCTTGTTCTGGAGAATCAGTACCACATTAGCAACTGCCTATTGAATATTTCACAATGGTTATTCCTTAGGCTCTAAAAATCAAAACATCCAAAACAAAACTCATTTTTTCCCCACAAAATCCTAAATTGTCCCCACCTAAATCCCTTATTTCCTTCAAAGTCACTATCATTCTTCTAAGCAAGCATATTCACAACCTATTAGTTTTCTTCAACTCTTCACTCTCGCTCACCAGCTATAACCAATTACTTTGGAAATCTTGTCAATTCTTCCTCCTCAGATCTCATGCATCTATCTCTCTTTCTCTATTCCCACTACAAACACCCTAATTTAGGCCTACATGTCATCCTGCTTGGACTAGTGAAATAGACTCCTAATTGGTCTCTTTGCCTCAAGCCTCTTCCTTTTCCAATTTGTTCTCCACACATTTGGTAAAGTGATCTTTCCAAAGTTCCTCTATGACCATATCATACCTTATTCACTAAACTCTGAAGGCCCCCTATTGCCTCTGGAATGAAGCATAAATTCTACTACTTGACATTTAAGGCCCATTGCAATTAAGAACCACTGCTCAATTGATAAATGATCAAGGGATAGGAATAGTTTTCAGAGGAAGAAATCCAAGCTATCAATAGCTCAATGAAAAAAAGCTTTATTCACTAATAATTAGAGAGATGTAAGTTAAAAAAATGCTATGATGTATCGTATCACACTCCTTAGATTGGCAAAGATGATGAAAAAGGAAACTGATAAATGCTAGATGGCTGTGAGGGAAAAGGTATATTAATGCACAGCTGTGAACTAGTTCAGTCATCCTGAAAAGCAGTTTGAAACTCCCAAAAGCTATGACTCAGTATGTACTTTGACCCAGCAAAACTGCAACTGGGTCTATAGCCCACGATGATCAAAGAAAGAGGCAAATGACCCATATGTACAAAAACATTTACAGCAGCAATTTTTTTTTGGTGGCAAAGAATTTGAAACTGAGGAGGTTTCCATCAATTGGCTAATGGCTTAATAAGTTATAGTATATAAATGTAGAAATGAGGAAGGCAATAGTTTGAGAGAAGCCTGGGAAGACTTGTATGAACTTACGCAAAGCGAAGTGAGTGGAACTAGGGGAACCATTTATATATCAACAATATTGTAAGGACAAATAACTTTGAAAGATTTAGGTACTCTGACTAATGCAATGACTAATCACAATTCCAGAGGACTCATGATGATGCCTCCAGATAGAGAGGTGATATACTCAGAATAAAGAGTGAAGCTTTTCTTGACATGGCCATTACGTGGAAAAGTGTTTTGCTTGCCTATTCCTATTTATAATGGATTTTATTTTTCTTATTTTTTCATTGTGGTGGGGCAAGAGGAGAGGAGAATGAAAGAATATAGACCCAAATGTAAAATAAAATTGAATTTAAAAAGATTACACATTATTCCCCATCACAACTTGATCCTATAGCTAAACTGACCTACTTGTTCCACTTTATACTTAACATTCCATCTCTTGCCTCTTGCCATTGCATGGGTTTTATTTCCCACTCCCATAGGGCCCTTCTTTCTTACCTCTGTCTCTCATAACCCTTCCTTCTCTTTAAGGCTCAGTCTAAATGCCACTTTCTTTAATAGATATTTCCTGATTCAACCAGAAATCACTTTATATTTATTTTATATATTTCCTATATTTTATAGTTTCTGTGCATGGCATATCCTTTTAATAGAATGAAAACCCTTTGAGGATAGAGAAAATTTCTTTTTTGTCTTTGTATCTCTAGTGGCTGATATAATTCTGATTTATAGTAGGTGGTTAATAAATGCAGAAGAATGAATTCAGTGGATGATTGAATGAATCTTGCTTTTTATGTTCCTATTGAAGTATTTTGATTTTTACATCACCATTGTTTCCATCAGTATCCCTCCCAACCTCCCTTCAAGAAAGCCATCCCGCATAACATATACCTTAAAAACCAAAAAAAGAGAGAATGTTCTTATGTTCTTATTGATGTATTTTGCTTTTTACATCATCATTGTTTCCATCAGTATCCCTCTCAGTCCCTCTTCTAGAATGCCATACCATATAACTTTAAAGGCTGAAAAAAAATGAAAAAGAAGAGAAAAAGAATCATAACATATAAATACATCGAAATTTTCCAAAAACATATGTAATGTGCAATGCCTCTAGACCTCCCAAGTTCATGAAAGAGTGAAATGAGAATATTCTCCCATATAATTTCATTCAAGTCATACTTGATCTTTATTATTTTGCGACATTAACTTTTTTTGTATGTTGTTCTTTCCATTAACATTGTTATAGTCATTATGTATATTGTTTTCTTGGTTCTCCTTACTTCATTCTGCATCAGTTCATGTAGATCTTTCCAGGCTTCTCCATTTTCATCACATATCATTTATAATAGCACAATAATAATCCGTTATATTTATGAACCACAATTTATTTAGCCATTCCCCAATTGATGAACATCTACCTTGTTTGCATTTCTTTGCTATTACAAAAGTACTACTACAAATATTTTAGTGCATATAGGGACTTTCTTCTTATCCTGACCATTCTTAAAGAAAACCAAAGAAGGACAACCTGTCTCAAGAAAAGCTGATATTAGAATAGAATCCAAACATTTATTAAAGGAAATCACATTTCTTTCTGGAGGAATCTCAAGGAAAAACAATGTGGATCATAAATACAAATTCATTTAATGTCATGTTCTTATGGATATTAAATAATTATGAATTATTTATATTCAGAGGTAACATAGTATAGGGGAAAGAACATTATCGCCAGGGTCACAGAGCATGTGTTTAAATCTCATTTCTGATACTATATATGTAATCTTGGGCTAGTCATCTAACCTCTTTGGGTCTCAATTTAATCATCTATAAAATGAGGAAGTTGAACAAAATGGCCTTTAAGGTCCCTTCCAGGTCCAGAGCTATGATCTAAAAATCTTACTATAATGTATATACAGACCCTGTCCTCCATTAGGGTCTTCACAATGCCAAGGGAATTTGAGGAAGGCTTTTCACTTATTGAGTGGACTCCTGTGTCAAGGTCATAGAAGTACATAGATGAGCATTATATGGGATAAACAAACATGTTGTTATGTTGCAATCTGCGTCATTGGAGAGAATACCTGAATCAGTAAAATCATGAATCCACTAGAATATTAGAGTTTCCCATATAATTAATTTCTTCAAAATGAACAGTAATGATAATTTTATTATTTACTTATTTTAGAGAATATTAGAAAGTTATGAAAGTTCTTGTAGAAGCATTGGACATTTTCGTATTTTTAAGCCATCTATGTTGACCTTCAGCAAGGGCTAAAGTTTTGGTAACAAGATTTATGTCACCAATATTTGAACTAAACTCCCACAATTCTTTTGCATACTTTATAGCAAATGTAACCTCTTCTTTGACACCTTAAACTATTTGATGTATTGTACTGAAATATGACTGCATTAGCTCCATTCTAGCATGTTAGAATTTCCCTGTTGATAAAGGGAGATAAAGATAAGAAAACACAGAGAACAAGATAAAAAGACTCTGTTTAAAATCTGGATATGATGGCATATTTGCTGCTACTGAAAAAAAACCATGTAGATATGAATTTTTCATTCAGAACCACATTGAGGTATATGACCCTTTTGTACAAGCTTTTTATGCAGTCCCTCGATTACTGAAGAAAAATTCTGTTTCGTTGTAGCATACAATGATAACACAGGCACAGACACACAAGTTTAGGCCTAGCTTGATCTAATATCCCTATTTTCCTTGAAATCCGACCTGAAAGAATGTCATACTTAGGAGGAATATCATATTCTTGCAGTCCAATGAAAAATGAACTGCAGAGGCCCTCATATGAATATGTGCTTTATATTGGGAGCTAGATGCAATCATTTCTGTTTGAGATCACTTCCTTCCACATTTCTTTTATAAAATACTTTTATCTAGCAAAAGCCAAACTTCATAGATCTGAAACCTAGCTGAGATTCACATTTAGTGATGCTATGTGACATTAAAAGCATCCACAACAAGGTACTGCACCCTATTTATTAGCCTAGGTATGCCAATCAGTACTAAAAATGCAAGAAATCTACCTTAAAGAGGCTTTTAACAGTATGGAAACAGGTTTGGTCAAATGAATAAACTTTTATTTAAAAACAAAAGCAATACAAGTCTGGGAATGGGGTCACAGCTTAGAGTTAGAAAGTAATGACCTTTGTCCTTCTCCTGTAAATATGCCGGTGGAAAGTAGCCATTCTCATTAGACAAAACCTTAGGAAGGGACCATAAGTAGCACAGAGGGCTCATTTCCCTCAGGTAGCATTTTTTAGCAGTACTCGAGGCTTGACTAACAAGGCATGCTGATTTACGTTTCCTAATATTTCTTCCCCTTCTTTGGCTTTCACCAGAGTATGTACTGTTGGGGCCATTTTTCCTTAAATTTTAATTTGCTCTCTGATGTATGAGCTCGTTTTCCTGGTTGAAAGAATAGAATACTGCCCACAATACAATGAAAATGAAAACTTCAATCATGACTCCAGGTTATTGGGGGAAATAAATGACAAGCTTTTTTAATCTATAGGTATAGTGAAATATGCTTAGTTGCTAAGTTATTTAACATTTTATTCACTATCACTATTTTTAATATTTCTTTCCCTCACATTTAATTCTTTCCTCTGTGATTTTTTAAATGAATGGTTTTATTTTTATTTGGTATTTAAGGCACATCAATTTAGCATTTAGGGAACATAATGTTTATATAGCCTTTGGAAAATCAAAATTTATCGCTGGAAAATGGTTGGTTTCATTTAAACTGTGATTATTTTCATTTTAGAGGAGCTGATATTTCAAATACATTGCTCTCTTATTACAGATTGTTATGGATATATTAAGTTGAATATCGTTAATATAATGTATTCTTTTAAAATAAAGACTGCTATGTTGAAATGCTAGGATATAGGATATGAATACCAGATTTAACCTCCACTGGTAAAATATTTGTGAAAACATCATGTTTGTAAAATGTACTGCGAAGTTTTCTACAAAGCACATTTATTACTTGTAGAAACTGTGACCTGTTTTCTCATGCAAAAATGAAATAAAACACTGTGTACCTTAGAAAACAGGATCTAGCAATCTTTAACAAAGGTACTGTGATGAACCAAGTTGGTTTTCAGTTTATTTTGCTACTAAAATCTTTGCTTTAATAGTAGGGAATTTGAGTATGACAGTAAATCTTAGAGGCTATTTAAAAAACAGTTGTAGTGACATTGTAGGGAAGCTAGGTGGTGCAGCGGACAGAGTGCCGGGCTGGAAGTCAGGAAGACTCATCTGCTTAAGTTCAAATATTACCTCATGTACTTTCTAGCTGTGTGACCCTGGACAAGTCACTTACTCCTGTTTGCCTCAGTTTCCTCATCTGCAAAATGATCTGGAGAAAGAAATGGCAAATCACTCCTGTATCTTTGCCAAGAAAACCCCAGATGGGGTCCTGAAGAGTTGGACATGATAGAAATGAATGAACAACAAAAGTGATATTGTACCAGAAGTGAGAAACCATGGGTGCTACTTTTTTCTCTGCCACTTACTTACAATTTGACTTTGGTAAAATCATTTAATCTTAATTTCTTCATCTGTAAAATGAAAGCTTTAGCCTATTTAATATCAAAGTCCCATTGTGTCTCTAACAATTGTATGAGCAATAGGAAACCATATCTGATGCTATTGCTATAGTAAAAAAAAAAGTTTAACAACAAATAGACTTTACATGGATCGTGTTATAACAAGTTTAAATATAGAAGTCAAGTAAGGAATAAAAGGCATTGTTCTACTCCTATAGAAGACAAAGGACAGGTCAGTATCAGAGAATCTAAATTGGATGGAAATTTAGAGATTATGTACGGCAAACTTCTATACAAAATAGGAGTTCTTTGACTTCTGCATGGTTATAATCAGAAGTGGATACAGAGCAAATTTCAATATTTTAAGCATCTTTGGATTTGTTAGTATTGAGTACTAAGAGGCGCTTTGAGAGTTGCCTTGAACAGCAACAAATCTATCACCCTGAAGCCAACATGTTGCTAATTTTTTTCCCACTGCGTTCTCAAGTTTTTAAAAATCTATTTAAGCCAATATGCTGCAATGACAGTCATACTAATATTAGTTATGTTAGCAATATTAATATCCTGGCCCACTCCATCCTTGCCTGTGAATTTATAGATATGATTGAAAGCTGGGGAAGAAGGAGGAGTGAGAATATTTGCACAGAGAAGTCAGGACAACCTCTTTTTCCAATTTACATTATGCTTTTCCTATTTTGCCTGGCTGTTATCTAATCTCTGGTCAAATCTCTGTTTTCTACTCTTTGTGTTGTTAATATTTGCTGCTCTTTGCCTTGTAAATATTCAGTTTCTCAAGTGTGGAGTGAAGAGGAACTGCTTCCTACTACTCCGCATTCCCTTCCTTAAAGCAAATTTATCCTTAATTGAGGAAAGAATTATAGAGGCTTTTGGTGGTAGCTAAGAATTGGACATCAAAGGGATGCCCATCAATTGGGGAATGGCTAAACAAGCTGTGGTATATGAAGGTAATGGAATACTGTTGTGCCATAAGAAATGGGGATGATACGGACTTTGTAACAACCTGGAAAAACCTACATGACATAATGCTGAGTGAGCGGAGCAGAGCCAGGAGAACATTGTACACAACCACAGATACATGGATTCTGTGAGGACCAACCCTGACAGACTTCGCTCTTCTCAGCAACACAAGGTACAAAGACAACTCCAAAGGACTCACAATGGAGAATGCTATCTACATCCAGAGAAAGAACTATGAAGTATGAATGCAGATTGAGGCACACTTCATGCTCGCCTTTTTCTCGCCTTTTTTTTTCTTCTCTTTTGTTTTTGTTTTTGGGTTGGTTTTTTTTTTTTTGGTTCTGCTTCTTCTTTCTCATGATTCATTCCATTGGTCAAAATTCTTCTCCACAACTTGACTAGTGTATAAATTAATTCAACGCGAAGTTATTCGTGGTAGTTATATGAGATTCCATGCCGTCTTGGGGAGGGAGGGGGCAGGGAGGGGAGAAAATCTGGAACTCAAAATTATGTAGAACTGTGTGTTGTAAACTAAAAATAAAAATTAAAAAAAAAAGAATTATAGAGGCTGATCATCTTTCAATTCACTGTGTATCCAGTGCCTTGTATATCAACCAATGGGCTGCACAAATCTTGTGCTTTTCAATGATACCTTTAAAATAATATAGAAAACCACAGGGATGGGTGTTTCTGAGTTACCACTGTAAGCCAAAGAATATGTTTTACAGTGTGAATGACTCAAGCTCTCCTTACCCTAAGCCACATTAACAAATGTAGTTACAGTTAAGGAAGCCAAAACATAAACCTGGAATATTGTGACACGGGTTTTACCTTTCTACCCATGCAGAAAATTAGGCCCAATATGCTTTAAATAGAAGGCATCAAAATCATCTAAGAATCATCAAGTTATGAATAAAAAATAAAAGCATAACTTCAAGACGGATATTTATCTTTCTTTTTATCTTTAGGAAGAGATTCAAGCTCAATTTGACTTATAGTTCTATGTTACTCTGAAATGCACTTTTATTTTCTTTTCCATTTTTGTAATGAATACCATTACAAACTTCATCTGGGAATGCATTGCATATTCCAACTCCTTTATTTCAGTCATGGTCCTTTGACCTTTCTGATGACTCAACAATATTTTTTTTTCTTTGCTCTTGGAACTAAAATGTTTAACCTTATTTTTGAAAATGAAGTTCAGCTAAAATACATGAAATTTTCATTATTTACAATGTTCAGTTCTGTGCTCACCATGCAACGGAATCAGTATTGTTTTTTGGATATCAATTTCCTCCTCTTCCTCATAATTATTTTTGATAGCACCCTTGATTCCTGTAATAACTGATCAGGATTATGTAAATTCCAAAGGTCTACACTGGATAAAATTAAACATGCACCTATCATTGTGTTATTTGCTATGAGAAATAAAGAGAAATGTGATATATAGTTCCTGGTTTCAAAGAGCTTATAAAATGGTTGATCTTCTATTTTGCTTCTGTGAATTAGAGAGCTCTTTATTTTTGTGTTTTTCTTTTTAATAATGCTTCCTTTCCTCCCTGCTCAGCACATGGTATAATACACCCCTTCCATTAATAGATGGTTCTGGTATAATTTCACACACATAACCAGGGATGCCTTGTGACTTGATGTGGTGCCTGTGTCATTTGAGTGGCACCAATTGGATTTCTGGTTAGATTGGCATATTGACGGTTGATCAAAGGGTAAATTGAGATTTTATAGGATGTGATGGACCTATCTGAGCCAAGGAAAAGAAAGGGAAGGAGAAGCAGACTAATGGTCAGGAATCCAGGGGATGTCTTTGAGTTGTGTCAAACTCCTATTGGGAGTAGCAGAAGTCTGCTTCTTAGATGAATTTAAATCATGGTTATTGATACAGAAATGCTTTGCAAATGTTGAGGCATCACCTCCTCCATGCTGGAAAGCAGCAATCATAGGATAGGTACATCCACCCAAAACATAACAATGAACCTTACATCACTACTTCAGTATTCACCCACTGGGCAAACCAACATAACCTTTCTGTCCCCTTGCTTACAATTCTTTGCCTATTCAACAATGTGGAAAGTACAAGTGGACTTTTACTCTTCAAGAACTAAATGTTTGGGAGAAACTAGCATTGGGAATTGGCATCAGAGTATCTGTTGGTTCCTCAACCAGCTCAACCACAAATTTAACTCATCAAACAGAGAAGATAGAATCAGGACAAATATATAGAAAATATAAGGAAACATGCTTTGGTTCAATATAAATAAGAATGCCTTAATGAATGGCTATTCATTCTAAAGAGCTTCCATATGAGGTACTCAGTTTTAATTCGCTACTTTAACTGGATATGTTTAAGCAGGAAAAAAAATGTTATATGTACATATTCATGTATATATGTATATATAACATAAATAACAGGTATATTTGTATTGTGTATTTATCACATATGTACATGTGTATATATGTACATATATATCATAAAAAGTTCTCTACAAAAATCCTGACATGTGGTTATTTATATTCTGATATGTATGTATATATGTATATATGTGCACATATACACATATATAGACACACACACATACATATAAAATTCCATGACCATAACAGTGATAAATAGACTAGTTTAGTTAATCAGTATTTTCAGTGAAAAAATGATAAGCAGATCATATAGCAAGTATGCTGGAATAAATATTCCACTCAATTAACTGACCATTTTCAACAGGACTGGTGTTTTCTGGGAGGTGCAAAATTCAGTGTGGTAAACTGATAGTCACCTACTTAGAAAGTGTATATTCCCGTGTTCACCTTATCTGCATTCACATCCTAATGACAACACTTTGAGTAGATTTTAGACTTGGATAAGGCACCAGAAATATCTATTTCAATTCCCTTATTTATTAGATGAGGGAAATGAGATCTATATTGATTAGGTTACTTGTCCAAGGCTACACAGTCTACACTATCATATCTAGAACTTAATACTAGGTCATTTGACTCCAAATCCAGGATTCTTGTCACTATGTCAACTCTTTAAGATAGAAGCCTTCCTTGACTTACCAGGCACAGTGTTGATTTCACTGACTATTTTAGATGCTTCCAAGAATCATTCTGAGTATCGTGAAATGTTGATAATCTTCGTATTGTAGCCCCTCTTATTTCACTTAATTTTTCCCAACCTCAATTTTCCAAACTCATTGACCTATTTAATATATTTAATGGAATAGCTATTAACATTTGTGTGTGTGTGTGTGTGTGTGTGTGTGTGTGTGTGTGTATTCTGTCTCTATTTCTCTGACTTTGTCTGCCCTTCTCCCTCTCATTTTGTTCTCTTTGTCCACAGCCTCTATTAAAATCCTATTTGCTTTCTCATCATTACCAGAAAATAGTCTTGGGTTCTAAAAGACTATAGCAGCAGAACATGACCTCGGGGTAATCTTGTCAATTTGTGAGAGGCCTAGTGATGAATCATCACTGAGGCCACTAGGTGATACAGTAGATAGAGCACTGGACCTGGGGTCAGGAAGACCCATATTAAAAATCTTTCCTCAAACACTTCCCAGCTATATGACCCTGGGTAAGTCATTTAATCTCTGTCTTCACTTTCTGCAATTCTAAAATGTGGATATTAATAGTGCCTGCTTCACAGGTCTGTCATGAGGAACACACAAGCTATTTTTAAAGCACTTTGCACAGTGCATGGCACAAAGTGGGTCCTTAATAAATGTTCCCTTCCCCTTCTGCTACCATCTTAATTAGCCTAAAACGAAACATCATCAGAACACTGGATATGGACAATTATAAAGATCTTCTACTGACTTATAAAAGAGATATAGGCTACATCAATTGATAGAATAGTTATTCTCACTAATGAAATATTAAAAATTTTGTAGTATGGAAAAATGTCAACGTTTTTATCTACTTGGAACCTCTCTTATGGAAAAAAAATCTTTCTGTATTTCAAGTTTGCTTAGTAGTCTGTTATTTCCTGTTGATGAAGGTCTTCCATTTTCACTGTTTATTTCCTGAACTTCTTGAAATTGTGTTCGCTACATAATACTACCTTTTGCTTACAATTACTGTTTACCTATTGGTGCAGAATGATTCCATCTCTCCCTCTTTAGGTATTGAAAGTGTTAAGTCAGAGCATCTGAGTAAGACAAAGACTCTCTTCCCTTGCTTCTTGTGTTGTATGAATATATGAACCAGCATTTAAGAAAATGTTAGACTTAAAAATGGATATATTTAATGGTGAGAAGACTTATTTCATGTGCTGTCTCCTACAGAAAGCCTTTCCTCTACCCTTTAGTTGCTAATGCTCTTTCCCCTACTCAAATTATCTGGCATTTACTAATCAGTGTCAGTCTTGTACCTCCCAGGAAGAATGTAATCTCCTTGACAGAAGGTACTTCCCATTTAGTCTTTATATCATCAATGCCTAGTACAATGCTTTACACATAATTAATCAGTCAACAAGCATTCACTTACCAGAGGATATACACAATGGTAACTTATGGATTTAGAAAGAAAAATAAAAAAGCAGTTTCTACCTCCAAGAAATTTAGATCCAAATGTGGGGCAGAACATGTACATGGACATATATAAAGTATATACAGTGTAGATATAAGAAGGGAAGACATTAGCTTTTGGATATTCTAAGAAAGTCTTCTTACATAAGGTGGTATGGGCTGAATGTTGAAGGAAACCATGATCCTAAGGGGTAGACTTGAAGATATGTATATACATACATACATACATACATACATACATACATACATACGTATATGTATACACACGCATATATACATAGATATTATACCCATACACATATATGTGTATCTACACACATAATTATATACATACATATTACATACGTATATAATATTTGTACATATTATATACATATATAATATGTATGTATGTGTGTGTATACATATACGCACATACATACATATATGCATCAGGGATAGTCAGTGTAAAGGCATGGATTGTGGATTGGGAAATGATAGGTCATGTGTTAGCAACAGCAAGAAGGCCAAGATGGCTAGATTATAGAGTGTTTAACACATTTAGGTATTTAATAAAGGCATTTCATATAATTGTCTTTATTGTTATTAAAAGCATGTTGTCATTTTTTCTAAACGCCTTTGGGAATTCATGTATCATACAATGGGAAAACTTGAAGGAAATTAAGAATAACTCCATTCTGGCCCCCCTTTTGACCACTTAGTCAAGGAAACAAATCCAGAGAGACTGTGACTTGTACAAGCCATGTGGCTAATTAGTGGCAGTCACTAGAACTTCTATCTCTTTTAATTCCCAGCATGCTATTACACTTTGTGGCTCCTAGCCTCTCCTCGTAGACAATAACATAGAGATACAAATTTGAGCTTGGATTTTTTTTTTACCCAAGTTCACAAAGTGATCCCATGGTAAAGGAGATCGAGATTTGGAAGTGCCAACTCTCTGCCAAGTCCTATGAAGAATCACCAAATAAATGAAAAACATAGAGTCTTCATAATTTAAGATTTCTTCAAGAGAATTAGGGCCAGGAATGGCACTCACAAAAATTCTGCTTCCCAACCTCCATCTGTGACTTTCTCACATGGAGAAAGATGGGAATAACAGGGATCAAAAAGTGAAAGGAAGAATCTGTGCCACTGGGCCCTTCCAGTCACACTCTACCAGGTTTCTTCCTATCAATACCTGACTGTTCTACCCGAGTATTACAACCAGCAAGTTTTGGTAACAGATCTTGTGCTGCTTGTAGTGGAATCTGAGAGTCAAGCCCAGCATTCTTTGCATTTAGACTTAAGTATAAGCCATTCAAGCATATGCTTTTCCTCATGCATATTTGATGGAATTTAAAATTAAAACACCTTTTTAGTGGTCAGTTGACAACATTTTAGAGACCACTGCACTAGATGACTTGAACACAGGGGGTTCGATTTCAGTAAGGGAGGAGAGAAGTGTTGGGAGAAATCCATTTATTATCTTAGCTTTCTCTATAATTAGTGAAATATCCTTCCTCACTCTAACCCCCCTGATGTTAAATTTATAGAAACAGTGCCAAATTCAGTCTGCAGGTTTCTTATTAATAAGAAAATTGTTCATATTTCAGGGTTTTTTGCATAACTATTCATTGGGCATTTAAAGCTTATGATGTCCTTTTAACTCCTTGGAGAAAATGCACCACATAAAATAATAAAACAATAATACACTTGAGGATAAACGGTGTTCCTGTGCACTCATACTGCGAGCATCTTGGCCATCTTTCCACACAGGTTGCCTATAAATGAGACCCCTGGCTGTGACAGGGAAATTCAGATAGAAATGGGAGTAAAAGGAAGATAATCATCTTGATTATAAAAGAAAACTATTTCTAGGGTAAAGGGAAGCTGGGGTGTTAAATACCTTCCAGCAGTAAACTGCTCAGTCAGTAACTCTTTCAAAGTACCAGATGGTAAATTACTTCTTTCAGGGCACTAAATGATACCTTGATGTCTTGAAAAAAAATTAACAGGTGAATAGTTTACTCCAAGAACATTTTATTCCCCCGGGGTCAACATAGGATTTTGCCCAATTAAGTAGTGGCAGGCAGAATTTGGCCTAGAAAGAGGAGCTTAAAGGTCTAGAATTATATATAGTGGCAATATTGAAGCTAGTCCCTTATGTCTAGTGATGGTAGGGCTCCTCACTGTGGCTAAGACTTTCATTATCGGCAGAGTTATTACATTTTCCCTCAGTGACCAAAAAAATAAAAGCCCACCATTAGGGAAAAGAATAGATTGGCATAATACATATTTTTTTTGTACTTGCCTGAATTCCATCAACTATTTTGTGGTTTTGCCTAAAATGTTCCAAGGAATTTGGACTATGATTTAATGGCATCAGTTAAAAGAGGAAATACAATTAGTGAATCAGGTGAGCAAGCATCACTGTTGTCTCTACAAACATACTTCCTTAGTTCTTTTAGCTTAATGGTTTAAGAATGCATTACAGCAGCTCTGGAACCAAATATATAAACTGGAAGTAGTAGTAGATTTTCAAAAAATGTTTATTTCTTAAAAAATAGAGGGGCCATTTTGTCTTAATCTGATTATTGTGAAGTCATTGTTCTAAAACCAACTGAGTTAACAGTCAAATTAATGATTTGTTTTTCTTTCAGGAAGGTAGGCTTTAAAGTATCTGGCATCCTTGTGGTTTTTTGAAACAAATTAGATGTTTCTTTTTTTTTCCTCCCATAGAGAAAGTATTTTAGGATTCTATAAATTCAGTACAAAGGACTAAATCTATTAAGATATTGTTCATTAGCAATGGTCAATATGAGATAGTAACAATCCCTTACCCGTTATAAAGCACCTGCTCTCTCTCTCTCTCTCTCTCTCTCTCTCTCTCTCTCTCTCTCTCTTCAAGAAAATTAGGGCCATGAATGGCACTCGCAAAAATTCTGCTTCCCATCCTCCATCTGTGACTTTCTCTCTCTCTCTCTCTGTCTCTCTCGGTCTTTTGGTCTCTCTTTCTGTTTCTGTGTCTCTGACTCCATGTATCTCTGTCTCTCTTTCCTTATGTTTGTGGCTGTTTATGTCTTTCTGTAAGCTTCTTTCTCTTCAATGATCTTGGAATTTTTTTACCAGTGTTCTTTTTCGTTGTCTCAGAGACTTTTGGAAAATATCTCCGTAAGATTCAGGACTAGATCATCTAGTCCAATCCTTCCATTTTATAGACAAGGGAACTGAGACCCGGGGGTGGGGTGGGGAGTGGGGGAAATGTGACTTGGGTAAGGTAACATTGGTAGTCAACAGTATAGTCAGAATTTGATCCCACATTCTCTGTTTCCAAGTTGATATTAGCAACGGCAGCAGCAGCAGCAGCAACAACAATGACACTGTTCTTGATTGGACATTGAGGCACAAAGGTAGACTTTTTTTGGCTTAAAGTCATAAAACAGTGAGATGTGCTTTTTTTCTCATACATCACCTTCTGAATATACTTCCTGCTGATCCCTTATCCAATGAACCTTCCATTGCAACAAAGATTTTTTCCCCAGACCTGGGATTTCATTATGTAGGTAGCTCCCAGTGAAAAACTTTCTTTCCTAATGTAGGTTGACATCTTTTTTACAACCTAGTCTTAGAGAATTGCCTGGTATAGTGAGAGGATAAGTGACTTACCCAAGGTCACATGGCATATGGCAACGGTGAGATTTGTATGAAGGTAGGCCTAACTACTGGGCTAACTTTCTATCTACTGTATCATGCTACTCTTCATAATGATGATTAAAAACAACACATCAGCAAAAGCAACTAATTCATCAACTGTGTCTGATAGCACCTGCCACATTCCACACTCCTAACTCCTACATTTTCAATGAAAGGAAAGAGATACATTTTGCCAGATTTTTTTCTGGGACCAAGTTTGGTTGTTATGGTGATATAATGTGTAGTTTCATTTCATTACTATTTCTATTTCCATTGCAGTCATTATGTATATTGTTCTTCTGGAACTGAATACTTCATCCATTCTGTCATTCTTTCATATTACTGATTTATTTAATTCATTCACATTTATGATTTTAAGGTTTAGGATTTTTTTTCCTTTTTTTGTATTGATTTTATTCACTTCCTCTTGAAAGCAACATTTTGACGTCATGACCACTATGGTTAACACTACTCTAATTCTAGTCTTTTCCTATAGAGTAATATATTATTGCATGACATGATTAAGTTATTTGAATTTTATTGAATTGTTACTTTACTTTAACTTTTTCTTCTTTCTGTTCGTTGACTGATTAACTTTATTTCTCTCCCCTCTTATCCTCACACTTTCTTCTAAACCCTCTGCATTCTGACTTCCAACCCTATCATTCAATTGAAATTGCTCTTCAAAGTTATCAATGATCTCTTTTTTTAAATTTATTTTTTATTTTTAGTTTACAACACTCAGTTCCACAAGTTTTTGAGTTCCAGATTTTCTCCCTCTCCCTCTTCTTCCTCCTTCCCCCCCATGATGGCATGTAATCCGATATAGGTTCTACATATACCTTCACATTAAACTTATTTACTCAATGATCTCTTAATTGCTAAATCAAATAGCCTTTTCTCAATCTTCATTCATGACCTCTCTGCAGCATTTGACACCAATAACCATGCTCTCCTTCTGTATATTATCTTGTCTCTGTGTTTTCATGAGTGGTCTCTACTCTTTTCCTGCTTCACCTTCTCATTGTCTTTTGCTCAATCTTCATCTATGCTATAACCACTTACAGTGGTGTTCCCTAAGACTCTGTTCTGGACTTTCTTCTCTCTTCTTTTTATACCATGCCACTTTTGGGATCTTTTCTACTCTTAGAGGTTAAATCTACATGTACTTGATTCCTAAATTTATTTATTCAGCCTTAGTCTGTTTCCTAAGCTACATCACCAATGACCTACTGAATATTTCAAACTTGATGGCATGTAAACATCTCAAATTCAAAATATCCAAAACAGAACTCATTTATATTCTCGTCCAAACCCTTCTCCCTCTTTCAACCTCTCCAATTACTATTAAAGGCACAGCAACCTCCTAGTCCTCCAGGTTTTCAAGTTGATGGCCTACTCTACTCTTCTTTCTTACTCACTTAAAAACCCAGTCAATTGCCAAATCTTTCATATATCTCCTCTCTCTCCATCCTAGTTCAGTTTTCTCATAATCTCTTACCTGAATGATTGAAAGTATACCAACTGGTCTCTCAGACTTAAGGCTCTTGCCACTCCATTTCTACTATTCAGCTGATCTACACACACTCATTGATCCAATCTGCTGCCTTACTTGTTTTTCCTCAGACACAGCACTCCAGCTCCCAGTTCCATGCCTTTATACTGGCTATTTCCCATAACTAGAATGCCCTCCCTCCTGGTTTCTTTTGAGATTTAACTCTAGTGTATTCTTTTTCAAGAGGCCTTTACCAGTCCCCCAGGCTCTTGTGCCATCCCCTGTAATGTTACCCTTTACCTATTAATAAATATTCTGATGTTTTGATTTATTTATGTTGTCTCTCTCATTAGAATGTAAGGTGCCTGTAGGCGGGAACTGCCCTTTTCCTTTATATCCCCAGTGCTGAACACAGTACCCAGCACATAAAAAAATTTTAATAAATGGTTGAGGTTGACAACTGATAGATTAATTGAATGATCTGTCTTTTGACCTTTCTTTTGCACTACCTAGATAAGCATGAGGTTTAAAATCTGCCTATGAATCTCTTAGCTTAAGTATAATTCTTTTGTGGTACCTTTTCCTGAGTTTGTATTTATATGGTATACATTCTTATTTCTATCCCTTTCTAATATTTGTTTGAATTATAGTCCTCCAGTCATGGGCTATGCCCATGTTCCTTTATTGTATCTTTATATTGAAGGTAGAGCTGGATTACCTTATTTGAGCTCCCTCCTCTATTCCATTTCTTTCTTAGTACATTTGTACCTCTCACCATATTCCTCCTTTCCCTAGTTATTTATTTATTTCTTCTCTTTTATTTATTTTGGTTTTGGTGGGACCGTTTTCTGCTATGCCTCACTCTTGGAAATAGCAATTCATTAAGAAGTAATGTCAAATGGAAGCAGTGTAGTTTAGTGATGGTTATACCTCAGCCCATGAAACCAAGATGTTCTCTTTTCCATTGCCATGATCACTCGCTATTCCTAAGGCCAAGTTATTCTATCTCTACTTCTATATGCATTCCTTCCTTACCACGTTCTTCATGTGTTCTTTCTAATTGGCTGTCTTTTGCTTCCTTCTCCCAAATTTTCTTTCATGTTTGCAACTTTTTGAGTTCCAAATATTTCATTTTATTTTTATTCGGAGCCTCTGTTTCTTTGGTGAGATTCTACATTATATACCCTAAATTCTCTGTTCTGTTTTTTTTGTCATTTTGAATGCTGATTTGAGACCTCTGATTTCTGAATATCCTCTATGCATCTCAAATTTATATATACATATATGCGTATATATGTATACATATAGAGTTCTATTCATTATCTTTCTTTCCATATCCTCCCTTCTCCCTGATTTTCCTCTTACTGTCATTGGCACTGCCATCATTCCAGTCACCTAGGATATCATGTGCAGAATCCTGGTAGAAGTTGGAAGCTGTTCACAACTGAAACTAGTTCAGAGAAACAGAAAGGGCATATATGCATCACATATGAAGGTTATCATGGGTATAGTTATTTTTTCCACAAAGAGCTTCACAACTTTTCTGTGGACTCTCTGTGAAGCCTTAAACTACTTGGAAAAGGAGTTTGCTCTCTTCTTGTGAATGTCTATTTCTACATTACTTCCACATGTGCCTCTTGTCTTTTGCTTTGTATTTCACCATCACTATTCTGGTAACTGACTCTCCTGCTGCATATAAGATTTTGAGTCTCGCATTTTGGGTCCTCACTAATTTATACTTAATTAGTATGGGTTTTCCCATTCCAACTTTCCCATCCTATTAGCATTGCTCCCTCCTTACCTTATCTACCATTATGGAGGACTCTTGGAAAAGCCCCTGGCAGACCTGGTTTCACCCCTAGGAGGGACCCATAGAAAGCAAGAGACATCAGACTGGATGGATCTGACTTAAGAAATTTTTTATAAATATTCTTTAAGTTAAACCATAGTCTGAGATCTTTTTTACAATTTTCTTGCCGCAGAAGCTCAAAATTTTTGCAATATTTTATGTCAGTCAAATTTCAGAATATTTCTAAATATATTTATTTCTATCTAAAACACATTTTCAACTCCTGCTTCTCTTGGCAGTCCTAAACCAATGTAGGTTCCAAGCTTTTTTCATGTAAATTTTCTATTTAGATAAATCCCTATAGCTACAATAAACCTCCACATCCACATTCCTTGCTAGACTTTTCCATATAATAATAATGTCACATTTTAACAAAGTTCCTCACAGCAACCCTATGAGAGAGGTCATGTAAATAGGATTATCCTCATTTTGAGGGTAGCTGGTGGTACAATGGACAAAGCACTGGGCCTAGAGACAAGAAGATCAGAGTTCAACTATGGCCTCAGATGTTTACTAGCTATGTGACCCTAGCAAGTCACTTGACCTAAGTTTCTTCAACTATAAAATGAGGATGATAATAGCACCTACCTCTCAAGGTTATTGTGAGGACCAAATGAAATGATATCTGTAAAAAGCACTTAGCACATAGTAGGCAGTATATGGATGCTTACTTCCTTCCTCTTCCCCATTTCACTGAAGGGGAATCTACAGCTTTGATAGTTTAAGTGATTTGCCTATGATCCAAGTCAATAATTATTTGTCGAATACCGACTATTTGGACAACACTGTGTTAAGTACAGATAACCCAAAGTCCCTGTTCTCAAAGATCTTATAGTCTACCTTTAGCACACAAAGTAAAAACCTATAAGTAAATGTAAATTAATTAGGGGAGGTTAAGAGCACCCAAAACTAGGCAGATAATGTAATGATTCAAGGAGAACCAGAGCTTTGAAGGCAAGAAATAATTCTAAAGTAGAGGTGAAGATATCACAAAGCGAGTAGGTATGTAACAGCACCTCTTAGATAACTCATGGGGCAAAAGCTTGAGTCATAGCTGTTAGTTGGATGGAAGTCCTTCTCTCTTAATGGAGTTCCCTTGAAGTTCCTCATAGGTATATCTCTTTACTGGGTTCTGAGAGTCAATACCCTTGTGTCATCCTGAAGTTGCCTATCCAAAGTGTGTTCTCTTAAATCTGGATGCAAAACAAACAAACAAACAAAAACCTGCCATAAGTTACTACTATTAAAGGAACACTTGCTAGTTAGCAATCAGTAGGAAGCCCAAATTTTCTGAGAATACAAGATTATCCTCTTGTCAAGGGTGAGGAGTAAAGAACTCAATCTTCCCACCCCCCTCCTGACCTTTACTGCTTGTTGGTGTGGGGGTCCACCTTCTTCAGTTCAACCCTATAGCCATCACTCTGGAAACACCACTATTGGAAAAGGGAGCAGCTTTCCTCACCAACTGCTTACTAACTTCCACATCCATGGCAGGCAAACCAGCCTGGCTGAAACAGCAAGACCATCTGAGGGAGACATGGATAGCATATTTCCCCACTCCTATCCTGCTTCTAGCTCAAATATCACAGCCATCATTGATGGGAACAATCACTGTGAAGAACTGATCCACCTTCCTTACCATCAAAAATACCAACTCTTGACCCGTGGCTACTGACAGGCATGTAAGCACACGAGTCTTGGGAGCTGCAGGACACCTAGCCCCCAGACCACCTGTACTTTTTCAGAGTCCAGACACTACATGCCAGGAATCATCCCCCATGGAACAAAGATCTAAGAATGTTTTCTGAAGATACCGCAATCCTATTTCCTCAGCAGTTACACTTACTTAAAACTGCAGACCCAGAAAAGAGTGGTGTCGCCACTAAAATCCTTGGCACTGTCAAATACTTCATTAAAAACTGACATGTTTTATTAGTAGAAATGACATTAAAGGAAATGCATTACCATCTGTTTTTGCCTGAGGAAGATAGGACCTTTCTATATGACTTGCAGCTGACTCCTCATATGTAAATTGTCTCCCCAATTCAAATATGAGTTCCTAGAGAGCAGAGAAAGCCTTGATTTTCTATTTGCATTATCAGAAAATGACATAGTGCTTTGTATATAGTAAGCAGTTAATAAGTACTTTTTACTTCATTGTTTTTCCTTCACTGTTTTTCAGTCACACCTTCTTTAAAGTCCTCCTTAAACCTGACTTCCTTCTGTTTGAATCTCTTCTTCAATATACCCAAATCTAGTGGTGAATCAAATTCTTTCAACCAATTCAAATACATTTCTGTATAGAGTAATTTCATTCATTGACTTGAAGCACCTTACTCTTCCCACATTGATTAAAACTTGTTTGAATCCAGTTTGCAGCATTCGGTGATTCAACAGAAATGTCTATGACTTTTCCACACTTAGTTTACACTTTATATTGATTGATTATGTAACACAATATAGGAGGCCTTCTCACCTGATAAGTGTATCAGGGAATAGAATATCTTGTTAGCTCCTTTTTGGGGAGTTTTAGGGGGTGAGACATTCCTCTTACAAGTACAGGCATACTTTGGTTTATTGGGCTTTGCTTTATTGTATTTCACAGTTACTGCTTTTGTTTTATTTTTACAAATTGAAGGTTTGGGGCAACTCTGTATTGAGTAAGTCTATTTGTGCCATTTCGCCAACAGCATTTGCTCACATCATATCGTGTCTCTGTGTCATATTTTGGTAATTCTTGTAATACTTCAAACTTTTTCATTATTATTATATGTTATTGTGATCTGTGATCAGTTATCTCTGATGTTACTATCGTTATTATTTTGGGGAACCATGAAATGAGGCCATATAAGATGAGGAACTTAATTGATAAATGCAGGTATTCCGACTGTTCCACTGAACTGCAGTTCCTCCATCTTTCTCCCTTTTCCTTCAGAATTTAAGAGGAACACCCATGGAATTCTGATCATTTCCCACTGACTACTTTCCTGGACTTCATCATCTCTAGAAATGCTTCATTTTGTGAAATAAAATTAGCTCCAAAATTCATGCCTCCTTGAAGACAGAGGCTGTGTTATGCCCCAATTTGTATCCCTAACACTTAGTACAGTGCCTGGCATATGGTAAGTGCTTAATAAATGTTTATTGATTTGCAGGCTTCCTGACCTAAGCCCAGTACTATCTCCACCATATTGTACATATGATAATCAGATTCTTCTACGTTAGACATGCAACTTCCTGTCTCATAGCTTCATCTGTAGTTGAGAAAATGATCTTCAAGTGTCTGGTAATTCTACCTTATTCTATCTATAGGCCCATTGGGGAAAATTTGACAGTTACCACTTAAGTCTACATATAGAATCAAGCTCTCATGGCCAAATCTATTTTAAATAATGTGAACACTGTGATATACGGGCAGTTACTTCCTCCATTTTCTCCACGGGATTTATGGATTCATATGGCTTGTCTGCCTACATGTAGAGGAAGGGATCCTGGATTGTACTCATATTATCCATGTGTCATTGGGCAAATTACTTCACTTTTCTGACTATTAGCTTATCATTTGTAAAATTATTGTGTTCTCCTAAAAAAACACTCTGGTTCCTTTTAATCTCAAAGTAGGAACACAAATAAAAACCTGTTGATCGATTGACTGATAGAAGTAGGTGAAAACAACTCTGCACTTGAGAATGCTACAGAACTGTTCAATTATTATTAATTATATGTATTAATAACTATTATCTGTAAAGAAAATTAGGCTGAGACAGAATACCTACTTTTGAATCCTAGTTCTACTACTTATGGTCTGTTTGACCTTGGTTAGGTCATATAAAATCTCTCTGTCTCATCTTCCTCTTTTGTGAAATAAAGATGTCTGGGTTAGATGATTGATTTGTAAAGTTCATCTGTTTAGGGTTATCTAGGTGATGAACCTAAAAATGCCACCATTTTCGTCTCAATATTCCTTCTAAGTTTCCTTTGCTGAAATTACTCATCTCCTACCTACTAGGCATGGGTGCTCCCCAAGGTTCTGCCCTAGCCTTCTTCTTTTTCTCATCTCAATGATCATTTGTAAGCAAATGACTCCCTAATCTATGTATCCAGTTATAATCACTCTCTTAAAATATAGGTTCACAGCTCCAATTACTTACTGGATAGATATCGTTATCTGATAGATAGATAGATACTGCATAGACATCTTTGTCTGGATGTCCCATTGCCTTTTCAAACTCAACATGTCTAAAGCAGATCTCATAATGTTTTCTCCAAAGTGAACCCTTCCTTCAAATGTTCCTACTTCTTACAAATAGGTGTCATAGAGTGCTGTACATGGATGGGGGGAGTCAGGAAGATGTGACTTTGACTATTGACTACATAACCCCGAAGAAGTAATTTATCACTCTCAGCTTCAGTTTCCTCCTCTATAAATTGCTATATTCTATGCCTCAGTCCCAATCATCTGTAAAACAAGGATCATTATTGCACATGACTCATGATGTTGTTGTAAGAATCCATTGAGATAATATATGCAAAGTCTTTATAAATCTTATAGTATGCTATTAATGTTATTTATTATTATTATCCTTCTGTTCTCCTAGGTTTGAAAATTTGCAATTATTGTTGATTTTTATGTCTTTTTCATCCTCTCCTTATTCAATCAATTGCCAAGTCTTGTTGATTTCTATCTCCACAGCATTTCTCACATTTTCCCCTTTCTCTCTATTCACATAGCTTTTATCCCAGTTCAGACCCTCGATTTCTATTGCTTTGACTATTGTTAGAGTCTATCAATTAATTTCACTGCCTCTATTCCCATTTTTGTTCAGTATGGACTTCAAATTGCTCCCAGTTTGATATTTTTAAGACATAGATATGAATACTTCACTCCACTGCTCAAATATCATTATGGCTCCCTTGTGCCTTCCAGAATAAAATACCAATTCCTCTTGTGACCCAAGCCTTGAAGTCCACTGGCATAGGATTCTCTCCTCATTAGTGGAGATCAATGCTTCCCACTTGTGTGAGTGACAGGACAGAACTGGAAAGAGTGAGAAATAAGATAGGTCTCTTCAGACTCTTCAGGGTCTGCTACCTTCTAGTATTAAGAGAGAAGATGTATGTGATGCCAACCATACTTCAAGTAGAGTAAGGGAGAAAAAGCTCTAGGAAGAAGCTGACATGTAGAACTTTGATCATATCCTTTTCCCCAGCTTGCTGTATTAGAGACATTTGGGTGAGATTTGGGACTCTCTATCTTAATCCCTCTTGGTTGAGCTGTTTTTTGATTTGCAGGTTTCCTGACTTAAGTCCAGTACTATATCCACCATATTGTGCATGTAATGACTGGATTTAGGTTCTCTTGGTAACTCACTCCCAATGGGAAAGCTCCTTCCATCTGTATTGTCTGGTATATATTCTCATATATACACTTTCTGATTTTTGTTTTGCTATTGACTTGTATAAATGGTTTTATTTGCTACTTGCTATGGGTGTTCATTGTAGAACTGGCATTTTGTCAGAAGGGAGTCAAGCCTCTGATAGAAATCTTGGGGCTCTCCTCTCCCCACTAAGTAATATTGATTGGGGGTTTAGCTTGAATCTTAAAGTTATGTTCCCTACACTAATATATTTGAAGGAGCAGAAAGATATAACTCTAATCCAATTCCCCCCACCGCTCTGATAACAGCAGATGGTCCAGGGTCTGGACTCAATCTTTAGCTTTGTCCTTCTCCCCCTACCCTGGCCAGAATTTAAATCCACTTTGGAAAAGTGTAGGAGTAGGAGATGATAAAGATGTCCATTCTTGCTTCCCTTTGAGCCACATCTACAAGACCTCCTGTCACACTCTTTTGGGCATTTACATTAGAAACTGTCTTTTATCTACATTGCCAGATTTATTTCACATTATATCATTTCACACTGTCTACATTCTAGCCAAAATGACTTATTAGCTATTCCATTGGCAACTAGTCATTTAACCTTTGTTTGCCTTAGTTTCCTCAACTGTGAAATGGGGATAACAATAACACCTACCTCACAGAGTTATTGTGAGGTTAAAGCGAGATATTTGCAAAGTACTTACTATGTGCCTGGCACATGGTAGATGCCTAACAAATGCTAATTCCATTTCCTTATTCTCTTCCCGTTCTTGAACGCGGCATTCCATTTCAATTCTCCCAGTCTTTATACAGGTCATTCCTTCTCCCTTTGCCCATTGTCTGGCAATACAATTCTGCTCATGTCCATCTTGCAGAATGCTTACCTTTCTCTAAGGCTCAGAAATAAGTGCTGCCTCCTACATTGAACCTTATCCCCCACCTCCTAGTTCTCTCTCTCTCTCTCTCTCTCTCTCTCTCTCTCTCTCTCTCTTTCTCTTTCACTCCCTCTCTGTCTCTGTCTCTGTCTCTCTCTCTTTCTCTCTTTGTCTCTGTCTGTCTGTCTCTCTTTGTCTCTGTCTCTGTCTCTGTCTCTCCTTTTCTATATAAACATATGCCCTTCAACTCCTTACTCTCACTCCAGAGGAATAAGTTTGTTGAGGGCAAGTATTATGAAATTTTTATCTTTGTAACACTAGTGTCTAGCAAAATACATTATTTATAAATATTTTAAAATTGAATTGAAGATGAGCTTTTTCCTTTGGACATTTGATGAAGCAGTGAAGATCTCTGTACTTCCAAAAGCAATCAGTTGTTGATATAGGCATTAACTCTTTACCTTACTTATACAAACTGGTTAATATGGGCACAGTACCCAGTGTTGTCTCTTAGCTTCTTCTGGTGAGCAAGAACTTTTAATATATTCACTAATATCCAGTTCTGTTAAAACATAATTAGTTTCATTATTTATAGATAGCATTATATGAAATACTTAAGCTTTCGTTGTTCTTCATATTTACTAACATTAGTATTTATTGCTATTTTGCTATTATTAAGTTTTGTAGTAACCATTGAGAACATTGTTTCAAAATTAGAGTAAATTACAAACCCAACTTATCCCAATATACTTTTTAAAAAATAGATCTCTCTTCCTTCCCAGAATTAGCAATTCAGCTTATAATGGCCACCAGTGTTTCCATCTCTATGAGGTTTGCTGATGCTGTGGGACTGCCATTTGGTTTACTTTCTTTATTAAAGTGCCTATTTTTAAAATTGGAGATGGCTGTTTTTCTCTCTGTTGCCTTACTTTAAATTTTAGCAGTTGTGTCAGGTATTTCCACATCATTTTTGAGACATAGTAGATATCTAATTTCCTGCCTCTTTCCCCATTCTTTCTAAACTGAATTCAACCAACACTAATTGTGGTAAATCTAGGGATTTATTTCAGTTTCTTTTCCAAATGTAGGTGGATTTTAGGAACAACTAAGTAATAGCCCTGTCTTGATGCACTTTTCTTTGTCTTCCTAACCTTTCCAGGCTGTTCCAGACACTCTGGAGTCATGTTTATTACTCCTTAAATAATTGGCAGCTGTATCAGGAGAGAGATCTTTCTCATCTCCATTCTAAATCTAAACAGAGATTAAACTATAAAAATGCTGAATTTATTATCTCTTTCCTTACACCCGACATTGTGGCTTTGCTAGAAACTAGAGCTGTAACTAGCAGTTAAAGAGACCATTTCTCTTACAAATATGAGGTTGTGTTCATGTGTTCATCTGTTCTTCCACATCCCCATCATGGGAAGGTTTCTACATTATGGGACTTAATAATAAAATGTTCCCACAAGCTTATCAATTTATTTGGTTCAGAAAGACATGAAAGCTAAATTGGCCAAGTTCTAGATCTCAAGGAATTGAATTATAGCCATATACTACATAGATATAACTCAATAAAGATTTTTTTATGTACCAACCATAGATGGCATACACAATAAAGCATTTGAGGGTACATGTGCCAATCATGTAGATCTCACCTTCCATTTTCCCATCTTTCTATCCCAGTCCATCAGATGAAAAGTAGCACATCTGCCAGGTTCAGAGAATCCTAGCTTTATCTATAATCCTAAGTTAAATTTAAGAAGTAGCAGAGGTTAGGAATAGTCTAGTCCTCTTATATTACTCTAAAGAGTCATGATAACTGGAGCCTTTTTCAAATGCACAAATTCAATCCAATCCAGTCAATCTAGTCGTAAAAGTGTTTATTAATTACTAATTACAGGAAAAGGCACTATGCTGTACTCTGGAGACAAAGAAAACAACAAAAAACCCCTTTAAAAATGTGTGTGTTGTGGAAGGCGGCGGGGGTGGGGGGGACGACTGCTTTCTTGAGTCTATTGGTAACTCTAGTTAATTCTATGTATATGTCCCTTCTCCCCATGGAACACAATCTACCAGTCATGAATCACAATTTTTGAGGAAAGCAACTCAATATGCCTATAACCACACATTAATGGTGTAACAACTTCAAACCAAGTTTGAATGCATAATTCTTCATAGGCACATATCAAGAGTTTTATACATATATATTTAATAACTAAGTGGCTTTGGTTAGCATTTTGTGGAGCATCTCACACTCATTCTGAAAATTTGTGTATTCCCTGATAGGCAATATGCTGAGTAAGTGCTTCTCAAAGAATCATTGGCTCTTTACTCTTATATATACAACTTGGACTTGATGTAAGGGGTTGTGTGGATTTGTTTGATTACTCAGTTACCAATTAACTCTGACCTCCAACCCCTGGAGAACCGGGTTTCCTTTTTGAACTGGCTTCACATGACCTTGGCATAGTAAAATTTACTTTCCACAGAAGCAGACAAACATGCTTGGATGTTGGTCTTTATTCAGGGTAGAATCAATAATCAAATAAGTAATTACATAATAATGTGAACAAAACTAATAATAAACCATATACCAAATGTCTGTGAGCCCAGCATTCTTTTAAACCTGGGAAGTTCCCCCAAGCATGGAACTGATCTGGACTCAGGAGTTATAGGACATGCACTGCTTGAGTTTATTTAGTTCTCCATAGCTCTGCTCTCTTTGAGCACACAAAGTCTGTAAACAATACTGTTTCCATTAGATAGTCATTGTGTACTTCCAGCCTGACCAGTTATCAAAAGAAGAGTTCAGAACTCTAGGGAAAATCTATATTTGGGATTTGTGGCATAGGAGTGTGAAATTCGGGGTCTGATGTGAACTAGAATTTGGAAGGTTGGTGATTACCCCAAGCCAGGCTAACCAATCAACTCTAATGGCTTCCAACCTCAGCTAGACAATTGCAGAACAAGGTGAGAAGACCAATCATTGTCATTACGATTTCCCTTTTCTTTCCAGTCTTGAACTTGAGCATGCCATCTCTCTGGCATTGTTGCTTCTCTTTCGTTTCCTGTCACCACTTCCCTCCCCCTGCCCCCAGCCAAATCCCTGCCACTCTGCAGCAGGGTGGCGGATAGGGAGATAGGGAGATAAGGTGACAGCAGAGACATGAAGATAGAAAGTAAAGGAACAGATATGAAGAATTCTATGATTTTTACTGCTCTTCAATTTTAGAACATGTGTTTTCAAATCAAGAAGTAGAAGCAGAACTCCATGACCAAATACCCCCAGACAAATTTGTCCATGCTCCGAAGAATGCTTCTTAACATATATATATATATATATATATATATATATATATATATATATATATATATATATATATATATATATATATATACATATATATATATATATATATATCAGATTAAATTTATTTAGACAAAGATCTTAGCATGTCATTCTTCTGATCAAAACTCTTTAGTACCTTCCTATTGCCTGCTGAATAAATCCCAAATTTCTTTGTATGACATTCAAGGCCTTTTTAATGCCACACTACTTTTGGGGCCTCATCACCTAGACCTATGCTCTACAATCTAGCCAAGTTGGACTTGGTGTTGTTGCTCATGTATGTCATGTACACTTTCACCTCTGTGTCTTTCCTCATGCCTTTTCCAATGCTTCTAATGGTCTGCTGTTGCAACCATACTTGTCTTTCAGAATATAGTTCACATGACACTCCATTATGTAGATTTACCATATTCATCTAGTCAGAAATGACTCCCTTCTTAGAATTCATATAACATTTTGCCAATGTTCCATTATGTATTATGATAATTAGTGAATATGCCATATCACCCTACTAAAATGCAAATAAAGCTGTGTCTTTTCAGTGAATTTATTTTACTTATTTTTCAATGCATCAATGGATTTATTATTGCATTGGTGTGTTTACACCTTCTGTTAGTGAAGTTTGTAACACACCTATCCCTTCTCACTTGGTAAGTGCATATCTTGATACCAGTGAAACTCTGGCTGTCTACCTGTTATTCCTCACTCTCACTACATGACTAGCCTACCTCCTTTTCTAGTTATGCATATTCTGAATGATACATCAGTGTGGCACAGTCAAAAAAAGCATTGGATTTAAAAGAATGGGCCTTTAATCCTGTCTTTGCTAATGTCACTCCTTTCCTCAAAACCTTATTATCTGTGTGAGACTGCTGAGTCGATTCCCTGCTCTGGTTTTCATCTGTAATATCAGGCATTCAGCTAGATGATCTCTGAGGTCTCCTCCAACTCTAACATTCAGTGAAACTTCTTGGATGCATGAAATAACCTTATTTGATAGTTGTTATTAAAATAAAAATGGGTCATTTGTAAAAGCAGGGCTGAACTAACTTTCAAATCCTTGTGATACTGGGTCATTGAAAGTAGTCATTACTGTGTCTTCCCTTCTGACCCACTGGAAAATTACACAAAGTGCAAATGCCCAATCATCCCCTGTGCTAGTTTCACCCTGAATAAAACCCAGGATTTCTTTGGGGACCTGCTTTTGTATGTCATCAACAAAAAATGAAGGCTTTCCATATAAGTAATCCTGAGTATCCGGCTTCATAATTCAAGGAATCTACAGTTAATAGGGGAAGCTATAATAATAATGTTAGCCAGATGATATCTATAGCAATTTTCTCACAAATGACTCTTCTGATAAAGACTATCAACTCTTCCCAAGCAGTACTTTCATCAAAATGTATTTTGTATTTAGTCTCTTGGGATTTTTCAACGAAATGACAGAATTTTATATCTCTGCCTATGAAGCTTATTTTGTGCTATATTCTTATTTCTTACATTTATAGAGCACTAATGATGATCAGGGCAGGAATCCTTGATTGGTCTTGATGTGACACAGAGCCTCTCTTAGAGGGTTATATTTTTATTCCTTTGGTTTTCCTTTTAGGCCAATCCATCTCTTACTACTATGGAAGAGGTAGTAGCTTCAAAGGCACCAGAAAAATCTTCCTTCAGGATTTACTGCTCTAATATCATCTCTTCCCTTTCTTTTCTCCTATCCTTAGATTTTTGCTATATAAGTATCACTTCATAGTATTTTCAGTGAAAGTAATTAGACCTATGACAGTATAGTTGCAAATTACTTTCCTACTTTCTTGACAAATGCAGTTTCTAATATAGTCAAAATTTCCATTGTAAGCATCTTTCCCCCCCCACCATCCTCTCACTCTGCCCATCTATTTTTATTTGAAATTTTTAACACAAAATCTCACGCCAGAAAAGATTTCCCTCCACCTACCCCCAAAAGCTGTAAGGAAATGATTTCAAGTTCCAAGACTGTAAAAACTGAATATGTTTGACTTTTTCCAAAAAAGATTCATAACACTTTTTTTTAACCAGGCACATTCCAGAACCAGTTACTTTAAGATCAAACCTTACAGATGGTACCCACACTAGACTAACAGGTAAGGTATTTTCCAAGAGTGTCAAGATCAAAAACTGTAATTAAGGGTTATTTTGGGCAAGGCTTGAGTCCATATCACTAGCACAAGAGGAAAGGGGAAAAGAAGATTTTGTGCCAAGTAATTGCTGACAAAAATATTGTCACCCAAGGTGTCATTTGAAAACAATTGAATTCCTGGTATTTTCATTGTGGAACCTCACTTTTCAAAAGTGATAGTTAGGGTTACAGTCTAGCATGCTGGGTTTTTCTAAAGATCACAGGTTATTTCACAGCTGTCACAGTTGCAGAGCTGTCTCCCATGTCACTGGCTACTACAGCTCTTCTTTAGTGGTTAATAACTTCATGCCAACCCCTCATAATATTAAATCATCGGCATAGTAGAGGTGATGTTATAATACTCAAGTGCTTACGGTGATGAAATTTTTACCTTTTAATAACATACATGTTAACATTTTATGTAGTGGGGCAAAAGTAGCCCAATAATGAATAGCTGTAGTTTAATTTCCTCACATCACCATGGAAGTAAAATAAATATCAGTGTGAAATGAGTAGTTAAATGACTGGTCCAATGGCTTAAAGAAGGAAATTAATATCTATGATTAAAATTGCATGTATCATTGCCACAGGCTGTGAAAACATGCCAATTTCATGCCTATTAATTATTGGGGCAAAAAAGGGGAAATTTAAACATTTTAAATATATCTTATATTTGACCAAATATAGCCTTGATAATAAAACTACTTCTGAATGCATACATTTCACTGAAGCCTGTGAAAAATAGTTGGATTCAATCATCTGACACTGTGAGATGGTTATTTTCCTAATGGCAAAAAGGTTGATGACTAATTTTTTCCCCCTTTATAGCCAGTTGTTATAAACATAAACTTTGCTCTATGTAATGTCTTTTTATTATCTTTAATTTCCCAGAGTTTAAATAAGCTATTTTTGTGTTATCTATAAAGTACATGGAAGAGCTTTATGGCAATAATTTTTTTTAAGTATAAGATTGTTGGATAGCTATAGTTTATTTTTTTAACGATGAAGATAATAGCCCTATACCCTTTCCTGATACTAGGGTACATGCTATTCAAAAATCTGTATGTTGTTTGTCCATAATTGAAAATGAGACTTATCATATTGGGACAACTGATATCAGGACAGTGAGTTGATTATGAAATATTAATGTGACAGTAAAATTTTATTGTAACCTCACTCCCAACCAAGCCTGATATGGTTTTCCTGAAGAACAGCTCTGTGATGTTGCTTGCTGCACAGGAAGGAGAAATGACTCCTTATTGGTTAACAGCCTGAAACCTTCCTCTCTGCTTCTCCTAACGGGTTCTCTGAATATGAGCAAGTCCCTTCTTCACTTAAAGAGGCATGCAATGTCAGGAGCTCAGCAGTCTCTCAGACAATCCGGAGTCACATTTCTCTCTGCCTCTATAATACAGTGCCTCAAGAAAACCACCCAAGGCTTTGTGGGAGTGGGGTTCCAATACAGCTAATTTCAGATACTTTTTGCAGCATGCAATCAACTATTTATTTGGCCTTGGAAGGTTCAGCAGAAACAACATTGGATCCCAAGTCAAAGGACTTGGATTCGAATCCTGACTCTATCACTTACTTCCTCTGTGACTATAGGCAAATCACTCTCTCTCTCTGTGTCTCACTTCTTCATCTGTCAAATGAGAGGACTGAATAAGATGGTATCCAAGGTCTCCTCTAGTTTTAGTCTGTGATTCTATAACATGATTTTCCAAGGTGTCTTTTGATTGCATAGCCAGTGTTTCACAGCTAAGCACAGGAAAATAAAGGCAAATAATAATTTCTAAAAAAAAACCACAACACTCTCTATCTCCAACTACCAATTCACATTAAAAAAATGAACTTTTCTCATTATTAAATGATCATTTTTGGAGGATCAAGTATCTTTCATCCATCACAAATGAAAATTTCAAATGCAAAAATTTCAAAATCTTGTCCTTTATTAGCTAGATCTTTTTCAGCTTTGAAAAATCATTATTTAAAAAATCCATGTGATCAAATTCTAGCTTAAGTCAGTGCCTCCTCTCCCTTTCCCCTGTGGAGAAGATAAGTACTGTACCCTTTGTCTTGTTCAGAGTTGAGCCTCAGTTCGCACTCAACAAATAGTAAGTCATAATGATAAGTACCAAATGTAATTTGAACTGGTAGGGGGGAATTCAAGCGGCCCCATATACTAGTGTTTGAAGGGTTAAATTCCTCTTTGAAAGTGCTGCAATTGTAGACTTTTTTTATGTTCATGAAATAATTTAAATTATTCTATTCTATTTTTACTCTGTGGATGGGCTGCAGAGATTTTCACACTGAAGATTACAGCCGTGGCTCTCACCCAGCTGAAACCCCAGCTCTAATGGGATGATCCAGACAGGACCAAACTTTACGAGAGAGAAATGTAGGGTGTTGCTATGGCAATTCCATTTGTTGGGACTTTTTTCCCCTCTTTTTTTTTTTTTTTTTTGCTTCTCCCTGACATTACATTCTAAAAAGAATCATTTGAAAAGGTGTGGTGGCGGCAAAGACATGCATACAGCCAAGGAGAAGGAACATTTCTCATCTCTCTTTCCCCAAAGAAAGTTACATATTGTCAGGTTTTAATTCATCACTAATGGAGCCAGGGATTGTCAGGTAAGGTACCATCCCAAGGAGTGATGGAAACCTTTGCATAAACTTCTTTTCTTTTTCAATACCTGTTTGCAACTACCTCGATGGCTACTAAAGAAGACAAGCTAGAATAAGCTGCAAGGTTCCTAGGCTCCAAATACTGACAATATGGACTTCATCTACTGGCTTTTGTGGCGGTTAGATAGTAAAATATATTTTAAATGCAGATACCAGAAAAGAAATTTATATGTGTATATACACGTATATACATATATTCACATGGCTGTGTATATATAGATGCATATAGACATGTAATACATATGTATATATATCTACAAACACACACAATTCGTATATACATGCACACACAGAAACACCCCATAAATGCATTCATACATGTCTATATATACATATCTGTCTATCTATCTATCATCTATTTATCTATCAATTATCTAGCTATCCCCAGAGTAATAGTTTGGACAATCCTTCAAGGAGCAAGGTACCTTCACTCCTAGGTCATTTTGTTGTTCTTCTAAATCAAAATTCTTCACCTTTTCAATGTCACGAACCCCACTGGCAGCCTGGTGAGCATATGGAGCCCTTCTCATAATAATGGCTTTGAATTCATCGAATAAAATCCATAGTAATATAAATGAAAACAATTATATTGATGTGCATTATCAGCATATTAGTAAAATACAAATTCCTGGGACCCCAACATAAGAATTCCTGTTTTGAACTATACTTTTAATATCTCTGGGCAGTCACATTCACATCTAAGATATAGCTTAGATCAGATGATCCTAGGAAGTCCTCCGCAAACCCAAGATTCTATAGCCTAAATATTTCTTGTTCACCTCATCCTTCACATATATGTACAATCAAACACTCATAGAAAGATGATAATTAAAAGAAGTATTAGATATACCCAAACAAGTAGGCAGGACAGTTACAGAAGAGAGCAATTATCAATACTAAAATGTAAGATATGATTAGGAGCTGTTATAACTGATTCTTACAGCAACATCTTTTTAATTAGGCAATTATGATAACTAACATATTGATAACAGCTTATAGTTATATATACTTTAAGATCTAAAGAATACTTTATTTAGATGATCTTATTTGATATGCATAACAACCCTGGGACGTGGTTATCATTATTATCCCATTTTATAGATAAAGAAGCTGATGTTCCCCTTGGTTATTTGTCCAGAGTGGCACAACTATTGAGTTTCTAAGGTGGGGTTTACATTAAAATATTGCCGACTCCAGTCTTTCCATGACACTGAACTAATTCTAGGTTTAGGATGTACATTCTACTGCAATAAAAACAGCCACCATAAGATTTTATGGTGGCATGTGTACAAACCAGCAGAGTCAAACGTACTCCTACTAGAAATATGTCAATTAGGTTTAGGGGCAGACAGAAGAGAACTAGAAATTTCCCTCTCTTTAGATATTTGAGCAAGGGGGAGAGGCTCAATTCTCTGTAGCCAATTTTTTATGAGGTCCTTTAATAATATTTTCTTATATCATCAAATAGGATCTGCTGAAAGTAAGGTAATAGAAATTCAAAGACATTACTTTATTACCTCATTAAAAAGAGAAAGCTTTTGGTCACGAAGTTATGGATTTATTTCCTGTGATTTCTACATTGCTCAGACAATTTTAGTTTCCAAGATTCTGAATTATTTCCACTCACTGAACAGACATTAAATCCTTGCTAAGTTCAAGGTAGGAACAGCATGGCAGAGTGAATAGAGGGCTAGCTTTGAAGTTAGGAAAATCTGAATTCAAATCTTGCCTCTGACTCCTGCCAGATATGTGACCGTGGGCAAAGCATTCATATTTATAATCACCTAAGTGACACTCTACAACTATAAGCTACATATAGGTTGCCTTTTGACATAATCAGAAGGCATTTCTACAATAGCAGAAGTTCCACTTGCTAATTGAAACCACGTTTCTGGACAAAACAAAGTACAAGGAATTAACACATCACGATTTTTCCCAACACTTTGCTAAGTACTGCCTTTGTGCAAAGCAATGTTTCGGATCAAACAAAGCAGGAGAAAAAACCACAGTCCTACAAAATTTAATTGATAAACATTTTCATGGAGGAGTAATCTTGACTCCTTGTTACATGTGTAGCCATATTTTCTCCCTCAAAGGAAAAACATTGACAAGACTCTTTAAAAAATAGTCATTAATTGGTAATGGTAGGGTGAGTATCCACATTGATGAGATAACAAATGCCTTGGAACCATTTTATTTAGAATCAAAGGATGGAAATGCTATTTAGCCTGCTTTCTGGTCCTATTCATTCATTCTTTGATTCATTCTATGATTTATAGACCATCTACTATGACCAAGGAACTCTGCTAAGCTCTGTGGTGGGAATGAGTCAATAACACAACACTCAGAAGCTTAAAATATACATATATACACACATACATACAGTGCGTGTATTTGTGTATGTATATATATTTATGTCTGTCTATCTCTCTGTCTATCTATCTATACACATTTATATTTGGAGTGGGCTTTGAAAGTATAGAATTGCGATTTCCTCCATGTAGGGCACTTCTGGTGTGGAAATTCTCTCCACTGATGCAGATCAGTAGCTCTATTGTAATTTGTAGCTTAAGAAATTTGCCTATGGCCAAACAGCTACCAGGTATCAGAGGAAGGTTGTTCTGACTCAAAGATCGATCTTCTATGAATCAACTACCCAGCAATTATTAAGCATTTCTTATATACCAGGCATTGAGCTAAACATTAGAGATAGGAAGACAAAAATGAAGAGTCCCATCTCAAGGAGTTCACAATAAAGTGGTGGAAACAATATGTACAAATGTTTTGTAACTCTTACCTGTGGCTCCAGGAATCTGTAGTGTGCCTAGTGGGCACATACCAATAATGATAATTTGGCAGATGGGCTAAACCAGGTTGAGGACAACTGACAGGCCTCAAACCTTTTGATGGATTAGGGGAATGTCTACCTCAAGCATGTAAAGACTTCCCCTGGCAGAATGAGTGGATGAGAAAAATTTCTTTCAATGGCACGAAAGTGGCTTAAGCAGGTACTGCAGAGTGCTTAGAACTTGGTCAGATATTGAAGATCCCAAGGTCATCCACTGTATTCTGGGCCATGGCCAGTCATCTTGACTTTTGTCCTCCTACTGGACTTTGATGACTCTGGAAGAGAGAGTGAGGCTTATGACTTTGTGCAACTCTACCTCACTTAAATCCAATTCATGCTCAAATCAAGACATCAACCCATGATGTCAATTGTCTTCTTTGAAAATGAAGGATGGATAACAACAATATTATCTAAATATACGCAACATGTTCAATGCAAATAAAAGATTTCTGGAGGTGGAAGGACACTAGTAGTTTGGGGGGAATCAGGAATCACTTCATGTAGAAGGTGCTGTTTGACTTGAGTCTTGAAGGAAATAAGGAATTTTTTTTTCAGATGAAGGTGAGGACTTAGAGCATTTTAGGCACAGGGAAGGGCCGATGCAAAGTCACAGAGAAAAGCAACGGAGTATGGGATGTGGGAAGAACAGAGAGAATCCCACTTTGGCTTAATCTTAGCATGTGGGATGGGATATAACTACACTTAAGGTTGGGGTTATGTATTTAACAAGAAGGGGATGGTATGTGAGAGATGTGGAAGTAGAAATGACCAAATCTGTCAACTGATTGGATATATAGGATGAGGAGTCAAGGCTATCCACTGCAATGTGCTATCTCTCCTAAAATACAGTGGGTAAAATAAAGCATATACTCAAATAGGTATACTACAATGCCATATGTGATAAGTGTCCATCAGTGCTTTAAGTGGAATCTTAGAACTTCAGTGCTAGAAGAGACTAGGAAAGCATCCTAACTCAACTTCTTAATTTGAAAGATGAATGTACTGAGGCCCGGACAATTGAAGTGACTTTCCCAGGGTCAAAAAGGTATTAAAAGACAACTCTGATACTGACTTCCAAGTCATTGTTGTTTTGTTTTTAAAGACTAGGTGTCGTTATCTCAGAAATCCAATCAATGTTAACCTACTGCATCTCTGAACTGAGCTGCAGAGATGAACCAGTTTAAGCTCCCCTTGGTAGCAGAAATTATTGGTGTGTACCACCATGCACAACAATCAATTATTCTTTCTGCTATACAATACAGAACATGGTGACCTTGCATCCCAGATTTTTCAATAGTTTTGTTTTTACAAAGTGAAAGTATACCTTTAATGAGCCTTTGCAAAAGAAAGAAAATGTAACCACCATTTGTTTGGAAAATACAACCACCATTACTGAGAAGTCTGAGAGGGGGAGATTGCATCTGTCTAGCTTGGTCAGGAAAAGCTTAAGGGAAGATGATTTGAGATTCATAATAGTGTTCCCCTGAGGAGACTTGCTTTTTTATGTAAAGTTTTCTTTCACTTGGTAATAGACTGGACATAAATATCTTTATAGTAGCATTGAATTTCTTTCAAAATAGATGAAGAGTTGAGTATATCAGTGCTTCTGAAGACCTCCTTTCCTCATTTGTAGAGAAATGGTTTAGATCTTTGAGATTTTTTATATTAGGTCAAGAACCAGGTAAGACAGTTGGGGAAGAGGTCAAACAGTGGTTGAGGAGCAACTTAAGATTCTGAATACCAGCCCCATTATGACCCTGCCACTCAAATAGGATATAACTCTTAGTTACCCAGGAATGGAACAGGAGTTGGGAGACTGAAGGGTACATAGTATTTGCAGCATGGATGTCAGGAATTAATCAAAGATAGGGAGATAGTAGATCAAATAATATCAAAATATTTAATAGAATGTAAAGAATCAAATTAATTAACACGCAAAACTCTTTGCGGTCCTTAAGGCACTACTTTATCAATGTGCTATTATGATTATAATTGTGTTTATTGCTAGTATTATGGGCTGTTTTGAGGAATAGGGTCTCTAATACAGGGGCAGGCTAGTAAAGGACTGAAAATGACACATTTAGCACTTGAACCTCAGTTTCTTGAATATTAAGGCATTCTCTGAATTGACACCAGGAATCCAGCATTTTAAGCTTAGGCCACAGGGGTGGGGAACCTGCAGCTTTGAGACCACATGTGACTCTTTAATAAAAGGATTTGTTCTGTAAAGCTTGACTCAAAACCCAAAGACCTAGAAGGTCACATGTGGCCTCAAGGCCACAGATTCCCCACCTCTGGCTAGGGTTTCCTTCTTACCCGATGTGATGATCTATGTGGAAATCCCTGCCTCTGACATGAAGCAGCTAATTCTACAATTGTTAGAATTCTTTGCCATCTAACATGATAGTGAACCTGATCACCCCAGAGGAATCACTGCTCCATCTTTGACATTCAATCTCTTTCTCTTCATTACCAGTAATTATATGCTCTAAGGCTACAACTGTGTTTTTCTAGGAAAACCATTTATTTAGAGAGACAGATTACATTTACAGAAATAACAAAAGTAAATTATAAGTGATCAAAAGGCAAATCTAAAAAAATTCTGTCCAGCAATTACACTTCTAGCTCCCAAGATTACCAAGATATCCTTATTAGTTAATTTCCAGGCAGACTGAGCCCACCATGAGGCAGTGGTATGTAATGGAAACACAGCTGGATGAGTGAATGAATTAATCAATTAAAAATATTAAGCTCTTACTATGTGGAAACCACCCTCAGCACTGGGGATACAAATAAAAATGTAAGACAATCCTTGCTCTCAGGGAGACAGCCTTATCTCAATTAAGACCTGTGTTCTAGTCCCAGCTCTGTCATTTAATTATTCAAATACTCCTTGTTGATTCTCATTTCTTCATCTATGAAATGAAATGATCAGTTAGGTTAATTTTTGGTTCCTCCTAGCTCTAAATCCAATGATTATAGAATATAGCATTTTAGATTTGGAAAGTACATTAGTAGGTTATCTACTTCAACTCATAGCTGAAAAATAATACCCTCTATGGTAAAGCAGGGCATTTTACTTTTTTTTTTTAAATGCAATTTATTTATTTAACATATTTGGTTTTCAGCATTGATTTTCACAACATTTTGAATTACAAATTTTCTCCCCATTCCTACCCTCCCCCCCACTCCAAGATGGCTTATATTCTGGTTGCCCTGTTCCCCAGTCAGCCCTCCCCTCTATCACCCCCCTCCCCTCTCATCCCCTTTTCCCTTCCTTTCTTGTAGGGCAAGATAAATTTCTACGCCCCATTGCCTGTGTATCTTATTTTTTAGTTGCATACAAAAACTTTTTTTGTTTTTGAACATCTGATTTTAAAACTTTGAGTTCCAAATTCTCTTCCCTCTTCCCTTCCCACCCACCCTCCCTAAGAAGTTGAGCAATTCAACCTAGGCCACACATGTATTATTATGTATAACCCTTCCACAATACTCATGTTGTGAAAGGCTAACTACATTTTGCTCCTTCCCAACCAATCCCGCTTTATTGAATTTTCTCCCTTGACCCTGTCCCCTTTCCAAAGTGTTTGTTTTGATTACCTCCACCCCCATCTGCCCTCCCCTCCATCATCCCCCAGCCTTTTATTTTTTTTTTTTATCTTCCTCCCTCTTTTTTCCTGTGGGGTAAGATACCCAACTGAGTATGTATGGTATTCCCCCTCAGGCCAAATCTGATGAGAGCAAGGTTCACTCATTCCCCCCTCACCTGCCCTCTCCCCTCCTCCCATAGAACTGCTTCCTCTTGCCACCTTTATGCGAGATAATCCACCCCATTCTATCTCTCCCTATCTCCCTCTCTCAGTATGTTGCTCTCATCCCTTAATTTCATTTTATTTCTTTTAGATATCTTCCCTTCATCTTCAACTCACCCTGTGTCTGCTCTCTCTCTTTTACATATATATATATATATATACATAACCACATATATATATACACATACATACACATACATACATATACACATAGATATATACATACATACACATTCACTTATATATATACATAAACACATATATATACACACACACACACACATATATATATAGATATATACATATATATATATATATATATATATATATATGCATATTCCCTTCAACTACCCTAATACTGAGGTCTCATGAATCATACTCATCATCTTTCCATGTAGGAATGTAAACAAAACAGTTCAACTTTAGTAAGTCCCTTGCAATTTCTGTTTCTTGATTACCTTTTCATGCTTCTCTTGATTCTTGTGTTTGAAAGTCAAATTTTCTATTCAGTTCTGGTCTTTTCACTGAGAAAGCTTGAAAGTCCTCTATTTTATTGAAAATCCATATTTTGCCTTGGAACATGATACTCAGTTTTGCTGGGTAGGTGATTCTAGGTTTTAATCCTAGCTCCATTGACCTCCGGAATATCGTATTCCAAGCCCTTCGATCTCTTAATGTAGAAGCTGCCAGATCTTGGGTTATTCTGATTGGGTTTCCACAATACTCAAATTGTTTCTTTCTGGCTGCTTGCAGTATTTTCTCCTTGATCTGGGAGCTCTGGAATTTGGCAACAATATTCCTAGGAGATTTCTTTTTGGGATCTATTTGAGGAGGCGATCGATGGATTCTTTCAATTTCTATTTTGCCCTGTGGCTGTAGAATGTCAGGGCAGTTCTCCTTGATAATTTCCTGAAAGATGGTATCTAGGCTCTTTTTTTGATCATGGCTTTCAGGTAGTCCAATAATTTTTAAATTATCTCTCCTGGATCTATTTTCCAGGTCAGTGGTTTTTCCAAGGAGATATTTCACATTGTCTTCCATTTTTTCATTCCTTTGGTTCTGTTTTATAATATCCTGATTTCTCATAAAGTCACTAGCTTCCACTTGCTCCAATCTAATTTTTAAAGTAATATTTTCTTCAGTGGTCTTTTGGACCTCCTTTTCCATTTGGCTAATTCTGCCTTTCAAGGCATTCTTCTCCTCATTGGCTTTTTGGAGCTCTTTCGCCATTTGAGTTAGTCTGTTTTTTAAGGTGTTGTTTTCTTCAGTGTATTTTTCAGTATTTTTTTGGGTCTCCTTTAGCAAGTCACTGACTTGTTTTTCATGGTTTTCTCACATCCTTCTCATTTCTCTTCCCAATTTTTCCTCTACTTCTCTAACTTGCTTTTCCAAATCCTTTTTGAGTTCTTCTATGGCCTGGGGCCAGTTCATGTTTTTCTTGGAGGCTTTGGTTGTAGGCTCTATGACTTTGTTGTCTTCTTTAGGCTGTATGTTTTGGTCTTCTTTGTCACCAAAGAAAGAATCCAAAGTCTGAGACTGAATCTGGGCGCGTTTTCGCTGCCTGGCCATATTCCCAACCTTGACCCTTGAGTTTTTCAGTGGGGTATGACTGCTTGTAGACTAACGAGTTCTATGTTCCACGTTTGAGGGGGAGGTGCCAGCTCTGTCAGAGCCGCACTCCTCCTTCCCCAAGGACCCCCAACCCGAACTGGGCTCAGATCTTCAGCAGGCTGTGCACCCCTGCTCTGATCCGCCACTTAATTCCTCCCACCAGGTGGGCCTGGAGCCGGAAGCAGCAGCAGCCATAGCTGCCCCACCTCCGCTGCCCCCGGGGCTGGAAGCCGAACCACGAACTCCTTCCACTCCCACAGCTTTTCCCACTAACCTTCTCAGCAGTCTTTGGTGTTTGTGGGTTGAGAAGTCTCGTAACTGCCGCAGCTCACTGAATCAGGGCGCTAGGGCCCCCTCCGCCCGGCTTCTGGTCTGGATCGTCCACGCCGCTCAGGCTGGGCTCTGCTCCACTCCGTTCCCAGCTCCCAGCTCCGTGTGGAATAGACCTCACCCAGAGACCATCCAGGCTGTCCTGGGCTGGAGCCCTGCTTCCCTCTGCTGTTCTGTGGGTTCTGCCATTCTAGAATTGGTTCAGAGCCATTTTTATAGGTTTTTGGAGGGACTCAGGTACAGAGCTCACTCTAGTCCGTGCTTACCAGCCGCCATCTTGGCTCCGCCCCAGGGCATTTTACTTTTAGAACACTGATTGTCAAGAAGTTTCTTTTTCCTTTATTAATACTTAATTTGTCAGGTATGCTTCCTGATAGTGGGGAGGCTGACGTAATTCCTAAAGCTTAGGCTTATTCCCACAACCTTTCAAATTTCACTAATGGTGGTTGTACAGTCAGATCCACCAGGTCTTTTAATACTTGAGGATATAACTCATCTAGTCATGATGACTTGAATTCACCAACGGCAGCTAAGTACTCTTTTACTATCTCCTTACTTATCTTGGCCATCAACATCTCTTTGTATTTTTATTATGTTCTTGTAGTTCAAAACTCATTTTTGATGACAGAGATGAATCATAAGCAAAGAAACAAAGCACTTCTTCCCGCCCTTTCTTGTCAGTTATCAATATCCCTTCTACCCTGTATGGTAATCCTACCTGTTCTTTAATGACTCTCTTCCCTCCATCAGAGCTTCAAAAATATTTTGTTGCCCTAAGCTTTCCTTGTCAATTTGAACTCATTTTAAGTTTTAACACTGATGACACCATTCTTAGAAGACCATGTCACACTTTCATATGCATTTTCCATTATCTGAATAGATAGTATCAGGCATTAGGTAGAAAATTGGCTTCCAAATAGAGAAGACCTGGATGCAAATCCTGCCTCTGGCAATATTGGCTTTATCCTCTCAATACCCCAGGCAACTCAAAAACTAAAAGATAGGTAGAGATGAGTTGCAGAGAAAGTGTTGATGTGATTAGTAAAGGGAGCTTCCTTACCAGGAGTTCCCAGTATGCCAGAGAAATCACAATCCAGTCCTGATCACCAGTTACTTTCTCTTGCATATTTTGTATATGTCTTTAAAATCTAGTTAAATGATGAATTTGCTGTGCCATCACACAATAAGTCTGATTATTCCATTTTTTTCCCCATTTGTGTCTTCACAATTTCATTCCTAGGAGATTCCTGCCCTTTCTGGACTTACTGTTCCTATAAAATATTAGTTCAAGGGATTCTACTTTCCCTTCCTCTTAACCCTTTGAAATTTTCTCTCTTAGAAGCCAGGGTACATGACAGACAATGTCCAATTTCTTCTCTTCTATCACAAACTCTGAGGTAGCATCCTATTGCTATTTGATACCTACGTAAGAACAGTATATTTCCTCCTAGAAGGTACCCATAGTTCATATGGACTTAGCCTAGTCAGGTCCATTGGGAAAGGCTTTTTTTCTTGGGTTGTGACTTCAGATTCATCTCACACCGATTAAAAATATGTGCTCTGTGCTCTAACCATCCATTCTCACTTATCCATGGAAATTGGCTTACTATGCCCTTTCCTGGTAATACTAGGGAACTTTTACAAAGTGCCTTTTAAGTTGCAAAGCACTCTAAAAATATTGCCTCATTTTATCCTTACAATAAAGCTTGGAGGTAGGACCTATTTTTTCTCCATTTTATAGATGGGGAAACTGAGGCAGGGAGCACTTAAGTGCCTCTCCCAGGGTCACACACCTGTACCAGTAAGATAATAAACACAACATCAATGATAACCGTGAATATGCCTATGTGGTTCTGTACTGCAAAGCATGAGAGACTCTCCATAAAGAAGGTAGAAGTACAACATTTGTTCAGACACCAGAGAACCATATCGCATAACCAAATGTTCAGCTCCCACAGCCAGTTAACCCACTTCATCATAACAGCAAGGAACCCAAAACACGATATCACAACATGGAGCCTCTCCATCCCAAAATCTCTCTGACCCCCTGCTGGGGCCTTCCCCCAAAACGAACTCACAGTACAGTTAAGTCAGCCTGTTGAGTTCTAACTATCATGACGGTAGCCATTAGCAGCCATAACTGCTCTCTCTCTCTCTCTCTCTCTCTCTCTCTCTCTCTGTCTCTCTCCATTTTCTGTGACATAACTTCCTTTTCCTGTCAGGAAGCTCCTCCCACCACATGGGTATTAGGCTTCCTGTGACATAAGCAGGCCTATCAATATGGCCTATCAATGGGTGGGAAAGTTCCCCAAATCTAAATTGCTAATACAACACCATGTTAGTGTCTGAGGCTGGATTTGAACTTGGGTTTTTCTGACTCCAAGTCTATGCTGCTTAGCTGCTTACAATACAGCATTATAGGTCTGTGTCATCCCAAAAGCACAGAGAAAAAGAAAGACCTTTTTTTTTAATCTACAGAGAAAGTAAGAGGAAGAAGATGATCAGCAAAAGTAGTTCAAAAAGTTGATATCCTAAGATACGTCAGAGGCATCAATGTGGAGGAAAAGGGCATTGAAAAAAAGTGGGGAACAACCGGCAAGAAACTTTTCCAGAACCAAAACTGGCATGAGGTGTGGTGTAGAAAAAAAAAAGAGTTCCCTAGTTGATCCCTGTGGACTTCAAAGATTTACAGCAGTGGTACTAGATGTACATGTAGCAATATAGTAGCGTATGGGAGACAAAAAACCTGGCAAGATGGGGAGCAAGAACCAGTGGGCAGATAGAGGCCTTCAAATGGAAATGAAACAGGTAAGAAAGACTGGCCCTAAGCCAAACCATGAGCCAAAAAACAAACAAAAAACAACAGTAAAGAGGATTAAGAGCAGCAAGGCTTGGATAAGTAGCAGCAAAACATATGGATACTGAGGGAGAGAGCAAGGTTTTTTCCTAGCCCTGGGAGTCTTCCCATGCCACCTGAAAGAAAACCTTTTCCTATTGCTCCAAGTCACAGAATTCCAAAGATGCAGGAGATCTTGGTGGCCATCCGGTCCAACCTGTGCCTAGTATCATACCCATAGGGATTCCAGCCTAGACTTTCATATTTCAAAACAAGTAATATATTTCTATTACATCAGTTGCCTCATAGAAAGCTTGAGTATTATTCACTTCCAGTTGGGAATATGTACCACCTACTTTGAATGGATGAAAAACTACCTTACCTCCTTCTAGAAGTTAGAGAAAAGGAATTCCCTGAAATGCACTGAATAAATTTTCTTGGGTATAATAACATTGAATTGGACAATAGTAACCATTCCATGGAGCATGAAACAATTTCTTAATGTTAAATATGGAATATTGAATTCTGTTAAATTTGAAAGAATAGACTGGAAGTCAGAGATTAGACCGATAAATGCCATCTATGAAATTAAATTAGTCTGTCTTTTGGGATCAGATATAACTCTAGATGGAAAGTATATAATAAAAAACAAAACCTACTATTACATTTAGTCTCAAAGTCTAGCCTTGAATTAAGGACCAACAAAGCAATGGCATAAAATTTCACTGATGTTAAAAGAGATATTCACAACAGTCTTTTGCATAGAAAATACAATAAGAATAACATGGAATGAAAAATACCAGGTATGTTTTAAAAATCATATAAAAGTCTTCATCGCATTCCAAGGTAGATGGTTAGAGGCCAAGAAGCATTGAACTGGTTCACTGGCATAGAGGACTACTTAAGATTTCACACTTTATTTAGTATTCATTAATAAATCAACTTTCCAAAAATTTGTTGTGTTGGAAAATGGAATTGGTCATTAGGCTAAAAGAGGGAGTGAGGGCAATAATTAGATCAAAACTCCTTACTAAATTAATAATAATAGAAATGATTGCTTGAATTAAAATACTTTCACATTTGCAAAATTTGTTATCTTATATGATACAATAATCCTGTGAATTACGTGTTATCATTATCCTCATTTTATAGATGAGAAAACTGAGGCAAAGGGATGTCAAATGACTTACCCAAGATCATACACCCAATGCATGTCTGTGGGAGGAGTTGAACTCAAATTTGGAGGGGCTGGCAGGATATAGAGCAGCCCTTTCCCAATTCTCCTTTAAGGTACTGCCACTTCAGATAAAAGTCACAGCTCTGTTACTTTGTGGGTACTCAAGTTTGGCCCCAATTGTAAACTTTGGGTTTTGTAACCAATGTCTAGCTTCCATCAAGACGTGGGCAACACAATTGCAAAATATCAAAAATGTATTGTCTTTGTTATGGCATGATTTGGCATTGTCAGTTAGCTAGCATCTTAATGATGCCCACATGTTCCGTGATGCACTCCAGCTTAGGGAGGGAAGGATAATTTAGCTGATGATTAAAGTATCATCAGGGGTGGTACCAGGGCAGAGCCAGGTCAAAAGATCGTAGGAACCTTAGAGATAATCTTTCTATATAGTCTAAACTTTTGTGCATGGAGGGCAGTGACCTAAGTACAGATACAGGAAAGCAGGACAATGGTTACTAACACCTACCCAACATTTCCAAGTTTTGCAGATTGAAGCTCCAGGATAATTTGCATGACCTTAGTGCTATTCAGATCAGAATGTATTCTAATATATATGTCATGGGCCTTTCTATCTCAGGTCTTCTGAGAGACAGTTTCAAATTTAGTAATTTTTTTCTACTCTACTACTCTGCCTCCTTGACTCAAATTTGTGTCTTATTGATTGACTAAGATGTGGCATTGCTAATAAACCTGCCAGTGATCTAAAGTCAGGGTACTTGGGCCTGAGTGAAGCCCAGGCCATATATACCTTATATGAGAGAAGTATCATTTCAGATGGGAATAACCAGGGGGAGGAATGGCAGGAGGCCCTGAAGAAATATGTTGGGACATTTAGAAACTCAAGCTAGATCAAGAAAGCTTAAGAGCCATATAGCAATACCCTGAGAGGTTTATGCTCTGATCTAGTAATCTCTGAATATAAGAAAATAAAATTATAATGCAAAGAGTTATAAAGAAGCAGGGACCTACATTAATATCCCATTTTTGTCTTTTGCTACCTGTGTATCCTTAAGTAACTTAACCTCTTTGAACCACATACAGTTCCCTAAAACAACAGAGTTGAACCAGATGACCTTAAACGGTCCTTCTAGATCTAAATTTATGGTATACATTTTTTTTCATTTTCTTCTTTTCCCTTAAAATTTTTTTTTTTTACATAGGAAGCATTTTCCATCTCTCTCTACTCCTCCCAACTGGGAAACAAAAGAAAAGAGGAAAACATAAGAACTACAACAATTAAGCAAAGTCAAGCAAAAAATGCTGTCTGAATGTCTAAAAATGCCTATTTTGGCAATTTTATGAAGAGGGGTACAGCATTCTAAATTAAATGTCTTCTGTAACTGTGATTATCACACTGATCAGAGTTCTTACATTTTTCAATATTTTTCATCAGTTAAAAATAGGGTTTAAGTGACACTCTCCCTACTACATCTTATTTATTTCTAATTGTGCCCCTTAGTTAAATGAAATAACAATCCCCCTTCCGTTTGTTCCATTTCCTTTCCTGTTATAACCTTTTCTCCTCTTCCTTTTCCTTTGTCTTTTGGAGATAACCAAAAGTTAACAACAAATCAGTCTCAAAGCCTCCATCTTATTTGATTTCCTTTTGATACCTACTGAGATACCTCTAAAAGGTTGCTTGTATCATCCCCCTACAAAAGAATAAAATCACTTCGTCTTTATAAAGTATGTTCTGATTGCTTTCTTGAATTCCTTTTATGTTTCTGTTTTAGTCCTATATTTGCATTTCAAAGTTTCTATTAAATTTCAGTCTATTCATCAAAAATGCTTGAAAGTCTTTTTTCTTTGTAGGATTTTAATCAATTTTGTTGGATAGATTGTTCTTGGTTCTAAGCCTATATTTTTGCATTTTAGAATATCACTTACATTCTTTCTGTTCCTTTATAGTGGTAGCTACTACATCTTGTGTGCTCCTATAGTTCCTCAGTACTTAAATTCATTCTTTCTGGCTACTTGCAATAATTGTTTTTTCTTTAACTTGGAATCTCTGGATTTTGACTATGATTTTCCTGGGAGTTTTCATTTTGGAAGTTTCTTTCAGGAGATGATTTGTAGATTCATCCTATTGTATTATGGCCTCCAGTTCTAAGCAATCTTCACACTTTTCTTTCCTGATTTCTTGAAATAAAATATCTACCTTAAACATTTTGACTTTCAGGTAGTCTTATGAACATTCAGTTATTTCTTATTGATCTGTTTTCCAGGCCATTAAAAAATATGAAATACCTTCTATTTTCTTTCATTAAAAAAACTTTTTGACTTTTAATATTTCTTCTTGTCTTTTGGAGTTAGTAATCTCTATTAGTAATTCATTTTCCTGAGTTCAAATTTGGCCTCAGACACTAACTGTGTGACCCTGGGCAAGTCACTTAACCTGTTTGTCTCAGTTCCTCACCTGTAAAATGAGCTGGAGAAGGAAAAGGCAAACCACTGAAGTATCTTTGCCAAGAAAATCCCAAATGGCATTATGAAGAGTCAGAAATGACTGAAAAACAACTGAGCCACAACAACAACCTCTGTCTGGTCTTTTCTAATGTTCAGGGAATCTTTTGAGTAAAATTTTGTGCCTCTTGTGCCAATATATTAATTCTCATTGCAAGCCTCTCCTCAGTAACTCTTCTCCTTAATTTCCTTTTCAATTCTTTCTTCTATTCCTCTCATTTTATTTTTCAAAACACCACTTAAAATTTGTTTTTTTAATTGTTAACACCATTTTCCCCCAGGAATTCTAATTAGTCTTGTGAGCAAGCTGTGATTTTTCTTTGAGTCTTTACTTATAGGTGTTTTGGAGATATTCTTCTCTTCTGGATTTGTGTCTTAGTCCTGGATTCATAATTGCTTTTGTGGGTTTTTTTGGTTTAGTTATTTTTCCAGTGATACACTCTGGGAAACTTAGCCTTGGTAATCTATCTGGGAGCTCTTTCTTGGATACTTCACCCTCTTGTATTGTTTTCCTGGGCAGTGACCTGGTGTGAGATTTTCTCTTTGTGGCAAGAACTAGGTACTTAGTCTTTGATTGAAGTTCTAAGTTGCTGAGGTTGGGATGGGGTACCTTGGGGAGAGAAGAATGGCACTGAGTCCCCGTTCAGTTCTGGGCATTCTATGCTCCCAACCTCATTCTAATTTCTCACTCTTAGTGTTATTCCTGCCCTAGTCATTTATCTGTAGATCAAATTTGAGATCTTTGGTTTCTCCTTCAATGTCCTGATCACTGCTCCATCTGACATTCTTCTTAGATCACTGTTGAAGTAGTTGATGGGGGAGCTGTGCTGTTCTGCTTTCTCTCATTCCGACATCTTGGCTAATCTCCATTCTTCTAAAGTTCTTGGTTTAGATAGATGATAGAGGAAAAAATGCAGAAGGAAGATACACAGTGTGACTAGTCAAACCATTTTTGTGAAAAAGAACTGGTGAATTTCATGAGCTGCAAGCTCAAGAAGAGCTATTCATATAATATCCAATCATATCTTAGCACAATTAATAAGAATATAATGTCCAGATCAAGGTAGGTAGGGTTGGATATAATAGTTTCTCTATATCCTTTACTCATTAGAACAACCCTTAAAATCATGTTCATTTATGGGCAACATACTTTAGAAGAGACATTGACAATGACTAAATAAATTTAAATTTATCTATATCTATATCCATCTGTCTATCTATCTATGTATCTATCTATGTATCTATGTATCTATCTATCTATCTGCCTATCTATATCAAAGACCTACTATGTGTAGGACAACATAGAAAGGTCTAGGGATACATAGACAGCAATAAGATGATCCTTACACTTAAGGAGCTTACGCATTTACATTCTAATGAGAGTGTCAACACATATAGGGGAGTCGTGATCTGCAAAGGGAATGGTGGTTTATCAAGGAACATCAACTTTTTAATGGATCCACAGGGAAGTCAGTTTTCATTCACTTTTAAAAATAGTTTTGATTGTATTGATTTGATTAGTCTGCCCAGTTAAGAGGTAGAAAGAGAGACCAGGATTACTTCTGAGAGAGTGGTAGCACACAGAATGTCAGGGCAGATAGAAAGACGTCTGCCAAATTCCCTGGTGGTAGCTAAATAGGTCAGTCAGGAGTGCATCTAGAATAGGGCAATTGAGATGACAGAGGCACTAGAAATCATGTTATAGGCAGGTTGAAGGAATTAAAGATGAAAGAGAAGGCATAAAGGGACATGATAATAATATCTTCAAATAAGGCTATTATGGGGAAGAAGGAATGGAACTACTCTATAAAGCTCAAGAGGATAGAATTAGGAACAATGCATGGAAGGAAGAAATAAATGAACATTTATTAAGCACCTACTATATGTCACCTGGAGAAGGAAATGGCAAAACGTTCCAGTATCTTTGCCAAGAATATCCAATGGAAAAAAAAGTCCATAGGGGCACAAAGATTTGGACACTAGTAAATGACACAACAACAACATGTCAAGGGTTGCACCAAGCATTTTACAAATATTGTATCATGTGATCCTTACAACAACTCCAGGAAGTAGACGCTATTACTCTCACCACCATTTTGTATTTGAGGAGACTGAAGCAAACAGAGGTTATGTGACTTGCCCAGGGTTACATTGCTGGTTAAGTGTTTGAAGCCAGATTTGGAATTTGGAATTGAGTCTTCTTCACTTCACATATGTACATACACATACATGTACATATACATATACATATACATATATACACACACACACACACACACACACATATATATGTATATATATATATATATATATATACATATATATACAGGATAAATAGGAAATAAAGAAATAAAGAAGGAAAGAACTGGAACTAAGAAGAGTCAAGAAGGGCTTCCTATAGAAAGTAGGATTTTATTTGGGTCTTAAAGGAAGACAGAGAGGTCAGCAGTTAGAGCAGAGGAGGGAAAGCATTCCAGACACGGAAGATAGCCAGGGAAACTGCCAGGAACCAAGAGATAGAGTGTCTTGTTCATGGAAAACGCAGGAGGCCAATGGAGTGTCACTGGATTGAAGAGTATGTATTGGGGAGTAAAGTGGAAGAAGACTGGAAACATAGGAGGCTGCTAGGTTATGAAGGGCTTCAAATGTCAAATACAGTCCTTTAAGGTTTGCCAAATGCTATATGTTTCTTATCTCATTTGATCCTCACAAAACCCTACATGATGTGCTGTTACTTTTTCCATCTTATTGGTCTTCAGTCATGTGCAACTGTTTGTGACCCCATCTTTGCAAAATTACTGAAGTGGTTTGTTATATCCTTCTCTAGCTCATTTTAGAGATGAGGAAACTAAGGCAAACAGAATTTAATGACTTGCCCGGGGGTCACACGGCTAATAAGTGTCTGAAGCCAGATTTGGACTTAGGTCTTCCTGTCTCCAGGCCCAGCACTCAACTTACTGTGCCACCTAGCTATCCATTCCTTATTTTATAGATGAGGCAACTAAAGCTAATAAAGGTTAAGTGACTTGTCCAGGGTCACATGGCTAGTAAGCAAGTGTGTGAAGTGAAGTCTTTTTGACTCTAACTCCAGCACCATCCCCGTAGCTATTCAAGTAGACACCAATAATAACTTGTCATTGGTATTGTAGAGGAGATACCTCTATCAAGCTGGATATAGATGAGATTACTTACAAGGTCCTTTCTGGCTTTGGGATTCTTGAAATTAATGAGTTTCTTCAAATTCTAAGATTTTGGTAATTGAATACAACACCATCTTATAAATGGTGTTGCCTTCTACTAGTTAGTGAGAGCCATGGGAGGTAGAACGTGTGACTCAGAATAAGAAAGACCTAGGTTTAAGCCTCATTTTTGATATTTATTAAATAGAGAGGCCTAATCAAGACACTTTACTTTTTGGAACTTCAACTTCCCTATCTGTAAAATGGAGGTAATAATATCTGTACTATCTGCCTCACAGGATCTTGGCTAGCTTCAAAGGAGAGAATCCAAATCATAAACTACTATAAAATGACCACCATTCCTTTTATTTTTATTTTTTCCATTTTGAAGCAACCCCATAAAAGAAATTGATGCAAGACAATCTGACCTACAGTTATTATTATGTACATTTCCACTCTAAAGAATTTCACGTGGATCCCCATCTTCTCCATTGATTGCTTCTAATTGTGATTTTTACACAATGGGATCTCTACCTCTCCTAGATAACTACATAGTACAAGTAGAGATAGAGATGGAGATAGATAGATATGGAAAAAAATATAGACATATATGTATGAATGTGTATATATACATAAATATATACATACACTATACACACACCTCTTCTGGACAACTATATATACATACATATAAATACATAAATGTATATATGTGTGTATATGTATGTACATATACATGCACATATTAGACGTATAGACTGTTCACTTTATTCAGCAGTTATGTACTGCTTTTTTGTCCTCTCTCCTTTAACTCTAATTATTATTAAATTTTGATATTGTTAAATGTGCAAATGTGAATGTATTATTTTCCTACCTAAATTGTAAGCCCTTTATGATTCACAAGGTCTTATCCATTGTGTTTCCCAGAGTGCCTCACACAATACTCTCAGCACAATAGTTACTTTAACAACATTCAGCGGGGAATATTAGGGTTTTGCCTTTCACCTTTACTTGCAGTCCTCTTCTGCAACTTGCCAATGTCACTACGGATGAGAACAAGTAGCTGTTTCCTTGGCAAAATGGCAAAATAAGTTGCTAATTCATTGTCTTTTCTTTGTGACATCAGACATCCCAGCCTTTCTTTTAACCCAAGCAGTTAGCAAACTTCTCTTCCAAAAGTTGATAAATGCTGCAGTAAAAAAAAAGCATAATAAATCATATGAGCAAGACTGTAAGTAGATTTTTTTTTAATGGGGGGAAAATAGATCTGTTCTAAAGCTTGTGTCAAGGTTTACCCTGCAGTGAATTAGTGAAACTTTACATGTGAATTATAAACCAATAAATGTAAAATTTTATCTTGAAACACTGACAGACCCCTAATTATGAGCTAGATTTAATAAAAATTACATCCGGAAGACAGATGGGATTTTTATTGAATCTTGTTCTCCCACAGTGCTAAAAGGTAGAGGTAAAATCACATATACTTTGGATAGGGTCGGGAATTTCTATTTGGGAGAACACTCTCCCAAAGAACACTTGCCACTTTCAAAGACAAACAGTTGATTTTGAGTTCAGGTCTGCAAATTCCTCTTAGCTAAATAATAAGGAGAAAGTCTTTGACATGAAATCCTAACATCTGAATTATATAGCATGCCCAATTCTATTGTGTTAGTTATTTAGTCCTAGTATTCTCTGAAGCATCTTGAACACATGAGAAAAAAATTCTGCGTGAAATCTAAGCATGATCAATGATGAAGTATCTGTTTTACAGCATCAGTTTGACATATTTCCAAACCCGAAAATTTAATACAGCTGGTACGGTAAATCACCACAAATACTCATTTGGAGGGCCCAGAACATGAAATGAGAGCTGCATTCATAGGGAATAGAAAACTTGCACTTTGAAATCTTTGTAGCAAGCCACACTTAGAGGTCTTTAAAACAGTATTCGGTCTTTGAAGAGTTTCGAACAGGAAGGTCAGCAATGGGTAAGAACAGGTGAAGATAATATCACACTCAATGCCCAGAATTGTGATATTATTCTGAGACCCTCACATGCACAACAGCCAAATTTGAATGTCCCAGAGTGCTGCAGAACCTAACTTTTCATCCAATTGGGCAAACGCAACACTTCCATACTGTGCTGCTAGAAGCCAGGAAATCAACCAGGTGAGGTCACCTGTCATTGTCTCAGTTTCTCTTGCCCTGCATCATTTGGAGAAAATGTAATGTTTGAATGGCTCTGGGCAGAAAAGAATTTATGCTTCCAACGGTGTAAATATGTATTTTTTTCAGCAAAGAGATGCACTTGTTAGTATTTTACATTTCAGAAATGATGTAGCAAAAATAAATCTGGAGCAATGATCCTGCGGAAAAGGGGGCTGCTTTTTTTCTCTCTGAGAAGCCACTATGACCCAGGCACATTCTTGGCTTTTCTTTGTTGCTATTGGCGATGCTATTTTCCTCTATTCCTTTAGTGATTGAGACTAAAAAAATCCCCTGCTTAACATGCTGTTAGCTCCACCTTCTTCCTTCTAATAGCCAGACCAGTTCTGTCATCAGCATCATATTAGACATTTAGCCTTTCCTTTCTTTCCCCTTTACTACCTTTCTATCAAAACCCCGAGGAGTTAAAATTATTTTTCCTTCTTTCTACAGGCTCATTTTTTGGTAATTCCCCAGCTCCTTACTTTTTCTGATAAACCATTTAAATTAAAATGATGGACTGTATTAGAAGTGATTATTTAAATTGCTTTAGTTTCATGAAATTACAGAAGACAAAGCGGATCTTTATTCTTCCCTCCTTCGTCTTTGCAGCTGAGAACCTCCCGACTCTGGGCTACCAACCAGTCTGACCAGTGTCCACTAGATGACAGTGTTGTATAAGGACAGTCTTGTGGGGCCCTGCTTCTGACAATAACTAATTTATCTTAGAAGCGTATATATGTATATAATTAGATATTGTCAATGTCTCCCTTTTTAGATGAAACAAGCTTAGCATTTCTAATTGGATATATCTGGTAATCTCAACTTCCTATAGTTTAAGGTAAAGCTAGCCTCCCAGGTTAAAATATGAGGGGGGAGAAGATATTTATGTCTATTTCACAATACTCATGTTTTATTATTTTTACAATAGATGTGGTCCTTAGAACGTGTGCATTTCATAGATCCAAATGGATCTGATTACGAATTTTAAATTATACTTTAAATTGAGGTGATGGTGATCATACCGGCAATATTCGTTTTCCAGGATCATTTTTATTGTGCTAGTTTTGTCCAAAAATAGCTCTTTCTCTCCTCTTACCTCCTTCCTTCCCTCTGTGTTTCTTTCCTCTCCTCCTTGATTCTGATCTAAGAGCCACACAAATGCAGTACCAAAAGGAAAAAAGCAAAAGAAAAAAGAATAATCAATTTTGTTTAAGAGGCTAACAACAGCTTCTACACGAAATTCTTGTTTGACTAAGAAACTTCAGCCTTCTAAAAAGCATAAGAGGTCCGACACATATATAATGCACCTGCACTGAGAGAACAAATTGAGAGAAATCAGACTCCCTGAAATTGTATATATTTTCCAGATGAAGAAATTGAAAAGTAAAATCCAGCATTTGGGGATATTGCATAGATTTGTAAGGATACATAGAAAACTAGGTCCTCTCCCACACATTCATTTTTCTATTGAAGCTCCATATCTCAGTCCTATTAAGCCTTCTACTGGACACAACACCAAGGTTAATTCGACCTGGTTAACTAATACCCAGTTCATTTGTGATTCCTGTTTACCTGGCCATCTAGGAGGAGGGACAAGTTCTACATGGAAATTACTCTGACAAATTGAGAGAGGCGATGGAAGTGTTCAGTGGCATGTGACATATCTCACAGGGAAGTGACAGACATGTCACAGTGTTTTTTTATCTCCCCTCCAAGCCAGAAAAGCCATAGCCAGGAAGACAGTTTTTTTTTTTTAACATTCCTTCCACTTTGTTAAGAAACAGGCCACATACTGTGTCATACAGTACCCCAAATGGAAGAGGTTATATATTATATCCCTGAGATTTTTATTAAGGTTAGAATTTGTAGTAACCAGATTTGCAAAAGGAAGCTATCATTACTGGGGGGATTTATTATTATTAACCTAGACTTCCATTTATGTGGGTAACTCACCCTCTACCAACAAGGATCAGCAACACTTCTACCTCTTACAATTTTAGAGTTGCCTGAGGTTAAGTGATTTGCCTAGGATCACCTAGCCAGCATGTGTCAGGGGTGGTACTGGAAACCAGGTCCTCTGGATGCTGGGGCCAGCTAACCTCAACTCACCTCACCTCATGGGCTCTGTATTTATTATTACTATTGTCATTGACATCGTTATTGTTTTTTATTATTATTTTTATTCCCAGAGGAGATCTTATCTTGTCTGAGGAAGTTCACAAACAAGAAATAGTTCTGGGGCAAAGCTACTATTATCTTTTATAATTGGTGTTTTTTGCACCGCTGCACAAGTGAATACAATTAACTGCTTTTGGTAGTTGTATAAAAGTATGAGGGTGTGACCTTATCATTGTGTGTTCACTAAAAGTGACCTTGGCATAATTCCAGTAACAGAAAGAATGGCAGAGTGATATCCATACCATTTTATCCCCAAATAATTTTGATTTCTTCTGCTAAGTTTCTATATTTTTGTCCCATTCTGCTTGAAAACTATGGATATGTGGTAAGGCAATGTCTACAAAAAATATTGTTTTGATGGAAAAAATGTTACATCTAGGAGACTGAATATCACAAGTCATTCTATGATATTTTTCTGTTTTCAGTACAGTTTATATGTTGAGTTTTCCAGGATATTTTGAAACTTGTTTTTTGTTGTATGTGGCTTTATTGTCTATCCACACATGACAGATAGCAAGATTCTGATATATAATTCTAGCCATCAGGTCGCGTCTTGTTAGGTATTTGGTAGGTGCGCTATTTCTACTTGGAGTGACTCGATGCGGTTTCTAACATTTCCTTGCATAAACTACATTTACCATTAAGTCAAGGTTCCTTAAAAAAAAACCTTCTCTAATTTCTACTAGTGATAACCTGGCCTGAATTGCCATCATAAACCCTGATTCCATAAACAAATTAGCATGGCAACCATTTGTTCAACTCTTCTTTGTCCATGGATTCTTGGCTGAGTTCATGTGGATTTTGCCTGTGGAGGGCCTTTTGATTCCACTCTTGGAACTTTGCCATTTCTTTCCATCTGGAGCTAAACTGCTGTCAGGTACATTTAACAAATCCAATGACATTTACCTGTTATCAGACTTTATTATTGTTTGAAGATGTGCTCTGCTTATTTGTGTCAGTTAATGACCTGTTTATCATGTGTTCTGAGAATGCCTCTCAATACTTTTTCTTCTTATTTGTCTAGGGACAGTTAAGCTTTCTAAAACTACCTTACTCTGATGCACTCTGTGTTTCTTTAGTGATATCTGGGTTTTTGTGAGGATACTTGCCAAGTATGTTATGGTCTATTTTATAGTTCTGAAACTATGCAGTTTTAAAAGTATACATTAAAATGACTAGTATTGCCTGGGTGTTAATTACTTTAAACCTATAGTTTTGATTTCAGTATACCAGTTAACTTTCTTGAAATAGTCAGTGGCAAAAATTTCCTTGACATTTTCTGACACTTTTGAAACTTGCATGGGAGGTCCCAAAGTCTTTGTCAATATTGCCTTCCCATTGGTCAGGATTCAAGCTCAAAGCCTCTAGTCCCTCTCTTTCCTGGGCATATGTTACAATTTTACACTTACCTAGTTTTGATGATTGTTTATACTGTTGGGAAAAGATTCTACAAAGGAGGAGGGCTAATTTAGTGGGGACTTTAGTGGAGAGATGATGATCTCCCAAAAATCAAAAAGAGAAAAAAAGAGCTTTAATGGAATATTTCAAAATACTTTAACAGCTATAAGAACCGTGATCAATACAAAGACAGATGATAAAATTTGCTATCTGTTATGGAGAGGTGATAGATTCAGGATACAGAAAGGGGTGTGTGTGTGTGTGTGTGAACAGCCATCAAGGGAATTTGTTTTGAATGTGCCTATTTTTTTCCTAAGGAAAAAAAATTTCTAATGGGATGGGAGGGATAAAAAATAGATTTCTGTTCATTTTTAAAAATAGAGATGTGAGAGGAGCTATAGATAGAAAATGTTGCATGCACTTTCATATGAGGCCACTGTATTATTAATTTTATTTAACTTCTTCATTGTTATAAGAGATCTCTAACAAAGTGTGTATGGGGGTAATCTGTAAGTATTTATAATGTAAAAACACAACAAAAAGGTTTTTTTAATGCAGAAGAGAGCAGAAGGAAATTCAGACATGGAAACAGACAGGCAAAGAAGGATTGGTAGTCTTATGTTAAATTTAACCTGTACTTTTAAAAACAAGTTATATGCAATAGAGATCACAATTTTATATAAAATTCTCACTTTCATGTCCTTTGTCTAAAGAAATGTTTATGTTTGTTAAAGTTTGTCAAGATCATTGTGAAAAGAGAAAATAAAAAAATAGATTCCACAAGATGAAGGAATCATTTAATATATTATTTTTGGTGGAGCCACATAGCTTGGTATCATTCATGTACATCAAATGATTAATGTTATGTTTTGGTTCAACTCCCCCTTTAATCTGAAAGCCATATTTAATTCCATTTAGAAGAGATGATAATGGATTTGAGACTAGACAGAGCCAGAATGGGTTTGAAAATCTCCCTGAAAATGCCATGCTTTATGTCAATTGTTCTTGAAATTATTATGTTGGTGGCATGTTTTAAACAGATAATAGTTTTGTTTGTACACATCAGACCCTAGAATTCTCAATATACTCTGGTGTATTTTATTTATATACAATTAACCATGAGTGGAAAACTTAGTCAAAGGCTGCGTGATAATCAATAAGGGTACAATAAATCCATAGAACTTTTAGGTAGCTTGTTCAATAATTACTTAATTGATAATCAAGTGCTTTGAATGCTTCTGGGACATCTTGACATATTTTTACTCCTCAAGTAATATATTGTTTTCTTACAAGATTATGCTCCCCCACATTTTTTTTAGTGATACAAGTTGTGATTGCTTCATGTAAAATATAGAAACATAGATTTGTCCTATATGTGGATGGATTCTGGTGTTCTTATCTTTTGGTACTTGAGATGGAATTACTTCTGGTAAGAAAGATGAGATCAGGCTTGTGGCTGAGAGGAAACTGGGCAAATGCTTTGCTGCTATTCCATGCAGTGCTGTGAAGTGTTTGATCCAATAACCATGGATCTTATCTGGCCCAGCTTCTTTCCAGTTTACAAAGAAGAGTGTCCTTCACTGCCACGGACATAACTGTTCTATCGTTCACTGGACCAACAGAATACATTCATCCTGTTTCTTATTTTAGCTAACTTGCATTTTCATTACATTGGCCTTACAAACATATAGATGTATAGATGATGAAAAATTCTCCACAGCTTCTTCCTTTGGGGGGGTTCACTCTTCTTTCTTCTTTCTTTTCTCCTAGAGCCTGGGTAGTAACTTGTCGATTGATGACTTTTTTTGCTTTTAAATCAGGCAGCTAGGTTGCACAATGGATGGAGTGCTTGGCCTGGAGTTGAAGACCTGAGATTAAATCTGATCAAATCTAGACGCTAGTTGTGTGACCCTGGGTGAGTCACTTAACCTCTCTCTGACTCAGTTTCGCTATATTAAAATGGGGATAATAGCACCTATTTCTTGGGGCTGTTGGGAGGATCAATAAGATTATAATTGTCTATCACTTAGCCCAGTGCCAGGCACAGAGTAGGAGCTATATAAATGCTAGCTATCATTATAATTTTGCTCTTTCCCTGTTGATGGCTTGTATAGTTTTAAACTCCTGACTTTTCCTTTTAATTCTTGATTACTGGAATCTAGAATTTTTGTTTACTTTCTTTTGTGTTGCTTTTAAATGGGTGATATGACATTCACATTTCCTACTGCACATATTAGCTAATCTTCCATTTCTTTCCCGCAGATTTTCAATAGTTTTTCAAGTGACTTCTGCCATGGTTTTGTTTGGTTGCCTGTGCTTTTGGATATGACTTAGTAACTTTTTTCCCTAGAGTTTTTCCTGTGGCAATGGCTATCTCATATATTGTTATGTCCTGAAACATTTTTATACTTTCATAAAATATTGTGGGACAATACATTCATTCTTAGTGGTTCTTGTAAAATCTAGCTTTTCAAAAAGGAAAGAAGGAAGTACTTACTACATGCCAGGTGCTGTACTAAGCTTTTTTATAAATATTATCTCATTGAATCCTCACAAAAACCCTGTGAGGCAGGTGCTATTATTATCCCCACTTTAGAATGGAGGAAACTGAGTCAGGCAGTAGTTAAATGACTTGCCCAGAGTCACACAGCTAGGAAGCGTCTGAACATAGGTTTAAACTCAAGCTTTCCTAACTCCAGGACCAGTGTTCTATCCACTGTTGTGGATAAAACAGCCAGGTTGTCCTCGATACCAGTGCAGATCCTTTCTAAGACTGAACATCCTGGATAATCCTTGGTTAAGATAGGGCTTCTAAGGATCTGCCTCAAAACAGTTCTCAGATATGGGAGAGTCCATGGACGTCATCTAGACCGAGCAACCTGTGCTTCCTTATAGAGGAGATACATCACAAGTAGGCTTTTGTTTTTGTTTTTATGTTCTGTGTAAAGACTTCAGTAAAGGGGAAATTTCTATCTCTTGCTATAATCCATTAAACTTTTCACAGTTTTAATTGTTATGAAGTTTTTTCTTTTCACCAAAAGTCTGCCATTTTGCAATTTCAACCCTTTGCTTCCAGTTTTGCCTCTGGGGCCAAGGAGAGCATATATAGATCTTCTCTCATTTGACACTCTTTAAATACTTGAAGGACTGAGCTATAGCTAGCATGCCCCCTTTAAGGCTCTTCTTTCCTAGACTAAGCATCCCTAGTAGTTTCAGTTTCTACGTACATTCTCATATGGCATGAATTTCATTGCCTTTCCCATCTTAGTTACCTTCCTGTTAATGTGCTCCTATTTATCAATGCCCTTCTTTAAAATGGGACTGGAGTAAAGAAGATCAGTTCAAATCTGGCCTCAGATATTTACTGTTTGTGTGAGCCTGGGAAAGTCACTTAACCTCTGTCTGCCTCAATTTCTTCATCTGTAATATGGGGGACAATGATAACACCTACTTCTCAGTGTTGTTAGAATCAAATGACATATTATTTGTAAAGTGCTTAGCACAGTGCCTGACACAAAGTGTTTAATAAATGTTTATTTCTTCCTTCCTCCCTCCCTCCCTTCCTTCCTCCCTTCCTCCCTCCCTCTTCCTCCCTTTCTCCCTTCCTCCCTTCCTCCCTCCCTCCTGTCCTTCCTCCCTTCCTCCCTCCCTCCTGTCCTTCCTTCCTTCCATCCTTCCTTCCTCCCTCCCTCCCTCCCTTCCTTCCTCTCTCCCTCCCTCCCTTCCTTCCTCCCTTCCTACCTTCCTTCCTCCCTCCCTCTTCCTGCCTTTCTCCCTTCCTCCTTTCCTCCCTTCCTCCCTCCTGTCCTTCCTTCCTTCCTTCCTTCCTTCCTTCCTTCCTTCCTTCCTTCCTTCTGTCTTTCCTTCCTCCTCCTTTCATTCTATATGAAGGCTTTCCTGATCCCTGCAGTTGCCACTGCCACCCCTCAAAATATACTTATATTAGGTTCTTTATATAGTTTATGCATACTTATATGTGTGCATTTTGTCTGCCTCAGCCAAACAGAAGTTCCTTGAGACAGGGTTAATTTTATTTCTGACTATGTATCACTAGCTCCTAAAACATGGTAGGTGCTTAATAAGTGATTTTTTGGTTAAATGATTGATTGTGATCCTTATATGCCCACGAGTATCCTTAACTATAGAAGGAAATTTGTGGTAGACATCTGAGGAAAATCTCTGCCTAAAGCGATATGAGGTCCCAGAATAGTTATCATTGAGGAAGGGGATAGAATTTCCTTTCTTACATTTTAAAGAATAAATTTTAAAAATCTTATCCAAAGGTAGTGTGATGAATATTTAAATATATTTATATCTCAATGCATAGAATTTATCTTTTAAAAATAAATATAATTAGAACCAAAAAAAGCCAAAAGCTTTTACACACACACACACACACACACACACACAAACACACACACACACTCATGTACATATAGACACATACATATTTCTTTTTTTCTGAAAATAGGATCATTTTAGTCTTACAAAAGAAACACTTGGCCAATTCTCCATGATATTGGCAGAATAAGACATATGGGACTATAAATTGATTTCACAAACATCCCCTTCATACGCTGGTCAAGCTCGCTCATGAGAGGCTGATCCTCAGCAATATAGTTGTAGTAACCTGTTCCCTATAAGACCTAGGGGACCAGATTTAGCATAATACGTGGATGGACTTTTTCTGCCTCCTCAGCATTTGACTTACAGACATCTGCTGGAGCGTGTCTTGGAGCAGTGGGGCATGGTTCTAGACTTCTATAAGGCCACAGCTGCAGCAAGGTGATCCTGGTGGATGAGAGGAAGAAAAGAGGTGGCTCATTTCAAGAAAAGGCAGTATACAACCTGTGAAAGAAGCAAGCGAAACCATGAACAACTTCTACCCAATGAACCGTGGCTAAAGCCACTCACCAGTCACTGGCTATATACTAGTTATTTTCTAGACCACTTATCTTACACCTTTGCATATCCTGTGTGGAAGGGAGAGGCTGAGACTTAGTCAAATCTCAGTCTGCTGGTTCACTCCTATATACATGTGCAATCAGTAAGAGACTATCTTTATCTCTAAAAGATTAATTTTAAATTAACTGTTTCTCAGTTGTCATAGGCCAAGTGAATTCTTTAGAGGAAGTCTGCCATTGTAGATGGAGTGCTGAATTTGGAATTGGTAAGTCGTGGCTATAAATCCTGCCTTCAACACTTGCTAGCCACGTGGCCAAAGATAAGTCATTTAACTTATTTGAGCCTCAGTTTACTCATCTGTAAAATACCTACAGCATTTTGCTCAGAGGATTGTTTTGATCCTGAATTGAGATATTGCACTTTGAAAATTGGAGAGTCCTTTATGAACGTCAGTTGCTATCACTGGGTCAATGTAATTCAATTCAATTGGACAAATTTTTATTAAGCACCTATTATATGCAGCCACTGTGCTGGGGTTACAAAAACAAAAATGAAATAGTCCCCAGTAATTTACATTCTACAAGGGAGAAGGGCAACATACAGAGAATATTTAATAATACAAATTATACTACATACACACACAAAAAGTAATTTTCAGAGGGAGAATACATTTTTAATATGAAGGGCAATTTGTTAATAGTAGAAGGAGACTTGCATAGGCCACAACAGGATTGTAGTGAGTGGGATAGGGACATGTTTGCTATGGGTTGACATGATTGGGTGTGAGGGCACAGGGATTAATAATGCAGCCGTGTTAACTAGATTATCACAGTTTTCACAGAATTTTTTTTTTAGCATATTGCTATCCCCAAATGCAGCTGAGACTTTTGTAAATAGTGATCTACCTCATGCTAAAGTGGTCAGGCTGAGGTTAGAAGGCCCTGCAGGTGGCACAGTGGATAGAGCATTGGGCTTGGTGTTAGGTAAGACCTGAGTTCAAAGCTGGCCTCAGATTCTTACTAGCTATGCGATCCTAGGCAAATCATTGAGCCCCTTTGACTCAGTTTCCCCATCTGTAAAATGGGGATAATAATAGCCTCTACGTCCCAGGGTTGTTGTGAGGATCAAATGAGATGTTAGTTGTAATGTGTTTAGCCCAGTACCTGGCACATTGTAGATGCTATAGAAATATTAGCTATTGCTATTTTATCATTATCATTATTATTATCTGTTAAGAATATAATAGTGGGGATTCCTATATGGAGGAATAATCAGAAGTGTTGAATATCAAGCCCAGTAGAATATAAACTTCCTAAAGGCAGGGACCATTTAATAAAATTTTGTTGAATGAAGGAACGAATAGCTTCAAAGGTCAGACCTAAGATTCTCTGGGAAAGTAGAGAGTACCTTAAGTAGACTAAAAGGGTCTCCAAACACAATTACTATGATCATTCTGACCATCATTACTACACACCATTATGAAATTTTTTTTGGTTGGTATAGGGCTATATTTTATTGGCAATACCAACAGCCAATGCCCACATTTATCTTTGGGAGATGGTGGGGAGTTGGCCAAGAGCACATACTCTATTATTATACTTCTTTACACCCCCCTCTCTGGTTGATATCACTTTTACTTCAATTTTTCAAGGATCTGTGATTTTGATAGTCTGGATGCTATCCCCCTCCGCAATCCTTCCCCCTTCCCTGACACAGCCCACAACTTCCTATGACTTTATTAGACATACCTCAGGAGTTTTGGTGGCTGAAAGATTGATCATTCTGCCTCCAAACAACAGATAAGGCTGGCTATCACACAGGAAGAAAATTGCTACCCTACCAATATTTAAAGGTTCTTCCAACTGGCTGCTTGTTATTTAGACAGGAAACTACAAACCTTACTATGTGTGCCTAGGGGACTCTCTAATGCTCATCTGTAGTGGCCAGAGCAATGGAACAGAGCCAGATATGCCTTTGAAAAAGGGACTGAATTAAACATCTAGCGAACCCCAAAGAAAAAGGTGACACCAATAGGATTTCTGATTGCTCCTGTGGGAGGCCATTTGTACATCTTTAGGTCATATGCTCAATACTCAGTGGAACTTTCTAGCTGATACAGCCATTAGTTTAACACTAATACACCAAGGACTTGCAATTTTGTCAGTATGGGAATGTCCTCCACCAACACAGATGGCAACCCCTCTGTAATGCATTAGCTTAGAGAGTTGCCTCTTCAGGTTCAGCATTTTACCCACCAAGCAACCGACTCTCTGTATTTAGCTGAATATGGTGCTAAAATGTAAGAGGCTTATCCCTAAATCAAGTGCTAAATGTTAGATTTATGACTGCTGTGGATAAAATTCCCATGCACTCTTAATGGTCAGGTCTTGAGGACAAAAATGCAGCATCAGAGTAAATTGATTTTCACAAGTGCAACAGATTCTACTTCACACAGTGAGAAATTATTTCTTTATTATGCAAATGATGCTGGAATCATTCGTTATATCATCTGTTGTTTCTGATGGTTATAAATGACATTCCTGGAGAGTTGATTGTGAGGAAATCTCATCCATTAGTCTATGAGGAAAAGCAGCATGCTTTAATTGATAATCGGACATGGAGCGAAGGGAAAAAGAGAAAGACATCCAATTCCCAGCTCCGAGTTCTAGCTCACACTTAATTCTCCTGGAACTTCTGGGAGATGCAGAGGAAGATCTATTGATCTCACAGTGACTGATTCACTGTATGACCTTGGGTAAGTCATTTAGCCTTTTCCTGCCTGGGATCCATTTTCAAGCTGGTATATACTTACCTAACATCGCAAGGATGCTGGGAAGATTAATGAGTGACACCTGGTATTATCCTGAAAGCTTCTTTGAAGAAAGGCACTAGATAGGAACAAAACACAATCTATTGTATTTCAAGCTCCGATACTCACCAGACAGTGCTCTGAGATAGTCCAGAGACAAATACCTAAAACCCTAAGTGGATTGTGTCAGTTCCAATTTACTCCTTTGCTAGAACAAAAACTGTACCATTGAAGTCAAATAGAAAAATAAACAGCTGAGTTATTAGTTACCAAACATGCAGGAGAAGCAGTTAAAAGGCAGGCCCAGTGTAAAGTGAGTAGGTATCTCAGTCATATTTGAAAAGGGAGTTTGAGTGGGTTAAATTAAAAACATTAAGGGCAGAAGAAGTCCTCTAACGACAGGTTTCAACAATGGAAGATGTTGGGAAAGAAAGTGATTAGACACAGTCATTTGAGATGTGACAAACAAGATGAACTTGGGACCTTTAAGTATATGTATGACTTGTCCATAGTTACATAGACGATAAATGTCAGAGACAGGATTCACCATCTTCAATTCTCTTTCTATTATAATACATTGCCTTTTCCACTTTTCGATAACTGATTGTTAGGGATAACTTCCTTATATCAAATCTAAATGGGCTGGCTAACAACTTTCTACCATAATATCTTGTTTTTCCAGCTGGGGCTAAGGAGAATATGTTTAATCCTCCCCTCATGTGACAGCCCTTCAAATATTTGAAGATATCTATTCCATCTTTCATCATTAAATTCTTCCAGATTAAAGACCCCCTGTTTCAGTCCTATATGGCATGATCTCAAGGTCCTTCATCATTCTTGTAGCTACCTTCCTCTAAGTAATCTAAATCTTTGATCCCCAGGGCACCTGGGTTGTCTGTGGTTCCTAGATCTCAGCTTAATTCTACTGGTGAGGATTTACCTTGGGTGAGGAGAGGAATAAGCATTTATATAACACCTACTATGTGCTAAGTACTACGGTAAGTGCTTTTACAAATACCAGAGTTATATCTCTCCTAGGACCCTCAGGCTAGAATGATATCTTATTGTGTAGAAGATAGATATGGTCAGATACACAATTAACAAAAACTAGCCAGTCAGCATTTATATAGCGCTTTGCAAATATCCCCTTTTATCTTTATAACAACATTGGGAGGTAGGTGCTGTTACTGCCTCTATTTTGAGGAAAGCGAGATAGGAAGAGGTTAATGACTTGCCCTGGGTCAAATAATCCTTTTACCTGGTGGCTGTGAACCTGGGAGAATGGAAACACTGATGACCTCATCAGAGAAAAAGGGAAGTTTGGGAGAAAGTAGATTTTTGGGAAAATATAATGAGTTCTGTTTTCAGTATGGTAAGTTTAGGACGTATATGAGACATTCTACTTGAAATATTCCAATTTCATTGGCATATCCATTTGTATAGGAGCTATTACTTAGCTCTTTCTCTCATTCTGTATTTGGGAAGTTTATGGTTTGGACCCAAATGTTGAACTTTACATTTGTACCAATTAAATTGTTTTGGTCTTTTTCTCTGGCCTTTGAAAATCTTTTTTGGATCAAGTCTATGACACTGAGGTCCTACTGTATGCCAGACATCACAGTAAGTACTTTAAAAATATTGTCTCATTTGATTAGAAGGTAGCTGCCACTCCCGAATTTTTATCTTTTGCAATCTGACAAACCTCCTATGCCTGCATCCAGGTTATTGATAAAATGATGAATGGTACTGGACCAAAAATGGGTCTCTAGTGTACTTCACTGGGCAACTTCCTCCAGGTTAGCATTCATCTAAATTAATGACTGCTCTTTGCATTTTGACATTTAACTAGTTCTGAATGTACCTAACTATATTGTTGTCTGGCCCGTATCTCTCCATCTTGCCCACAAAGATAAGATGAGAGGTATGATCAAGTGTTTTAGGGGAACCTTTGCAAATAATGGCCACAACTGCAAATCAGAAAATGAGTTTTGTGTCCATGCAAGGTTGAAGGGATTGGCCATTTGTTATCTGTCTTTTAGTTGACATCTGCCTGCATAGAGAGTGATCACCATCAACAGGAACAACTTTGAAGAGAAAGGACATCAGTGTTGTTCTCAGCTTTGGAGAGAGGAGAAACGTGGCTTATCCTTTTTTGCTGCTCGGCTCTAGACATAGAAGCACACCATCTCAATTGCCATTTATGAGATCAATGTCTGCTTGGGTGGTGTGAGTGACACACCCACATAGATCACAGAAGGGGAGACAAACAGCTTTCTGCAAAGGTGACCTTTACAGGCATTCCCTTCTTTTGCAGAGCTGAAGCTTTGTCTCTCAGGCTTATTTAATGCAGAACCCAGTTTCTGGTAATATGGATATTTCATTGTTGTCCTTTTTTAAAATTAAAGTCCCTTCTACCAGATAAAGTGAATAGTCAGGCTTCAAAATACTGGATGTCTAGATGGTTGGAACCTTGTAGGAATTCACAGAAGTACACATGAGTTCATGCAACAAGGGAAGATCAAGATAAAAGGAAATTATGAAAGCTTCTATACTCACCCATCTTTACTTTTTTTTTTTAAATTGATCTTTAATGCCAAGAAACTGGGTCCTGGGCTCTCTCTTTAAATTGTTTTAGAGATTAGAATTGGATATGGGCTGAAGGGAGGGTTAAAATGGAAAAGAACTAACCTAGTATCTGTAAATTCATATAAAGTAAATGTTTTTCATTTCTTATGCCACTCAGGAGACGTCAAGTGCCATCCAGCTTTCATGCATGAGTGTCCAAGTTGCATCATTTCTACTTCTTCACTATCTATCCAATATATTCCCTTCTCTTCACCCCTTCACTTCTGCTCTGAATGACAATAGTATTTTATTTTATACCTATGTCTCTTAGTCTACGTTCATAATATATCTTGTGTAATTGTTCTTCATGTACATGGCTACGTCTCCCTTAACAACTGTAAACTCCTTCAAGGTAAAGACCAAAATTTACTGTTCCTTTGTTCTTTACCTCCACAGCTTCTAAAACAAGTTCCTCAGTATGCATTTGTCAAAACAGTGAATGGAGGTAAAGAATAACCAGTCCAGTCCTAATTATAGCCAACATTCTTTCTCTGTGTCTCTGTCTCTCTGTGTCTCTCTGTCTCTGTCTCTCTCTCCCTGTACCTCTGTCTGTGTCTTTGTCTCTCTTCCTCCCTCACTCCCCGCTCTGTTTCTGTCTCTCTCTGTCTCTGTCTCTCTGTCTCTGTCTCTCTCTTCCTCCCTCTCCGCCCCCCGCCCCCGTCTCTATGTGCCAGGCATTGTGCTAAGCACTTAATTATTACCTCATTTGATCCTCATAACAGCTCTGAAATATAGATGCTATTATTATCCCCATTTTACAGAGGAGGAAACTGAGGCAAATGGTGGTCTAGTGATTTGCCCAGGGCCATAAAGCTAGTAAGTGTCTGAAGCTGGATTTGAACTCAGGTCTTCCTGACTTCAGGCCCAGAACTATCTCTATTGTGTCATCTAGCTGCCCTAGTCCTCACTGGGAAGCTGTGGTTTTGATTTTTGAAGTATCTGATTAAAGGAAAGAAAGAAGCATGGCTTGTTTCTCTCTACAGGGTATTGGAAAGAAACAGGTTTTTGAGAACCCAGGTTCACTATTGAGGAAAAAGGAGTAAATGTGAAAATAGCCTCACCTGGTTTCTGCTTTTTTCTTCGTAGAAAGAGATGAAGCAGGATAGTTAGTCATTAGAGGCCCTATTAAAGCAAACTGTTACCTTTCTTTGTAGGAGAGAAGCGAAAATACATTGTACCCTCTCTCCTGGTTTCTATATTCTGGAGCAGAGAATTAGGGCCACTTATGGGCAGCAAGGGGGAGGTGTGTCTAATGGATCTGTTTCCATTCGCTCTTAGGAGCAGAATTTTCTGTTGCTACAGACGATGAGCCTCAATTGGATTATTAGCTCAAGACTCTTAAATACACCATTCTAAATGATAATGATAACTTCGCAAAGAAAAAAAAATAAGGAACAGTTGCAATTAAATTTCATTATTCTTTTAGATGGGATGGGCCTCTCCTAATGGGCATAAGAAAATAATTCAGCAGATCTTTCCCATAGACCCCCGGTTCCCCAATCTAACAAACAGGCAGATTTTGATTTGCAATCCTGTCCTGGATCCCATTTGGGGAATCAGAAGGGATGTGTCTTTGCAGAACAGAAATCAAAACACAGGCTTGAAGAGCAGCAGTGGTAGTGATCCAAATCCGGCTCCTCATGTAAAAGTGATACAGAATGATAATGTAATTGTGCTGCATATTCAGTTTTGATATGTAACCTTTGAAATAAATTGGAATATTCTTTTCTCTTACTCTGGCACACGCCGAGTGATCATAAACAATAATCTTATAAAGGTCACTGGCTTGGTAAGCACTGCTCACGGCAAGAACTGCATAGGGCCACTCAGAGAATTCTCTCTCTCTCTCTCTCTCTCTCTCTCTCTCTCTCTCTCTCCCTCTCCCCCCCTTTCTCTCTCCCCCTTCGTATCCCCCCTCTCTTTCTTTCTCCTCCCCCTCCCTCCCCCCCCCCTCTCTCTTTCTCTTTCTCTCTCTCTTCCCCCCCCCCTTTGTGACTCCTAATTTATTCTTTTCTCCATTTCGAGGCTCCAATCAACACAAGCCTACCAGTGCCACTTGGGTAAGTGTAAACTTACACAATTTCTTTAATACTTAATAGTTTCTTCTCCCTGCATCACTCACACTCTACACACATTTCTTGTTCCTCACCCCCCGAATATTCATTCGCTGGTGGAAACCAGACAAAATAGTTAGGGGGAAAAATAGAAAAGAAAAAGAAAAAAAAAGCCTGAAACTGAAGTAAAAACTAAGGATATGGGGTATGGAATGTTCATTCTAGAGTTTGCTGTCAGCTCTGCTTGGATATTTTTATTTATTTACTTTTGCTTTATTCTGAGTTTCAGTGTGTGTGTGTGGGGGTGGCATCAAGCAAAAATTACTGGCATAAAAACAAAAGGCAACAATAAAATGTAAAAAGAAAGAAAAGACCTCAAACCAGAATAGTTGACTAATTTCATTAAATAACATCTGAAACAAGTAATTGATAGTTATCTTTTTGGCTGAATTAACCCTTGTTTTCTCAAATAGCTTTGTGTCTGTAGGCACCCAAGACATGCCTAATTGTATTGCTTCTCAATTCAATTTTATTCCATAAACATTTAATGATGTAGCATTTATATAATGCTACAAATTTTACAAATCCCTTTAAAAATATTTCATGTTATTCTCACAACAACCCTGGGAGGAAAATATTATTTTCCTCTTTTTACAGATGAGGAAAATGAATAAAATAGAGGTTAATTGACTTGCCCAGAGTCACATAGCCAGAAGTTGTCTGAGGTGCAAAATTCCACTTCAAGTCTTCTCTTCCAAGGCTAGCACTCAAATCTTCTCAAGTCTAGCACTCTATCCACAGCACCACCTAGCTGCCTTTATTAAGCACCTACTGTGTTACAAGCAGAAATAACAAATTCCTTGCCCTCAAGGAGCTTTCTTTCTACCAGGAGCCTAAGCTCTAACAGTACCCTACAGAACTTGTTGAAACTCAAAATATAGATTCAAAACATTACCAATAAATCCAATCTGAGGTTAAGATAGCTTTACCACAGTGTTCTCCATTCCCCAAACACCAGCTATAGGCCAATATTTTGTTAAGACTAGGCTCATATTACTACAATTGGTCTTTTACCCTTATTCATCAGCAAAATAGCCATAATCGATATCATTCTATTTGCAGACAATGACTTCTTTAAGGCAACCTCAATTTAATCTACTTCCAAAGAACACCCTAGTCTATTCCTCTTATTTGGTAAGGACATCAAAAAGGACTCCCTAACCACACTTAGTAAAGTCTATCTGATGTCTCTAATACAGGTCACACCCCATGATTTAGTCAGGAAGAGAGGACAATCTTGCAGCTTTAAGTGGAAAAAAAAAGCACAGCTCTAATTCCCTAACTTAAAGCCAGCCTAATATAAAACCATAAATAGCCTTACAAATTCCTCAGTCTGAATGCAAAACTAGGCCACTCACTGGGTTAAGTCAATATGTCAATGACCAATGATTTTCTCATCAGTGTAGATACTTTCTTGTCCACTGCACACATCACAAAATGTCTGTAATTTGAAGTTTTCGAGAGTTACCCAAGGTTCAGAAAAGTTAATGACTTATCTGTGGTCATGCAGCTATGATGTACCAAAGGTGGGATTAGAATCCAGGCCTTCTTTATTCCATGTCCAATCCTCTGTTGACAATGTTACACTGCCTCAAATTTATAGGGATGAAAGCAATAAAAAACCAGAATATTATGAATTCAATTTCATTTTTGTGCCTTATTCTTTTTTGATTCTATGGCTTCAAAGCCTTGCTTTCAGAATATATTCAGGCAATGTTGAAATTATCCAGCTACATCTTGGCCAAACTGATAAGTATTACTGTGGTAATGCTTGTAAAACTCAGGGGAGATGGGAAGATGACCATTTCCTAAATGTACAACTGTATTGAAAATCCTATTAATATTAAGATTCTACACTTTACAATTCTTTTCATGTCTCTTTCACTGTGAACTTAAAAAAATGCTCATGGAATAGTTTAAAACAAAGGAAATGCAAATTCTAGTGGCAGAAAATGTCTTCATGACATGCCTTCCTCTAAGCTTATTAAAGAAAAATGAGCATCTGTAGTGTGTTCATGCCACCCTGGGCCCCCCAAATCAGCAAAACAATTCTTTTGATGCTAAACTGTTATTACTGATCCTAAATGAAGGGCAAGACTTTTGACTCCTCTGAGGAAATGTTGGGAGAGTCATATGGGAAAGCAAACCTGTTACTTTCTGCCTGTCATTTGCACAAAATCAGTATTCAGGATGCTGATGGGGAATATTTAGTGAATAGATGCTACAGTGTAGGCTAAAAGAAAGCAAATTTGGGACACACAAAAAGATCAAACAAGCACATGGATTTCATGAAAATTGCAACAAGCAGCTTAAAGAAATTAAATAGGAAAACTGAATCCACCTAGAGGTGAGTTCTAACATATACAGTTGGCATCTTATTAAAAAAGACATAGACCATGACCATATTACAGGTTTCACCTTTATGTAAAGGTGAACTCTTTATGAACAGCTCAAATTCTAGGTGGCTGCAAATGTTTCTCCCTTTGCATTATAAAAATGTTCACATTGAGGAGAACACAAGGGAAAATGCCCTGTTAGACACAACCGGAATAGTCTTAGTTATGTCTCCTTTCCGTCTTTTTTTTTAGGGGAAGGCCAAAGGCTAGAGGAGATAACTTGTGTTTTCATTGGTCTAAGGAACTCTTGATATGGAGAATCCCTTTAATAATACAGATCATCAGTTGTTCTTCAAACAAGACTTAGAGAGTTGTCTTGGACACTGAAAGGTTAAGTAATTGGCAAGAGTGGCACAGCTATTATGTGTCAGAGGAGGCACTGGAACCTAGGCCTTTCCTGGTTCCTCTAGCATTAATGCATACCCCTCCAAGGTTGCATCATTCAGACTTGTTTGTGGGTGTTTTGTATCTCTCAATATATGCCCATGTTGCTACCTCCATTAGAAACATAAGTTTCTTGAAGGCAGGGATTTTCACATTTGCCTTTGTGTTTCTAGTGCCTGGAACGTGGTAGATATTAAATAAAGGGTTGTTGACTGATTGATTCTGGACACTCAGGCCAGTTCTTTATCCACTATGCCATGCTGCCTCTCCAAATTATCATGTTTATATTTATGTCAACATGCTCTAACGCTCTAATAGAAAGAAAGGTCTTTGGGATCATGGATTGTTTTTCTTTTGTTTTCATATTCTCAGTGTCTCATACAATGTTAGGAACTTAATAAGTATTTCTTGGACTGGATTGGATAGGAAAATCAATGAAATGATCTCTATTTTTAAGTAATTTACATTCTAGATCAGGGATTGTTATTTATTTATTTTTGGTATAATGGACTACCTTTGGCAATCTGGTGAAGCCTGTGGATCCTTTCTTACAATAATGTTTTAAATGCATAAAAAATAAGGTTACAGAGGAAAATGGTGATATTGAAGTATAGTTATATATATATTACATATATGTATGTATTTTAAGTTCAGGGAACCAGATTAAGAGGCAGCTAGGTGACATAGTGATTAGAACACTGGATGTAGAGCCAGGAAGATCTGAGTTCAAATATGACTCAGACACTGACTAATTGTTTGACTCCGGTCAAGTCATATAAACTTTTTTGCCTCAGCTTCTTCATTTGTAAAAAAAAAATGGTAATTACAAAAATAGCACCTATCTCCCAGGGTTGTTGTGAGGATCAAATGGGATAATATTTATAAAGCATTTTACAAATCTTAAAGCACTGTATAAATGTGTTTATTATTATTATTATAATTGTTATGTGATAAGAAGTATATATAAATAACTATAAAGCAAAATGGAATGCACTAAGTACTTAGAAAGGAACAAAGAGCCACAAAAATTATGAGGAGTGAGACAGGTCATGCCTTGGGTAGGGGAATCAGAGGAAACTTCTTGGAAGGGGTAACAGCTCAGCTGTGTCCCAAAGAACACAACAAATTTCAATAGGCAGAGACTGGAGGAGGGAGTGGGGAAACTCTCCCAAACTATTGAAATAGTATTTGGGCTACTGTTATCAAGCTTCTTCTTTTCTTTCCTTTTTTCCCTTCCTTCCTGCCTCTTTTCTTCCCTCTTTCCCTTTCTCCTTCCTCTCCCCCCTTCCTTCTTTCCTACCTCAATTCTTTCCTCCCTTCCCCTTTTCTTTCTCTTTCTTTTTTCTTCCTTCTTTGCCTTCTTTCTTTTTTCTTCCATCTATTTGTTTATCCATTTATATATTTATTCATTAATGTAATGGGTTTTTTTTAAAATCAAAGAAACTCATTTATCTAAATCCATAGCAAACAGAAATAAGTATACATAGGGGAATATATACCAGATAATATACAGTGCAGGAGTTCTCCCATTGGGAGCAAGGTAACGCAATTCAATGAAGAGAGGCCAAATCTCACCCCAAAGGAAGTTCCCCCAAGTCTCCAGTGTAGCAAGCTAGGGATGGGGACATGATGGAGACTACCATCTCTTCCCATGTTGGCTTTTACCCACAATCTTTCCCTTCAGCAACCTGAAGTGAGGTTCATATCTTCTATCGTTTTTTTATTAAAGCTGGAAGTCAGAAGACTGCGTTTCCCTTTCTGGTTCAGGTTGAAAATGCATGAATCTACTCATGAACTCATAGATAGCAGAAGGTACCTCAATCTCTGTAAACATTTCAGTTCTTAAAACTAGTAATTTCAATGAGTTTTGAATCTGTTTCTAAACTGGTAAATCCCATACTTCCATTAAGATTTATTTTCGTAGGTAGAGAAGCTTTGTCTTTGGGATTGTTGACTTCTTTCCATATTCCCTCTTCTCTTTTGGTTGTCGTTCTTCATTTGTGTTAATTTTTTTAAAAAAATTAGTAGATTTTGTTGATATATTTGATGATTTTATCTCAGAGATTTTCCTCTCCATCCCTCTTCTCCCCACCCCAGAAAACCACCTTTTATAACAGAATTTTTTTAAAAGAAGGAAAAATTAAGAAGAAGATAAAAAATTCAGGAAAACTAATGAATAATGTTGTTAAATTCAGCATTATATGTAGTGTGGACCCATTCCCCCCCACCTCTGCCAAAGGCATGTGGGGCTATAGCTTTTCCTCTTCTAGACTGGATCTCCCTGTTTCACCAAGGCTGGAAATGCAAAGGCCACTCATGGACCCAATTCCTGCTTTGTGTCCAACCAGGGCCAATTTACTTCTCCTTAGGCAGCCTGGTGGACTTCTTGCTCTCAGATGCTTACCATATTGCTAGTAAATTTGGTGCAAACACTATTTATCTTAGTGCAGTAGAGGTCAGAATTCCAGAGCTAAGGATTTGAGGTGCGGCCTCAGTCTTCTTCAGCAGGAATTACAGGCAAGAGCCACCACAGCCAGCGTTACTTACTCTAGTTTTATCACTGTCCCCCTCCATTTCTAATCAAATATTTCCTGTGTGGATATAATTTCTAATGTACAAGTCATTATTCACCAATATTTTGGCCAATACAAGTCATTATTGGCCAATTATTTGCTGCTAATACTTATCCATCATTTTGATTTTCTTTTTGGTCTCCTTTAAATTCTGATTCTTCAGATTACATTATCCCATGATCTAGAAACACATGACATCACCAGAAGACTATTGGTGTTTACAAAAACTGGGGTTTTATATCAGGCAGGATCTTTGAGAGTGGGTCAGTGTGTTATTTACAAATACAATCCAGCTCAGTCTTTTTTCCTTCTATTCCATTCTTGGGAATAGATCATTTTCCATGCTTTGAGTTCCCAAGGAGTATGAGTGTTTGTATGTGTGTGTGTGTGTGTTTATTTATATACCTTCACATGTGTCTTTGTGTATTTTATTTACATGTACATATATTCATATACATACATACAGGCATATGTACACACTCAGTAGCTTGCACATTTGACTGCACATTATTATCTGGGCAATATAAATTCATCATACATATACATATATACATATATACATATATATATATATATATATATATATGCATGTGTGTATATTATAGGGGCAGATAGGTGGCATAGTGAATAGAGTGCAGGGCTTGATCAGGAAGACTGATCTTCCTGAGTTCAAATCCAGCCATAGACATTTACTGGCTGTATGATCCTGGGCAAGTCACTTAACCCTGTTTGCTTCAGTTCCCCACGTGTAAAAATGATCTGGAGAAGAAAATGGCAAACAGCTCCAATATTCTTGTCAAGAAAACTCCAAATGGGGTCATGAAGAATTGAACATGACTGAAAACAAGTATATATTATATACTGTATATATGTATATATGTGGTGTTTTGTATGTGTGTGTATAGATATACTATGTATGTATGTGTGTGTATATTACAGATAGCATTAAGTCCCTGGATACCATACAAGTTTCACAATGAGACCCACCATCACTACACACACACACACATGCATGTGCACAAAGTGTTGGTGGATCTCTTTACATATATGTGTGTGTGTGCACGTGCGCTTATATGTGTATATATATACATATACATGTACACACATACATATTTATATATAGACTATTCTACCACCAGCACATATATGTAAATGTATATGTGTGCATATATATGTATAAATACTATATATCTATTGTGCAGATAGCATTAAGTCCCTGAATACTATACAGGTTTCTTGATGTGATCCGCCAGGTGCATAGTATTCAGGGACTTAATGCTATCTGCACAATGCCTGTCTTAAATAGGGAAGTCTATATGATCTCAGCATCTTTATGGAATGTGTTAAATACCATTAGAAAGGTATGAACAAACTGTCATGTGACTTTAGGGAAAAGAGAATTCACTTCTGGCAGAATGGTTTGGGTGAGTTCGAGGAGGGTTCAGGGAAGGTGCAATGCTGGGCCTAGTTGTGATAACAGAAGACAGATGTGGGCCTAGAATTCTGTCCTCTGCTGATGGTAGTACCCTTTCTACCAGCTCACACTGCTTCTCAGAAGGTGATCTTATTCTTTAACTACATCCAGTTCACAGTGCTATGAATGAGGAGACACATTTAATAAGCCTGGAAGGAAATGCTGATGGTTACTGTTAAAGTAGATGGAACGTCAGTATATTTGTGCCGATATCCATATTCCAGCTCTCCTTGTTGTCACTGGTTTCTCTGAAGGGCTATTTTCATCCTTTGCCTAATTAAAAAATAGATAACTGTTACATCATTCTCAATGGAGAATTACAATAAAAGCAAAATGTTCATTGAAAATTCTGCTCTGGCATATCTGGAAATAGGGCCTTTTATTTGGCTCCATTTTACAGAGTCTGAGAAACATCATATTCAAGGTTGCTCCTGGTAGTAAAAGAGGATTCTTTCCCAAGTTTTTGTCCACTGTGGGCAATTTTCCTAATGGGAGAAAACTCCTTCACCTGCTCTTCACCTCATCCTCTTTCCAAGCATCAACCTTCTTCTCAGCGTGCCAATAAATAACTTTATAGGAAGCTAAGCATATTATGAAAAATCTGAATGTAGGGCTTATACATTCCAAATGACATATTGGAACTGTGCTCATGTCCTATTTTTATGGAGAGTTTCCATTGGCATATTGGAAGATATTTTTCCAGGCAATAAAGGGGCTTTTATGACCATTGGAGTCAGGTTATAGAGAATGTGAGCTGCAGTTTAATCGGAACAACAAAACAACTCACAGTGATGTGAATTATTTCTAATCATTTAGTAAATACAACATAACCTTCAGGGCTAGATTGCCAGTCACTACCCAGTAGAGGAATGGGATTCCAAGAGAAACTTAGGTCTCTTATAGCCTTTTCAGAACGTTTGTCTTCCTTCAAAGCTCAATGCAGGCATCATTTCCTCTGAGAAACATTCTGTTACTCTTCTAATGGTTAGTGATCTCTCTCCTCAATTGACCTTGTATTATACTGATAGGCTTCTGTGTTATATTCCTCTATTAGTACATGAACTCCTTCAGGGTAGGAACTTTAAGGGTTTTGTATTATATCTCCATCCCCTAGAATAGGACCTTGAAATTCTATATTTTAATGCATCTATGATTTCATTAGTTGAGGAAACAGAGTGGAGAAAATCCTTCCATGGATGTAGATTGGTGAAGCCAGTAATTTTTATAGTCATAGAGAGTTTCCTGGGGCATTCAAAGGTAAAGTGGCTTACCCATAGTCACATGGCCAGTGTGTGTCCAAGGTGGGATTTGAATCCTGACTCCAAGTTCCTATCATCCAGCTACTTCTCCATGCTCCCTATTGCCTTGTACAGAGAAGAGGCTTGACAAAGGTTTGTTGGATTTTGTTGAATTATCTGGTAGGAACCTTTAGCAAGCACTATAGGGCTCCTATATTTTTATTCCTCAGAGCCAGCTGCATGATGCTTTGTCAATTAGCTGCCCTCTTGTAGTCAATTGAGGAAAAATATTACCTTATTTTAAATCTGGGAAATAGTTGTTTCTGTAGGGAGAGAATTCACATATCATAGAAGAGGGATAGTGTGATTGCATGAAAGGGATGAAAAATGGAGAAAAATTGATCATTAAGTCAGTGAACAGGATTCCTTCTCATTGAGGGCGTAGAGTCCTTTGCCCATAAGAAGGTGAGGGTTAATTTTCCTTTCTGGGCAAATGAAGACAATTAAAAGAAATGAGAAAATGCTTTAAATGAATGTAGATAGGTTGCATACTCTTACACCATCACTTTTATAGAGGATCATAGATTTAGAGCTGAAAGGAACCTTACCGGGCATCATGTCCAATGTAGCCATTTTGCAGAGAAGGTTGTTGTTGTTCGTCCTTCATTCTGGAAGAGGACCATAACATCAGGATGCTGGTGGCTTGACCTGCAAGTGAATCGGATTTAAGTGAGGGAGGGCTGTGCAGGGTCATCGGCCTCACTCTCTCCTCCAGTCATCAGAGTCCATTGGCAAGACATAGGTTGGATGACTGCAGATGGCCCAGGATACAGTGGGGAGACCATGGCCTTTTTAAGTGAAAGACATTCCCATGTCTCAGTTTTTCTGAGGCAACACCCATTCAATGATTAAAGGCTAGGTAAGAACGGAGGCAGAAGATGGCCTAGTTTGACTTTACAAAAGAATCATTCTGGGAGGGGAAAATCCTCAGATTTTCTGGCCAGAACAGGAATAATTGGTATTTATACTCACTCTGAGCTATCAAAACCCAAATAATGAGCATGTGAGACTTGGGCTGGGACCTAGGAAATTGATTCAAGGATCTTTAAACTAGTAAGCAAGTAAACTAGTAGAAAAAAAGGTCTTTAAACTAGCAAACATGCAATATGGAATTTAAACTCAGATCCTCCTTCCTCTAACTCTTGTGTTCTAACAACTATGCCACCTAGCTCCTTAAGAGGGATCTTGAAAAAGTGAGTAGAATGCTAAAGTTGGAAGTCACAGAGACCAGGGTCCAGCTCCCTACCCCTCAGCATACCTCCTCACACACATTAGGTATGTGACAAAGTCTCTCCCTTCATCTGCGAGATGAGAATATGAAAATCTCACAAACTAATGTGAGCTTCCAATGAGTGTTATATGAAACTTTTTGTAAACTTTGAAGAGCCCGCCAGTTGCTATTTATTATGGGAGGGGAAAACCTGAGACCTACATAGGGTGAATGACTTGGTTAAGGACAGCTAGATAGTATGTAACGGAGCTAGGTTTCAAATCCAGGCCTTCTTGGTTAAACCCCAGGGATCTTTGGTACAATTTTTCCTTGTATTTGTAACCACAGCAAGAGATTTTTAGTTATGCCAGAAAGAGGAGGACTTGAGCGGCACTAACTTACAACATCACTGAAACACAAAACAAAATTAATCCAAAATGTCCTTACTGCGTTGTAGGGGAATTAGAAATATATTTTGTCGTTTAGTTGTTTTTGACTCTTTGTGATCTTATTTGGGGTTTTCTTGGCAGAGATACTGGAGTGGTTTACCATTTCCTTCTCCAACTCATTTCACAAATGAGAAAACTGAGGGAAACAGGGTTAAAGTAACTTGCCCAGGGTCACACAGCTAGTAAGTGTCTGAGGCCAGATTTGAACTCAGGGAGATGAAGCTTCCTGATTCCAGGCCTGATACCCTGTCCACTGGACTCCCCAGCTGTCCAAAAGTTCATTTTATAGATGCAGAAACTGAGGCTGAGCATAACACAATAATTATCTCAGACAGGGTTTGAACCCAGGTCTTTTCCAATGCCCAATTGGCTGTGCTATAATGATACTTTGTGCCTCAGTATCCTCACCTGCAAATTGAAGAGATTATTATATGAAGTTTCTTATAACTCTAGAGGTATGTTCCTCTAGTTTCAACCCTTAATCTTACAGAAAAAAACTAAGACTGAGAGAGGTTAAGTGATTTGCTATCAATAGTAGAAGCCAGGTTTGAACTCAATTCCTCTGCTGTCACATCCAGTCCTCTTCAACTCTACAACCCAACTTCCATTCTTTTTCATACACCCTACATAGCACACCTCTGACACATCATTCCTTCCCTGGTGAGGACAGGAGCATGCAAGATCAAAATTCCCCTGTGATTCCCTTATATTTTGCTTATTCAGTGTCCATGGGAAGAATTCAGGGCACATCCATTCATTAGACTACAGGTTTGCAAAGGTAGTTTCAATAATATAAACAAATGAGCTTTTTGATGTTAAAGTGAACATTGCCTTTTTTTTTCGTTTTTGTTTTGTTTGTTTTTTTTCATAATGAGAAGACATTGTCTTGCTAAGGCTTTAACATTTTTGTCTTGGTAGCATCTCAGTTTCCACTTGTTTCACTCTATCATAATAAAGCTTTTACTGGAAAAGGAAACGGGGAAAAAAACACACATGGCAACGAAGAATCACTGCTCTTAGGGGAAGAGGGAGACAATGTCTGTAAAGGATATCAAACTGGATAGCATGTTTTATGTCCGAGTTCTTCCTGCTGCCATTTTATTGTTGCTGAAATAAAGATTGGATACTGAAGCCTTATGAAAGTACATAAGTAGCCACATAAATCTGGCTATGACTATATAATCCATCTTTTTATAGGAGAAAAGGACCTGCAAGATTTGTGCAAATCTGGCTTTCCGAGTTAGAAATTTTTTGCAAGGGGGGAAAATGAGGGAAAATTAGGAAAGAGTTTTCAACTATTTTTAAACTAGGTAATTGGACATGATTTCATCCCATCTCTTGATGTCACTGCTGTACTGTTTGTTCAGTTATTTCACAAGTGTCAAAGTCATTTTATTGAAAATTTTCAAAACATTTCATTTGGGTGAGCCAAAATCTTCATGTTGCTTACAACAAAATGAAGCAATGACTTTGTTCCCCCAAGTAAGCAACTCTTCAAAAAATCATTTTGAAACTCTTGAAAAAAGTCAGAATATTTCTTTCCACATACAATTGGAAACTTTTCCCTTGGGATTATTTCTAATGTTTTGTTTGATCCTGCCCCACCCCCTAGAAGAACACTATAATTCCGGGATTCCAATCAAATGGCAAGATAGATCAGGTAATTGACACGAGCTCTCTACACCCAAGCTTATGCATAAAATAAACATCTGAAAAACTTATGCCATTGGTTCATTTAGTGAATAGCAGCAGCCTGACCTTCCACCACTGCATGAGGCAATGGAAAAGGGGGTTTGGTTTTTAAGAATGCTCACTAATATGGAAATATAGCATCGATACATCAATAGAGGAAAATAGCAATATTTTTACATTTGCTTGATGGGGTGCACACTGTATGAAATATATGGAAACACAGAGACTCAAAATAAAGTCTTTAGGTTTAGATCATTTTAGATCATGAACTGCAGAGACCTTTCTATATACACATAGCTTCTGGAAGAACAATGGATTTATAGCATTTCTCATGCTTTCCATTTATCTTTTGTCTACATTGTAATCATGGATTCTAAGCTGCAAGGGTTTTTCCCCCAGATTTTTTTCACTATTTCCTATTTTTTTTTCTGATTAGCTTATTACTCGGTAGTTCCAGCTGTTTCATTCTGTAACTCTAAAACCCAATCGCTGGGGAGTTCTCTGTAATTGCCCATAATATGCACCACATTATCCATTTCAGGAACTGTGCTGAAAGACAGCAGCAATAAGGGGGTTTCTAAAGGCAGTCTGGTTTACACTAATGGACCTAACAGGAAGGAAATGCAATTTGAAAGAAGCTGATGCATATGTTCTATTGCTGAATATAATGTTTGATTTAATTATTAACTGCCAGTGATGGAAAGGCAGATCCTGCTCCATTCTACTTAGAATTTGGTTCTCTGCTATCAAAGAAAATACAAGGTAAAAGTTTTGTCTTTTGATTCCTGGGAAATCAGGAGAGTGTCGCCTTTACTTTCTCTGAAAATACTCATTTGAATTATATCTGCCGTATATAATAACAATAATCACAGCTGACATTTATAGAGTGCTTTAAGGTTTGCAAAGTGCCTTACATACATCATCTTATGTGATCCTCACAATAACCCAGCAAAATGGGCACAATTATTGTTGCTAATTTATAGAGAAGGATGTGGAAAGCTCAGAGATGTCAAGGGATTTGTCTACTGCTGCACAGTTAGCAAGCTTTGGAGGTAGGATTTGAGCCTGGCTCTCTCCTGACTCTATCCCTAACATTGGTTTCACTACATCATGCTGCCTCCCCACTCATTCCTTTCATCCCTTGGTCCATGTGATCTGACAATCGATAAAACAATCAAGTAAAAAATTGTGGCTCCCATTTCTCTCTTTTTGATCAGTACTATACACAGGCAGCTATTTATTGGTAATGTTTATGGAATGGGGATGGGGACTGAACTCTGTGAGGGCAGAGAAGGTTTCTTTTTTTTTCCTTTCTTTGTATTCTTTGGCCTAAAACCATGCCTGGTACATAGTAATTGGTACTTAATAAATGTTTGTTGATTGATTGGACTGTAATGCACTGACTACTGGAAGGAATCTCAGCAATGGAAATTGAAATGTACACTGTCTTTGCTTTTCATCTCTCTCAGAATGAGTGACTTGGCACTCAGTTGTCCTTCTCTTTTAACTGGCATTTCATGATATTTGGTAAACTTTGGCGTGGCACTAAAAGGTCTTAATTGTGTGTGTGAGTGTGTGTGTTTTTATAGAAGACTTAAAGAAAAAAATTCATTAAAGACTAAGGACTAGTTGTTTTGTATCTTACTAGTTAAACTCGAGGTTCTCTGACTCATACGAGATAACCCGATATTAAAGGAACATGGACACAGCACAAAGATGATGTAATTCTTAAGGGAACCTAAAGGATAAGATACACATTTCTGTTAGATTAGCCAGCTGAAAAAAAGTGGCTTAAACATTACTAGTAAATAAAATAATTGAGCCAGGCAATTTGAGTTGTGTATTTTGTATTCTGTCTGGTGAGATTATTATCTTTGACACTAGCCTAGGCAGATGCAAAACTGGGGTTGAAATTAAACAATAGTGATGATATTTGGAGCTCATCCAAAATGCTCTCCATTGTTTATGTAAGTGGCTCCAACATCATTATTTGATCCATAATTCCTCATTTTTTATTACACATATGTTCTTGCATATAACAGCATACATCAGCTCAGTGGGATGCATTTTTCTTTATGATTTCCAAAGGAATTGTTTATTTTTGTCATGAGGATAATAGAAAGCAATGAAGCTTCCTGGAAATACAATACCACAATTCAAATGCCTAATTGATTTAGACAGATTAAGGAAAAAATATAGGGCCAATCTATATTTTTGCTCTTTCCTTCTTAGTCTGAATGGCTTAAGAGTACCCATTCTTATGTGGGGCCAGGAAATTTGCTACATTAGTTTTGAAAGGCTGGTCTAGTCCATCTTGAATCTATTAAGAAACCGAAGGAGTTTCACTCTAATGGCCTCAGTTCTAAGGAATTAAGAAGAATACAGTTGATCCTTGGAGCTTCATAGAGAAAGCAGTACTTGATAGCTTACAAAAGACTTAAAAACTCTTTTCTTTGCAACAGCTCTTCAATACAAAAAGCAGAAATAACCTAGCCCTTCCCCCACTGGCAAATTCTTCCCAGAACCTTCCTGTTGAGGAGGGACCCAGAACAATCATTCCTGATTCTGGGAAGTACTCCACCATACCCCCATATGGGTACCTCCACTGCATCAGAGCTCCCCTTTTATGTGGTCTTCCTTTATTAGAATGTGAGCAACGATTGTGTGTCTTTTTACTTGTATTTGTATTGCCAGTGGCTTAGAAAAGCTCCTGGAACCTAGGTAAGTGCTTAATAAATGGTTGTTGACCCAAATCGGTTCATGAATTTAGTAAAAATAATTGTTCTCCTAAGGTTTTTAGTCCTGAGTTTGTTGGTCTCCACCCCTCTTCAGATCCTCAAAGCAGCCTTCTTAATAAGATTTAAGAATTTCCTTTTGCTCAAGGAAGACAAAAATGCATGCTTTCACAAATGATTAGTATACATCTGTTAGCATTAATTCCGTTTAAATTTGGAAGCAGGTTCCATTTGAGGAATTTAAACTCTTTATGGATCAAAGTGTTCTTGCCTCCTGCATAGTATCATAGAATCATGTATTTTAGAGCCAGAGGGGACTTTAGAGATGATATAATCCAATACCTTTATCGTACAAAGGAAAAAACTGAGGGCCCAGAGAAGATGTGACTTGTGACCTAGTCTAACACCAGGGTGACTTCTAAGTAGCAAGTGACACAGTTTGGACTTGAACACAGGTTTTTTGGCAATGTTTATATGTTTACCTGAATTGCAAATATTTCACATGGAAGGAAAGTTTGCAACATGGAATAACAGAATCTTAGAACTGAAGTTTCAGTCTTTCTAAAAAGCATTTACAATGATCAGATTATAAAGAAATGTAAAAACTTTCCCAAGCTTCAATGAGCTCACATTCTAATGGAGGAGATGACATGTAAAAATTTAGGTACATTATGTAGGTATCTCTCTATGTAATGCATATATATATATATATATATATATGTGTGTGTGTGTGTGTGTGTGTGTGTGTGTGTATAATAGATAGATAAATAGATATGTATATGTACCTGCACACACACACACACACACACACACAGAGCAGATGGAAGGTCCCTACCTAATGTGGGAATCCCTTCTACATTGTCCCTGACACTTTTTTTTAACACTTCCACTGGTTGGACTAATTGTTAAGAAAGTCTTGCTTATATTGAGTTGAAATTTGCCTTTCAGTTACTCATACTCATCGTTCCTAGTTCTGCCCTCTGGGATCAAGCTGAGTAAATTCAATCCCTCTTCCACATGACAGCCCATCCAATAATTGAAGACAGAGATTATGTCCTCTCTAACTTGTTCATTTGGACCATGACCTACCTGTCTTTTCTGGTGACCATAAATGCTATATACAGTATCCCTCTTCACCTCTTACCAAAGGGTGGCATTTGTCTCTGGCTTTGCATAGTTTCACACAAAGAGAGCAAAAAATCCGCTGAGTGTCCACTGTGGATGCAGAGACAGCATGGGAAGCCTGCTTACAAATGCAATCTTTGTAAAAAGAGGTGATCAGTCAGCCAAATGGGATTGAAGTAGTTTCCATGAATACAGTTACAGAGTTTCAGCATGATAGGGAAATGTGCATACAAACACTAAGAACTCTGTTTATAAATACAGTGCAAATATTTGACTATGCAGGTGTATCTTCATTTCTAATGTGATTCCTCCAGGCAGCAAAACAGGTGTGCTGGCTGCATGCTAATCAGTAAAAAGAACATCTGAAATATGCATCTGCACACTGACATCTGGGCAGAGATTGTCCGAACACATTCTTGAGAGCAGAGTTTCAGAAAACGGATCTCTTTTGCACTACTGAGAACCAGGAGGCTTATTTTGCATGAGGAAAAAACCCACATCCCACATCCATTAGGGACTGCTACTTAGGTGGCACTCAGAGCCACCAGAATGAGTCAACTGAATAACAAGCTGGTTGAGTTTGCCACAACTTAGTGCAAGTTTCTCTCTTTTTCTGGAAGGACAATTAGTGCCTTGCTACTGGTACCAAGTCTCCAAGAAGATGGGCTGAGGCCTTCTTGGAAGGGAAATAGATATACGATACATTCGGAAGTTTTCTACCTTATTTCACTACATATTTGTCGCAATTTTAATGTCAAATTTTTTTTTTGCACAAAGTGGAGCGTGACCATTATGTGAAGCTTTAAAAACTGTGGGCAGGTATTACTTAAAAAAACATTTATTACTAAACTGTCTTTGGTGTAAGATTAGGATGCAGGGAATACTCATGAATATACATTAAAATTGGGAAGATGGAGGTCTTACCATATCACATGACTTACTCATTGCAGCTTAATCTGCCCACCTACTTTCCTTGTGTCTAAAGCTCTTCATTGGGTTGAATGACAATACCATTAGTACTGCAGGGCTTTAAACAAACCAAGTAAGTTGGCTTTCAGAAATATAAGCCTTCCCTGAGAATTCTAGGCTGAGAATGCTTGCAATACATGAGAGATAAACGTGTATCCATATGGCACTTGGAAATGCATTGCTGCTCTGTTAACCTTTTAAGCGGTGTAATGAACAGAATTATACCATGGGACGATTACCCAATGAAAGATTATAAACCAATTTTTGGACTTAAAAAAAACCCAAACCAAAACAAAACAAACACCACAGGGTATGACAATTATGCAGTAAAATACTGTATTTGGGTTGCTTCCATTTCTCTCTCTCTCTCTCTCTCTCTCTCTCTCTCTCTCTCTCTCTCTCTCTCAGCTCTTGTTGCTCCCTCTCTGTCTCTGTCTGACTTTCTGTCTGTCTGTCAGGCAGAGATCACAATGAAAGTATAGCCAGATTGGAGAGTAATTTGAATTTTAGGAGGTTAGTTTGGGGAGTGTTCTAGACACAACCATACTTCCTGTTAGGAGACACTATGCTATTGTGGGGGGGAAAAATTAGACAGAAGCCAAGAAACTCAGATTCTAGTCCTAACCTGCATTCCAATCTTTGCTTGATGAAATTCCACTTAGTCTTTAAGTCCCCTCCCCATTGACATACAAAGATGAACCCCTGAGATGAATCACAAAACAACTCCATACAACCATGGCTTCATCTGTAAAATGAAATGAGTCTATGTGTCCTGCTTCACATGGAGCTGTTGGGCACATAAGCTGAGGCAATTTACAAGAAAACTTTCCCCCAGTAAGCCCTCCAGTAGCACTTGTTGATTGAATGAAAAAACAAAGTTTGAAAAATGGTTGGGATTATATGAAGGTACCATTTTAAACAATATTTCTGAAATTCCCTTTCATCCATCAAACAAACGCAAAACAGATGACAAGGTAAACTGGGATCTGTTTTTTTAACTAACTTTTTACAAATTCCTAGCTTGCCTAAGGTCAGCTGTTAAGGGGAAGAACTTTCAGGCACCTAACTAAGCTATAGACTTCAACTACGGGATCAGTTCAGTTCAGTTTAACAAACAGTTATTAAATATCTCCTGTATTTAATGCAATAGGAAGTAGTATGGTATTGTAAAGAAATGACTTCTTAAATGCTGAAGACCTGGGGCTTAAGTCCTGCTTCTGACGTAGACTGGTTTTGTGACCCTGGGCAAGTCATATTACTTCCAAGTGCACTAAGAAACTCTCTAAGACTGTAAACTGTGAAGCTGTAGATTTACATTAGTTGAGAAAGTTTAATTGTCAGAAGAGCTCCAATATCAATGAACTCTGGGGTCACCGTGTCTTTTCCCCCAAAACCCCCCAGCAGCAGCTAGCATTTATATAGCACTTTGAGGTTTGCATGACACTTTACAAAAATTACCTCATTTAATGCTCAAACCCTGGGAAGTTGGTGCTATTATTATGCCAAATTTTATAGATGAGGAACTGAAATAAAGAAAAATTAAACAAGTGGTTTAGGAGCACACAGGTAGTCAATCATTGAATAATGACAATTCAAACTCTGGTCTTTCTGTCTCCAAGTACGTCATTCTATCTACTGGCCTACTTAGCTGCCAGAAACAAGTATTTAAGGTATTATGATAGGATTTGGGGATAAAAACAACAAACAGAAAAGCAAACACTCTCTTCAAGGATAAAATTATTGGAAGCGATACAAGATGTGTATAGATCAATAATAGCGAGTAATATCAAGAAGGAAGAAGTGCCAACAAATGTGTAGATGAGAAAAGATATTTTCTATTATTTATTTATTTATTTTTTATCAATGTTCTTTTTTATTTAATATTTTTAGTTTTCAGCATTGATTTCCACAAGATTTTGAATTACAAATTTTCTCCCTATTTCTACCTTCCCCCTCACTCCAAGATAGCATATATTCTGATTGCCCGGTTCCCCAATCAGCCCTCCCTTCTGTCACCCCACTCCCCACCCCATCCCCCTTTCCCTTACTTTCTTGTAAGGCAAGATAGATTTCTATGCCCCATTGCCTGTATATCTTATTTCCTAGTTGCATGCAAAAACAACTTTTTTTTGAACATCTGCTTTTAAAACTTTGAGTCCCAAATTCTCTCCCCTCTTCCCTCCCCACCCACCCTCCCTAAGAAGGCAAGCAATTCAACATAGGCCACACCTGTGTCATTATGCAAAACCCTTCCACAATACTCACGTTGTAAAAAACTAACTATATTTTGCTCCCTCCTATCCTGTCCCCCTTTATTGAATTGTCTCCCTTGACCCTGTCCCTGTTTAAAAGTGTTTGCTTTTGATTATCTTCTCCCCCTATCTGCCCTCCCTTCTATCATCCCCCTTTTTCATCTCCTTCTTCCTTCTTTCCTGTGAGGTAAGATACCCAAATGAGTGTGTATGTCAAATCTAATGAGAGCAAGATTCACTCACTCCCCCTCACCTGCCCCATCTTCCCTCCCAACAGTACTGCTTTTTCTTGCCACTTTTATATGAGATAATTTACCCCATTCTATCTCTCCATTTCTCCCTCTCTCAATATATTCCTCTCTCATCCCTTAATTTGATTTTATTTTTTTAGATATCATCCCTTCATATTCAACTCACCGTGTGCCCTCTGTCTATATATGTCTATATGTATAGACATATATATACATACATATATATATGTATATTCCCTTCAGCTACCCTAATACTGAGGTGTCATGAATTATACACATCATCTTTCCATGTAGGAACATAAACAAAGCAGTTCCACTTTAGTAAGTCCCTTATGATTTCTTTTTCTTGTTTACCTTTTCATGCTTCTCTTGATTCTTGTGTTTGAAAGTCAAATTTTCTATTCAGCTCTAGTCTTTTCACTGGAAAAGCTTGAAAGTCCTCTATTTTATTAAAAATCCATAGTTTACCTTGGAGCATGATACTCAGTTTTGCTGGGTAGGTGATTTTTGGTTTTAATCCTAGCTCCATTGACTTCTGGAATATCATATTCCAAGCCCTTTGATCCCTTAATGTAGACACTGCTAGATCTTGTGTTATCCTGATTATGTTTCCACAATACTCAAATTATTTCTTTCTGGCTGCTTGCAGTATTTTCTCCTTGATCTAGAAGCTCTGGAATTTGGCGACAATATTCCTAGGAGTTTTCTTTTTGGGATCTATTTGAGGAGGTGATCTTTGGATTCTTTTAATTTCTATTTTGCCCTCTGGCTCTAGAATATCAGGGCAGTTCTCCTTCATAATTTCTTGAAAAATGATATCTAGGCTCTTTTTTTGATCATGGCTTTCAGGTAGTCCAATAATTTTTAAATTATCTCTCCTGGATCTATTTTCCAGGTCAGTGTTTTATCCGATGAGATATTTCACATTGTCTTCCATTTTTTCATTCCTTTGGTTCTGTTTTATAATATCTTGATTTCTCATAAAGTCACTAGCTTCCACTTGCTCCAATGTAATTTTTAAGGTAGTGTTTTCTTCAGTGGTCTTTTGGACCTTCTTTTCCATTTGGCTAATTCTGCCTTTCAAGGCATTCTTCTCCTCATTGGCTTTTTGGAGATCTTTTGCCATTTGAGTTAGTCTATTTTTTAAGGTGTTATTTTATTCAGTATTTTTTTGGGTTTCCTTTAGCAAGTCATTGACTTGTTTTTCATGGTTTTCTCACATCACTCTCATTTCTCTTCCCAGTTTTTCCTTTACTTCTCTTGCTGGCTTTTCCAAATCCTTTTTGAGCTCTTCCATGGCCTGAGACCAATTCATGTTTTTCTTGGAGATTTTTGATGTAGGCTCTTTGGCTTTGTTGACTTCTTCTGGCTGTATGTTTTCATCTTCTTTGTCACCAAAGATTCCAAAGTCTGAGTCTGAATCTGAGAGTGTTTTCGCTGCCTGTTCATGTTCCCAGTCAACTACTTGACCCTTGAGCTTTTTGTGAGGGTATGACTTCTTGTAGAGTAGAGAGCACTTTGTCCCAAGCTTGAGGGCCTGTGCTGCTGTTTTCAGAGCTATTTCTACACAGCAAGCTCTGCCAAACCAGCGCTCCTCCTCCCCCAAGAACCACCAATCCGGATCGGGACTCTGATCCAAGCAGGCTCTGCACTCCTGCTCTGATCTGACACTTAATTCCTCCTACCAGGTGGGCCTGGGGCTGGAAGCAACTGCAGCTGTAGCTCTGTAAGCAGCCTTAGAGCTGCATCACCTCTGCCACCCCCGGGGCAGTGGCCAACTGCTAACTACTTTCACTCTGTCCCAGAAGCTTTTCCCACTAACCTTCTCTGTTGTCTTTGGCTCACTGATTCAGGGTGCTAGGGCCTGTTTTGTCTGGCTCCTGGTCTGGTTGGTCCAGGCGCAGCCCATGCTTGGCTCTGCTCTTCTCCGCTCCCAGCTTCTTGCGATAGATCTTACCCAGTGACCATCCAGGGTGTTCTGGGCTGGAACCCTGCTTCCCTCTGCTATTTCATGGGTTCTGCAGTTTTAGAATTTGTTCAGAGCCATTTTTTATTGGTGTTTGGAGGGACCTGGGGGAGAGCTTTAGGCAAGTCCCTGCTTTCCAGCCACCATCTTGACTCCACCCTGAGAAAAGATATATTTTGTGAAGTGGAATGTAACCTGTGCTTTGAAGGGAGCTAGTCTTTCTAGAAGGTAGAGTTAAAGAGAGAGTAGAGTCTAGGCATGGGGATTACTTGTGGAAAAACATGAAGATAGGAAATGAAGTGTTGACTAGAATGGACAGTGCATTAAAGGGAATGATATGGAATAAAACTGGAAAGGTAGATGGGAGCAATAACATGCCCAACATTATGACTAAATAAATGATAGAACCATAATCAGCCATTCAATTTTCTCTTAACAATCCTACTTTCTTCCTTTTCTGTTTTTAAGAAAGGAATGATAGAACCTTAACTGATATTTCCATATTCCACTAAAATAATAAGTAAAGTGTTGAATTATCATGTCTGTGGATACTTCCTTTAAATATTGTGGTGAATACAAAATTTGTTATTAATTTAATGGTTACTCTGTATTTTTTTAAACCTTCACACATTATTAAAAACATTTTCATTTGAAGTCTTATTTTGTAAAAACCCTATTCTTAAATGATGTTTGAACAAGGTTCAAGTTTATAGGAAAATTGGGAAAATATTTTTACTGCAACTCTCTCTGATAAAGGCCTCATCTCTCAAATATGTAATCAATCGAGTCAAATTTATAAGAATACAAGTTATCCCCCAATTTATAAATGGTCAAAGGATATGAACAGATAGTTTTCAGACAAAGAAATCAAAGCTACATATAGTCATATAAAATGCCCTAAGTTACTATTTATTTGAGAAATATAAATTAATACAAACTCTGAGGTAACACCTCATACCTATCAGATTGGCTAATATGACAGAAAAAGAAAATGGTAAATGTTGGAGGGGTTGTGGGAAAACCTGGAACATTAATGCACTGTTGGTGAACCATTCTGGAAATCAATTTGGAACTATGCCCCAAAACTATCCCACATAAAACTGTGAATACTCTTTGATCCAGCAATACCACTACTAGGTCTGTATCCCCAGAAATTTTTAAAAAAGGAAAAGGACCCATATCTACCAAAAATATTTATAGCAGCTCTTTTTATGGTGGCTAAGAGTTGGAAATTGAGGGGATGCCCAACAATGGCTGAACAAGTTGTGGTATATGGTTCAAATGGAACTGTGCTATAAGAAATGGCAAGCAGGATCATTTCAGAAAAAAAAAAAACTTGGAAAGATTTACATGAACTGATACAAAGTGAAATGAGTAGAACCAGGAGAACATCGTACATAGTAACAGCAACAGTAACAATGAATGATTTAGCTATTCTCAGCAATACAATGACCCAATCCCAAATGACTCATGATGAAAAATGCTATCTGCCTCTAGAGAAAAAACTGATGTCATTTGAATACAGACTGAAGACTTCTATTTTTCACTTTCTTTCTTTGTTTTTGTTCTAGTTTTCTTGTACAAAATTACTAATATAGAAATATTTTACACAGTTGCATATGTATCACCTATATCAGCTTGCTTGCTGTCTCAGAGAGGGGAAAAGGGTAGAAAGGAGGGGTAGCATTTGGAACTCAAAACTTGTAAAAATTGTTTTTACATGTAATTGGGAAAAAAGAAAATGTTATTTTATTTTTTAAAAAGTTTACAGGATCACAGATTTAGAGCTAGAAGGTGCCTTGCAAGCTATGTAATACAAGCCCCTCATTTTACAGAGATTGAGCCCAAAAGAAGATAAGTGATTGCTCAAGGTCACAGAAGTTATAAGTGGCAGAGTTAGGATTCAAATTCAGGTTCTCTGATTCCAAATCCATTCCTCTTTCCACCGTACTACATATAATGGCTTGAACTTATATCTTGTTGATATAGAATGTAGAATGAAAAAAAGATGACTTTTGACTGCAGTTGCTACTAACATAAGGAAAACATCTTCTGGTAAATAGTGTGTTCACCTTATATATTTTTAAAGTAAATCTTCATTCATACCCAAGGCACATAAGCTTAACAGAGAATTAAGAGAACACTCTTTCTATTAATTTGTGCATTTCATTTTGGTCTTGACATTTCTGTTCAGGAACTCTGGTTGCATAGATGAGATACACCATTTTAATGTCCAACTCCTAGTGTCCTAGTGTCCCCTGGAAGCTTAATAAATGCTGGTGAATGATAGTCCCTATTTCTTTGGTTATTGTATCTATTTGTTTTCCAATTCTATTCCATATTCTTACATAAGGGGTGACTAAAATGTAATGATAGTAATAAGGCTTTCATTTTTATGTGGTGCTATGTTTCATGGATTGATGAATGAATTTGTATAGGCAGCATATTCATTTGGTCCATTTGTATATTTGTTATGGGTTGGTACCACAGAGGAACAAAATAAACCGGACTCATAATCAAATTGAGAGAAGAGATTAGGCTAGATAGCATTTGGGATGGGGCATAGATGTTTCACTGATTCCATGCTGCTTCTTCACACAATGATCCAATAAAAAATAAAAAAATAGAAATATTCTTACTATGATGATACATGTCTGCTCATCTCGAAATGCCAGAATCTCAAAAGAAAAAAAATTGTAGGTGATCCAAAAGATAATGGAAAGAGATGGATAGTGGCCATAATTAGGCTGTGTAGCATATTACCAATGATTACTTGCATGCAAAATGATATAAAAGTTATTATCCAGGAAATGTATGATCAGCTTAGGAGGTGGACTGGTCATGAAACAAGAGTGAGAGATAACAGATGGCCAGCCCAAGTGCTGTTCTGATACCCACAGAATGTTAAAATATCTAGAGGAATGACTTGAGGTCATTTGATACATTTTCTGTGGATGATTAATGAGAAGGCAAGGTCAAGACATAGGCCGTTTGCAATCTGCACCACTGAAATGAGTACCTTCACTGCTAAGACCAGAGATCCATTAAAACATTTTACAATTGACAAAAATGCTTATGGGGTGTTTGTCTTTTTAAGACAAAAATACTTTAAAAATAATTTAGTTCTATGACCGTGGGCAATCATTTAGCCCCATCTTACCTTTCCAAGTCTTCTTGTACTTTACTCCTTGACATATACTCTTCAATTCAGTAACGTTGGCCTCCTGGCTGTTCCACAAACATCTTTCAGCTTTGGGTATTTTCTTTAGCTATCTCCTATGCCTGGAATACTCTTTCTCTTTTACTCTGAGTACTCTCCTGGGCTTCCTTGAAGTTCCAACTAAAATCCCATATTTTACTGGGAGTCTTCCCCAGCCCCTCTTAATTCTAGTACCTTCCCTGTGTTAATTATTTCCTATTTATCCTGTATATTGCTTGCTTTATATATGTATGTATACATACATACACACACACATGTGTGTGTGTGTATATACATACATATATATATATTTGCATGTTGTCTCCCTCATTATGTTGTAAGCTCCTTGAGGACAGCGATTGTCTTTTGCCTCTTTTTGTACCCCCAGTGCTTAGCATAGTACTTGACACGTAGTGGGCACTTAATGAACACTTATTTATTTATTAATTTAATAACTTCTCTTAGCCTCAATTTCCTCATTCACAAAATGGGGATGGCGGTGCCTGTTTTATATACTTCACAAATTTGTGGTGAGCATCATGTAAACCTTCCCTTGGCTCCAAATAGAGTACCCTTTCTACCACATTATGGTGCTGCTAATTTATCGATTGTAGAATTGCAAAATTTCAGACTGAGAAGGGAAGTCAGAGGCAACCTGATCCAGCCCACACCTGAATAAAAATCTCTTCCGTGACAAGGGCCCATCACTCTTTGCTTGATGATTAATTCAAACAAGTCTGGTCTCAAGATCACAATTACTCCTGAGTGAATTGACCACTGAGATTCCTGATTTGCCAAGTTGAGAAAGAGGCTCACCACCTATCATGACTGCAACAAGACATTGGAACCCATAGGATCACACGTAAAGAGTCTACCAGCCATTCAAATGCAGTTAGGTGGTACAGAGGAAAAACTGCGGACTTAATTGGAATCAGGAAGACTTAAGTTCCAATCTTCCCCCAGACCCTTATTAGCTGTATCACGCCAGGGCTAGTCATACTGTTAATATTTGTGAAGCACTTTACAAATCTTAAAGTGTGATATAAGCGCTAGTCATTATTATTATTAACCCTCTGTTCCACCAACAATGACGTAGAAATAATAATGATGACTTCCCTGCAGGGTTGCTGTGAGGATCAATTGAGATAATATATGTGAAATACTTCACAAACCTTAAAATGTTATATAAATGTTTGCTATTATTGTTATTTATCCACACTTACAAGTACAGGGGAAGTTTGGTCTCAATGAAGTTCAACACAATTCAATCTCAAAATATTGCCAGATGGAATTTGTATTTTTTTTCACTGAGAAAGAAGAGGTTTTACTTTTCCAGATCTGCAAATAATGGCTTGTCTGGATTCCTTATGGTTTAAAAGGATTAACCAAGGTTTTCATCCAGGTCTCGTGAAAGATGTAAAGTAATAACAGAATCATAAGTGAGAAATGGGGGGGGGGAAGAAATCAGGAGCATAAAAGCAGCCCACAATCCATGAAACCTTGAGAACACAAATTCATCTTCCTAGCCATAAATCCTATATCATTTCTGAATTGTTGCTACTTCTGCTTTGACTCCTTGGCCCCAGTTTCCGTTGTTTTGTTTCTTGGAGAAATGGAAAACCCTGCACTTGGCTTTTCTTTTCAGTCCCTTAGTGATCTCACAGTTATTACAACTTCCTATTAGCATCTCCCCAAATGGAGACCTCAATGCCTTCTGAGTCTCATCATAATAGTTGACTCTTGCACCTCTTACTTTGCTAATATAACTGCAGTACATCACAAAGATCTCCAATTTTTGTGAGCAGGGGTCCCCCATATATTGACCAAGAGCATGCCCTACAAAACCTTAGCAGACAGTTTTTGTGGGTTGTTGTACCAAAAGAACCCCGAAATAAAAAGCTTCGTTACCTGGTAGCCAAGTATCTACGGATGAGCTTCTCAAAATTTAGCTAGGCTGCCCTCTGAACAACAGGCATTAAATACTTGCCACGTACAAGTTCAAAGCCAAGTTCCAAAAGATAGGTCTAATAGAATTTAGTCCCCTTAATATTCTTTAGAAATTGTTTCATAAGTAACAATGAAGGGAATGGTTTCAGAGAAATCTGGGAAGACTTCTATGAATGTTGTAAAAATTAACAAATTGGAAAGACTTGAGAAATTTGATCAGTGAAATGACCAACCATAATTCCAGAGGACCCATGACATGGCATGGTCCCCACCTCTTGACAGAGAGGAGATGGAATAAATATGTAGAATGAGATACACATTTTTGGATGTGGCCAATGTAGGAAATTTGTTTTGCTTTACCACTTGTTACAAGGGTTATTATGTATGACAAGGCCAACTTATGATTACAAGGTATTAATAAGACCAAAGAAATCTGACTAGTAAGCTGAATTTGGAATATGAGTTTTTTCAACTAATTTTCTATGCTATCTCATTCTTAGCATAGTGATGATTGTTCACAGTTTTCCTTTAACTGTAGAAAAGTGTGTAAGTTTTTAAGATTAAGGAAATAAAAAAAAATGATTTTTATTTATTTTTTCCTTAATGACAAACAAAAGCAGCTTTTGAGCAAAACACAGAACAAACCCTGGCAATAAAAACCTGAATGATAATATTCTCACTCCTGGTATGTAATATTCCGAGGCTTGAACCAACCAGTGCATTGTCACCTGCAAATAAAGAATTTGGAGGTCTAAACATCTATAAGAAATCCTTCCAATTGGACCTTGTGCAGGACAGACAGCTATCCATACTTTTTCCCAAGCTAAGGTAACCCTAGAATTATGTCACATACCATGAGAGTAGCACTATTTTCAGTTGTGGCTTATTTCTTTTTTCTTTAGAATATCTCTTTTGGAGCAAAAACATACACATGTATAAACATCTACACAAACTCTGATAATGGAAATAATTTTTAAGACCCACTGTGAATTGGGCCTTTCAAAACAAACATGGCTCATACTTAAATTCTAATCTTTTTGAGAAAAAACATGCCTAAATGATCATTGTATTTTGTGTTCTGGTACACAAATGAGGAATAATCTGGAGAGAAAAAATAATGCAATAGATAGGCCAGTGATGATGTATCCTAATGGATTTACTAAAAGTGAAGAAATTTTTCATAATCTGAAAAAGAACACTGGTAAAAATTGTCAAGATGTTCAATCAAGGTCGTGACCATTGTAGGTGCCATAGATTTACCATCAGTAAGTAAATGATGAATAAACATTTTCTACTATTTCATTATTTCATCTTGGCTTTGCTCTATATATATGGGGAAAGACTCCCTTTAGAATTGTAAGAAAGAGCTTTATTTCAGGATGGACTCTGAAATGAGGATTTATTCTTTGTAGCAATTTCAGTATGGGAAATAATTAGGATCAATATCTTTTTTCAAGCTGATGAAAAAGGTTTGTGTCACCATTTCATACAAAGAATATTTTCTTTGCTCTTAAATATTAGTTCAAGAAAATGTAACTATTCATCCAAAAATGAGATTTAAATTAGTGGCTATAAATGGACTACATGCATTCCTGTAATACTTGAGGGTTTGAATAAGTTTTATCATCTGCAGATTATAGTCATTAATTACTGAACATTTTTCATAGACTTCGTTAGCTTTCCAATTGTTTGTATGTAATTGAATATCACTGTTTCATTCACCCAAGTTTATTGACATGAGCTCTAAGGAGTAGTCTTAATAGATTATCCATATCAGCATGTCATCTTCAGGGGAATGGCACTGTTAGACTCTACTAACCTCCTCTTCCACAGCAACTTCCTCAGAAATCACATTTCCTTCTATACTAAGAGACCATGCCCTGGAGAACCTCTATCCTTGGGCCCATTTCTATGAATTGGTGCCTCGCTCCCTGATAGATTTTGCTTTACTCTTTCCTCTCCAGCCACCCCGTCAACCTCCTCATTACCAATTGTTTCATTGCTACATGTGTACCCTTTCCTTCTCTGTCCCGCTCCCAGTTCTGGAAACCTTGAATCATTATCAAATGATTATTTCTAGATGGGCTGTGTCAAACCCTATGACACCACTCACCATCCCTGTAACACTCTAGATCAAAATGCTCCTTCCTATTCACTACTTTTCTGCATATATTGTTTCCCCTATAACAATGTAAACTCCTCAAATTCAGCCCCTGTCTTTGCTTTGTAATTTGATTTTCCAGTACTTCCTTTAATTTTTAAGATATAGTAAGTGCTTAAAAATGATTTTTAGTGTGGAGCCAAGATGGGAGACTAGAGGTAGGCACCCATCTGAACTCTTCCAACATTGTCCACCAACCAACTTTAAAACAACGCCTCAAATCAAATTTTCGAGTGGCAGAGCCAACAAAAGGTCAGGGTGGGACATTTTTTCTGGCCTAAGAAAACTTAAGAGAAGTCTGAGGTGCTGAGGTGGAGGCCTGTCTTGAGCCTCCAGCAAAAGCTTTGGGAGCTCTCATCCCAGAACCAGTTAGGGGATCAGATAACTGATCAGAAAAAGATTATAGCTTTTGCTGGTACTGGGTACAGCTGGTCCTGATTGGCAACTGTATCAGGAGGGCCGAGTTTATAATCTCAAAGAAGATCATAAACATGTCTGAAAGGTTCGGAATCGCCGGATAGAAGAAACTCTCAAAGTAGAAGGCAGAAGAATCAAAACATTTATTTAGGCTCCACAGTAACCAACCCATGAACCAGAAGCCCCATTTTGATATGTTGGTCATAATCTTCCAGGCCCAATAGGTACGCCTTGAAAGAGTAACCAGGAGGCTACAGAGAAACATGATTGCGTAAAGCAAAATCATGTTTCCCCCTTGATGGTAATAAGATTACCCACTGGACTGAAGTCTTTGTTCAGCTTCCTCCCGTAGATCAGCTCTGCTGCTGGCAGCTCCTGCCTCAGCTGTGTCTGTTTCTGAAACTGAAGCTGCAACTGAAACTGACGATGTAACGGTCGTAACTGCCTCTGTAACGGTCGTTGTAACTGCCTCTGGCTCCAACCGGAAAAGGAAAGAGAGGAAGAATCTTCAAGCTGTCCTCTCCCCTCTTATAGGGTTTCTGACATCATCAAGCTCCGCCCAAATGACCAGGGCCGATTGGTTCCTGAGTTGGCTCCTCCCCCTAGGGTAGACCAGGTTCTGGAGCTAACACCTCCCCTCAGCCAGCCCCATGACTCCCCACACAGGAAGCCGTCTGCCTCCCGGCATGCTCCCCGGGCCTCCTGCCCCGGAAGAGCAAGCCACAGTGTCCAGAGGCTCAATGAGGCAAGCTGAGCCATTCAAAGAAAACAAAAGCCATTATGGCTACATTCCACCCCTTGTTATAGGATACATAATCTAATCAGCCATGTATCCTAGAACATACATTGTGATTCAATTACAAAGGAAACTAAAACATATCATTCATTATAAAGCAAAACATATCATTTGGTGACATTCCTAAACATTGGTTTAACGATTCAAATGCGATCCACCCCTAGGTCCCAGCAAGATAATCTCTTCAATCAATCATCCCCAAAATAATTATTAATAATTCAAATGTCCACCCCTAAATCCTTGTATCCATTACATAGGATCAATAATATCATAACAATAAAACAACACAGCAAGGATAACACAAAATAAGTAAACAGAACACTATCATCATTTCCACCCCCCTTGAACGATTGGGGCTCAAAATCTTGGGGTGAGGGGTGAAGGTCTCATTTTCCATAGCTTCTTCATGCTGAAATTGGATGTAGAGATGGCCCTGCCCCCAAAAAGTCCCATTCCAGAGGTCATTTCTTTAACGAGCTGGCAGGAATTCCAAGAATGCTACATGCTTAGGCAGTCACCGGAAAGTGCAGGGTGCTTAAGCCTGAAGGAAACAAAACTAGCAACAAGGTTAGCCAAAACAAAGGACAAAAAGAATAGACAAGTATGGACTATAATTCTTCAAATAAAATCATCTCAAGTTTGGTTGAGATTTCAGTTATGCAAAGATCCAACATCAGAGCCAAACTCAGGTGGGAAATGTTTCTTTTCAAAAGGAACATAATGAGGAAGCCAAGAGGATCCCACCCTAGATATAGACTAAGGTTGTCCTCCCAGCCTTTCCCCAAATGTACAAGTTTTCATCCGTTGATTACACAAGGTCACCTTCACTCTGAGTGGCTTGTGAGCTTGCAGGAGCAGTTCTTATTTCCCTATTTCTCGTGTTATCAAGTCCTCTATACATTCTGTATAATTCATTGGTTGGAATTCCATCTATCATTTCAAAACCTACCCCTGCTCTCAATAAAGTAGTAAACATTTCTTTCCTTGTTACTCTCCTTTGGCGCCAAGTTTGCTGGTTATTCACTCTTCTCTCTCGAGGAGATCTATCCCTTCCCCAGTCACCTAAGTCATGTAACTGTAAAATCTTATTTATCACTGTTGTAAGACGGCTCCCTACTTCTCCAAGCAATAAATTCAAAATTAGTTGTTTATAAGCAGGGGGAGCTGTCCTAATTATTAAATTCCTATGAGACAGTCCCATTGGATCATTGTAATATTTGTCTGCAGTTCCTATCATAATGGCAGTCTTCATTACCTCCTCCTTTAGTCTCATGATACAATCTCTAAGTGAATACCAGGGTCTGTGCTCAGTGGGCCACATAGAATCAGTATCATATCTCTTATTGCATCCCACAGCGGCTAATGCCAACAGAGTAGTCTTGCTATCACCATCTCCTTGCTGATGATGTTCCCTAAAAGCTTGTTGAACTAGAGGATCATGGCTGATACCTATGAATCTCATGCAGTCTGTCCCATCTACTGATATTCCACCGGCCCCTTGATCACTGAGTCTTACCATCCAAGATATCAATGGTTCTCCTATTCTTTGGCTGAATCTACTCAAAATATCTGTGACCTCTTGCGGTGAGAAATCTTCCTGAATTTCCCTTGTAACTGAATCTTCACCTCGGGTTTCTGTCTTCCTCCTTTGTATGGGTCGAGCCCTTGTCTGATCATTTAACCATCTCCTATTCTCTGTGTGAGGCACATCCTGAACCCCAGTAGTGTTTTGTGCCTCAGCCGGCTCTTTCTGGGCTGGGTTGAAATGCACTCTGGGCTTTTTTGGTCTCCTGTTGCTCTTAGCCACATTAATAGAAAAGTTCTCATTTGAGTCAGTTTGGTCTCCTGCTATCTGAGATTTCCCTTCTTCCTGTGGGGTAGGAGTGCCCCCATGTCTTTCACTTAATCTCAATCTTTCGTATACTAGCCGGTAGGCTGATAACACTATCCAGCTTTGCCTAGATAGTGATGCCCCTGACTGAATCCCAACTTCTCGTAAACACTTTTCTAAATCCCTAGGATCTCCTCTCCGTAGCCTTGGTTCCCAGTTTTCACAGGGTCCAGCTTTTTTAGCCAATTCTTTTGCTAGGGAGGAATAAAATGGATCCTCCCATCCTGGGATATTTATCTCTTCCTCTGGAATTGTTCTGCTTCTAAATAGAGATCTTATACCTAGCGATCCTGTTCGTGACGCCAAATGTATCAGGAGGGCCGAGTTTATAATCTCAAAGAAGATCATAAACATGTCTGAAAGGTTCGGAATCGCCGGATAGAAGAAACTCTCAAAGTAGAAGGCAGAAGAATCAAAACATTTATTTAGGCTCCACAGTAACCAACCCATGAACCAGAAGCCCCATTTTGATATGTTGGTCATAATCTTCCAGGCCCAATAGGTACGCCTTGAAAGAGTAACCAGGAGGCTACAGAGAAACATGATTGCGTAAAGCAAAATCATGTTTCCCCCTTGATGGTAATAAGATTACCCACTGGACTGAAGTCTTTGTTCAGCTTCCTCCCGTAGATCAGCTCTGCTGCTGGCAGCTCCTGCCTCAGCTGTGTCTGTTTCTGAAACTGAAGCTGCAACTGAAACTGACGATGTAACGGTCGTAACTGCCTCTGTAACGGTCGTTGTAACTGCCTCTGGCTCCAACCGGAAAAGGAAAGAGAGGAAGAATCTTCAAGCTGTCCTCTCCCCTCTTATAGGGTTTCTGACATCATCAAGCTCCGCCCAAATGACCAGGGCCGATTGGTTCCTGAGTTGGCTCCTCCCCCTAGGGTAGACCAGGTTCTGGAGCTAACACCTCCCCTCAGCCAGCCCCATGACTCCCCACACAGGAAGCCGTCTGCCTCCCGGCATGCTCCCCGGGCCTCCTGCCCCGGAAGAGCAAGCCACAGTGTCCAGAGGCTCAATGAGGCAAGCTGAGCCATTCAAAGAAAACAAAAGCCATTATGGCTACAGCAACTCTATTGTTTTTTTTTTAATTTATTTATTTAACATATTTAGTTTTCAGCATTGATTTTCACAAGAGTTTGAATTACAAATTTTCTCCCCATTTCTACCCTCCCCCCCACTCCAAGATGACGTATATTCTGGTTGCCCTGTTCCCCATTCAGCCCTCCCTTCTGTCACCCCACTCCCCTCCCATCCCCTTTTCCCTTCCTTTCTTGTAGGGCAAGATAAATTTCTACACCCCATTGCCTGTGTATCTTATTTTCTAGTTGCATGCAAAACCTTTTATTTTTTGTTTTTGAACATCTGTTTCTAAAACTTTGAGTTCCAGATTCTCTCCCCTCTGCTCTTCCATCCCACCCTCCCTAAGAAGTCAAGCAATTCAACATACGCCACATGTGTATCATTATGTATAACCCTTCCACAATACTCATGTTGTGAAAGGCTAACTATATTTTGCTCCTTCCCAACCCATCCCCCTTTATTGAATTTTCTCCCTTGACCCTGTCCCCTTTCCAAAGTGTTTGTTTTTGATTACCTCCACCCCCATCTGCCCTCCCCTCCATCATCCCCCCCTTTTTTATCTTCTTCCCTCTTCTTTCCTGTGGGGTAAGATACCCAATTGAGTATGTATGGTAGTCCCTCCTCAGGCCAGATTTGATGAGAGCAAGATTCACTCATTCCCCCCTCACCTGCCCTCTCCCCTCCTCCCACAGAACTGCTTCCTCTTGCCACCTTTATGCAAGATGATCCACCCCATTCTATCTCTCCCTGTCTCCCTCTCTCAATATCTTCCTCTCTCATCGCTTAATTTGATTTTATTTCTTTTAGATATCTTCCCTTCATCTTCAACTCACCCTGTGTCCACTCTCTCTCTCTCTCTCTCTCTCTCTCTCTCTCTCTCTATATATATATATATATATATATATATATATATATATAATATATACACATACATAATATATATACATACATGCACATTCACTTATACATATATATATACATAAACATATATATATATATATATAATATGCATATTCCTTTCAGCTACTATGATATTGAGGTCTCATGAATCATATACATCATCTTTCTATGTAGGAATGTAAACAAAACAGTTCAACTTTAGTAAGTCCCTTATGATTTCTCTTTCTTGTTTACCTTTTCATGCTTCTCTTGATTTTTGTGTTTGAAAGTCAAATTTTCTATTCAGCTCTGCTCTTTTCACTGAGAAAGCTTGAAAGTCCTCTATTTTATTGAAAATCCATATTTTGCCTTGGAGCATGGTACTCAGTTTTGCTGGGTAGGTGATTCTAGGTTTTAATCCTAGCTCCATTGGCCTCCGGAATATTGTATTCCAAGCCCTTTGATCGCTTAATGTAGAAGCTGCCAGATCTGGGATTATTCTGATTATGTTTCCACAATTCTCAAATTGTTTCTTTCTGGCTGCTTACAGTATTTTCTCCTTGATCTGGGAGCTCTGGAATTTGGTGACAATATTCCTAGGAGATTTCTTTTTGGGATCTATTTGAGGAGGTGATCAGTGGATTCTTTCAATTTCTATTTTGCCCTGTGGCTCTAGAATATCAGGGCAGTTCTCCTTGATAATTTCTTGAAAGATGATATCTAGGCTCTTTTTTTGATCATGGCTTTCAGGTAGTCCAATAATTTTTAAATTATCTCTCCTGGATCTATTTTCCAGGTCAGTGGTTTTTCCAAGGAGATATTTCACATTGTCTTCCATTTTTCATTCCTTTGGTTCTGTTTTATAATATCTTGATTTCTCATAAAGTCACTAGCTTCCACTTCCTCCAATCTAATTTTTAAGGTAGTGTTTTCTTTAGTGGTCTTTTGGACCTCCTTTTCCATTTGGCTAATTCTGCCTTTCAAGCCATTCTTCTCCTCATTGGCTTTTTGGAGTTCTTTTGCCATTTGAGTTAGTCTATTTTTTAAGGTGTTGTTTTCTTCAGTGTATTTTTCAGTATTTTGGGGGTCTCCTTTAGCAAGTCATTGACTTGTTTTTCATGGTTTTCTCGCATCCTTCTCATTTCTCTTCCCAATTTTTCCTCTACTTCTCTAACTTGCTTTTCCAAATCCTTTTTGGGCTCTTCCATGGCCTGGGACCAGTTCATGTTTTTCTTGGAGGCTTTTGGTGTAGGCTCTTGCACTTTGTTGACTGCTTTAGGCTGTATGTTTTGGTCTTCTTTGTCACCAAAGAAAGAATCCAAAGTCTGAGACTGAATCTGGGTGTGTTTTCACTGCCAAACATATTCCCAACCAACTAACTTGACCCTTGAGTTTTTCAGCAGGGTATGACTCCTTGTAGACTAAAGAGTTCTATGTTCCACGTTTGGGCAGGGATGCACCAGCTCTGCCACACCAGCACTCCTCCTTCCCCAAGAACCCCCAACCTGGACTAGGCTTAGATCTTCAGCAGGCTGTGCACTCCTGCTGTGATCTGCCACTTAATTCCTCCCACCAGGTGGGCCTGAGGCCAGAAGCAACAGCAGCTGTAGCTGCCCCACCTCCACTGCCCCTGGGGTGGTGGCCAAACCGTGAACTCCTTCCACTCCCGGAGCTTTTCCCACTAACCTTCTCCACTGTCTTTGGTGTTTGTGGGTTGAGAAGTCTGGTAACTGCCACAGCTCACTGATTCAGGGCGCTAGGGCCTGCTCTGCCCAGATCCTGGTCTGGTTGGTCCTAGCCGCTCATGCTGGGCTCTGCTCTGCTCCCAGCTCCCAGCTCCCAGCTCCCAGCTCTGTGTGGGATAGACCTCACCCAGAGACCATCCAGGCTGTTCTGGGCTGGAGCCCTGCTTCCCTCTGCTGTTTTGTGGGTTCTGCAGTTCTAGAATTGGTTCAGAGCCATTTTTTTAGGTTTTTGGAGGGACGCGGCGGGGAGCTTATGCTAGTCCCTGCTTTCCAGCCACCATCTTGGCTCTGCCCCCAGGCCAACTCTATTGTTAATACACAGTTCTGGGTCATAGTTCCAGGAGAATAGCACTGATGGTCTTTTACAAGAGAGCAGAGGCCCTGATTCCAGTTGCAAGGCAAAGAGGAGCTCTAGCACATGAGGTGGCAGGGGAACAGGACTCTTTCTGGGTAAAGACCAGAGAACAGACCAGGACAGCAGTGATCATACCTCTGTCAGGATCACAGCACCTTGGAAGCACGAAAAATGTGCAGACCCTCAGAAGTAGCTCTGAAAACAGCAGTACACACACACACACACACACACACACACACACACACACGCCTGAAGCTTGGGATGGAGCCTCCCTGCCCCCAGGTAAACAGAGCCCAACTTTCACATAAAGTTCAAAGTAAAGAAATAGGCTAGGAAAATGAGCAAACAACGACAATAAATAATTTGATTATAAAAATGTACTACAGAGGCAAGGAAGAGCAAGACATAAACTCAGAAGAATACAACATGTGAAAACAGTTTTAAAAAAAAAGTCTCATAGAAAAATGCTAATAGGATCTAAAATCTTTAAGAATTCTTAGAAAGGATGATTGGTAGAGGAAAAATTGGGAAAATAATGAAAGTGATGCAAGACAATCATGAAAAGAGAATTAACAGCTTGGTAAAAGAGGCACAACATACATACACATACAAACTGAAGAAAAAATACCTTAAAAACAGTATTGACCAAATGGAAAAAGAGGTACAAAAGCTCACAGAAGAAAATAACTTTTAAAAATTAGAATTGGGCAAATGGAAGCTAACAACTCTATAAGACATCAAGGAACAATAAAACAAAGTCAAAATAATGAAAATGTAGAAAAAAATGTGAAATATCAGAAAAACAACTGACCTGGAAAATAGATCAAGGAGAGATAAGAATTATTGGACTACATGAAAGCCATGATCAAAAAAGCCTAGAGATCATATTTCAAGAAATTATAAAGGAAAACCACCCTAATGTCCTAGAATCAGAGGGTAAGATAGAAATTGAAAGAACCCACTGATCACCTCCTAAAAGAGATCCCCAAATAAAAACTCCCAAGAATATTATAGTCAGATTCAAGAGCTTTAAGGTCAGGGATAAAAAACTTCAAGCAGTCAGAAAGAAGCAATTCAAATATTGTGGGGCAATAGTCAGGATAACACAAGATTTAGCAGCTTCCACATTAAAAGAGTGGAGGGTTTGGAATATGATATAGAATATGATATTCCAGAAGGCAAAGGAGCTAGAATACCAAAAATGATCTACTTAGAAGAACTTCAGGAGTAAAAATAGATATTTAAAGAAATAGAGGAATTTCAAGCATTCCTGATGAAAAGAAAAGAGTTGAATAGAAAATGTGACATACAAACACAGGATTCAAGAGAATCATAAAAACGTAAACATGAAAGAGTAATCATGAGAAGAAACAAAAGAAAATGGGATGGAGAGAAATATACAGTAATCATAAGTGTGAATGTAAATGGGATGAGCTCACCCATAAAACGGAAGATGAAAGATTAGATTAGAAACCACTATCCAACAATATGTTATTTAAAAGAGACATACTTGAAACAGAAAAACACATACAGAGTTAAAATAAAGGGCTGGGGCCGAATCTGTTATGCTTCAGCTGAAGTGGGGGTAGCAATCATGATCTCAGACAAAGCAAAAGCAAAACACGGACCTAATTAAGGGAGAATCAGGGAAACTACCTTATGCTAAAAGGTACCATAGACAGTGAAATAATATCAAAAATTTCCACAGCAAGTTTCTCTGATCAAGGCCCCATTTCTCAAATATGTACTGAGTATAGAACTGAGTCAAATATATAAAAATAAGGCCCATTCCCCAATTGATAAGCATCAAAGGATATAAACAGGCAGTTTTAAGAAGAAATCAAAGCTGTCTATAGTCATATGAAAAAATACTCTAAATCACTATTGATTAGAGACATACAAATTAAAACAACTATGAGGTACCACATTACTCCTATCAGAAATGACAAATTCTGGAGGGGATGAGGAAAAATAGGCACACTAATGAACTACTGATGGAGTACTTAAGTGGTCTAATCATTCTGGAGACCAATTTTGAACTATGCCCAAAGGGCTATAAAACTGCATACCCTTTGACCCAAGTGATACCATTTCTAGGTCTGTATCTGAAAGAGATCAGAAGAAAAGGAAAAGGACCTATACGTACAAAAATATTTATAGCAGATTTTTTTGGTGGCAAAGAACTGGAAATGAAGGGATGCTCATCAATTGGTGAATGGCTAAACAGGTTGTGGCATATGATTGTGATGAACTGGTATTATGATATAAGAAATGATGAGGGGATGATTTTAGTAAAACATGGCAAGACTCAAACAGACTGATACAAAGTGAAATGAGAAGATCATTGTGCACAGTAGCATCAATGTTATAATGACGATCAACTGTGAATAACTTAGCTACTCTGATCAATAGTGATCTAAGACAATTCCAAAGTACTCAATGATGAAACAATGCTATCTCCAGAGAGTGAACTAATGAATTGAGAGCATTGAATTATACTTTTCTCATTTTCTTTATTTTTCTTGCTGTTTTATGAAATATAATGAACATGGAAATATGTTTTTCATGATTTCACATGTATAATTGATATCATATTACTTGCTTTTTCAATGGGGGAGGGTGTGGGAGAGAATTTAGAACTCAAAATTTAAAAATAAAAAATGTTTAAAGGGAATAAAGTGTTTTGAAAATGATTTTTAAGACACTAATTTATAAACAAAATGGATCAGACATTAGATAGTGTTTGTCTTCCGTTGACCACAATGAAAAGAAAATTAAAGATATGTACTCTGCATCAGAGCAACCTTCCGTCCTCAGAACAAGTAGTTGATACTTTGGTGTTTCATTCGATGCCTAAATTCAACAAGATTGTTACCTCCCTATTAGTTTAGATCACAAGCCATTCATGGTATCTATTTAAATTCAAAGGCTAACATTATATATAATGGAGATAAACTAGAATTTTTTCCAATAAAATCAGAATGAAACAAGAATGTTGCCACTTCAATTTGACATAGCACTAGAAATGCTGGCTATAGAAATGACAAGAAAAAATTTCAGGGAATAAGCATTGATAAAGAAGAAAACAAAATTATCATTTTTTCAGATACTATGATTGTGAACTTAAAGAAGCCTAAAGAGTCAACAATAATTCCAAGGAACTTGCTAGATATAGCCACACAAATCATCATTAACTAGGTGGTTCACAGGACAGCGTACTGGACTTGGAGTCAGGAAAATCTGAGTTCAAATCTGAACTCAGACATTTATTGGTAGCACGATTTTAGACAAGTCGCTTGCTCTCTGTCTGCCTCAGTTTCTACCATCAATAAGAATACCTACTTCCCAGGGTTGTTGTGAAGTTCAAAGGAGAAAAGATTTGTAGATTGTTTAGCCGGGTACACAGTAGGTACAACATAAATGAGATCTGGGGCAGCTAGGTGACACAATGAGTAGAGCACTGGCCATGGAGTCAGGAGGACCTGCATTCAAATGTGGCCTCAGACACTTGACACATGTACTAGCTGTGTGACCTTGAGCAAGTCACTTAACCCCAATTACCCTGCCTTCCCCCCTCCAAAAAAAACATAAATGAGATCTATAATTATTCTAATAAAATCCAAGGAAAGAAAAAGAAATTCCATTTAACATAACCATGGAATATATAAAATCCTTCAGAGCCTACCTACCAAGATAAACTTGAGAACTATAAAAATGTATCTACAAATCTCTTTTAAGCAAAATAAAGGCAGTCCTAAATAATAGGAAAAATAATATTTGCTTATGATCAAAATGACACCACCCAAATTAATTTACATATTTGCTGCCATGTTACTCAAACTACTCCAACATTTCTTTATTGAACTAGAACAATAATCATGAAATTCATATGAAGGAAGGAAATAAAAATGTATTAAATGCTTACCATACACTAGGCTCTGAGCGAAATCCTGGAGATATAAAAACAAGCCAAACAAAGACAGTCTTAGACTTGAAGGTTATATTCTAAGGAGAAAGACCAGGTATGGAGGGAATTAAATAGAAGGAGGAGGAAAGTTTTGCAGCAACATTCACTTTTGATTTTTTTTCTGCTTGTTCTTTCTGCTTATATTGTCATATGTATATCATTTTCTTGGCTCTGCTTACTTCACTCTGTATCTCTTCTCGTAGATCTTTCCATGCTTCTCTGTATTCATTACCTTCACCATTTCTTAGAAAAAAGTAAAATTCAGTGACATTCATATATCACAATTTGTTTAGCCATTTTCCAATTGATAGGCACTAACTTTGTTTCCAGTTCTTTCTTGTCACAGAAAAAAAAAACCCTCTATAAATGTGTGTGTGTGTGTGTGTGTGTGTGCATGTGTGTGTGTAGGAGTTTCTTCTAATCAATGAACCCCTTAGGAAATTGTTAAAATAAAATATTTAGGCTTTTGCTTTCAATAATGAAGCTAACTCAGGTAGAGAAAAGTAAAAGGAATTTATTAAACAACATCAAGGCAGATACTATTGATGAACTGGCCATGAGGAACTAGCCACAGGGACTCAAACATGGGCTATTTTTAAAGACAACACTTTGTAATAAGAAAGATAATCCTGATAGGTCCATGTCTCAGCTCCTCCCCCAAATGCAGCACCATAGGAAAATAAGATTAAAGCTAAGAGGGATGGGATTTGAGCACATGTGACTAATGTGATTAATAGGTAGGGAATAAGATCAAAATTCATACAGAAAACCTGCTGATGCACTCCTAACACATGATTAATACTATAATCTCAAAACAGTGGGGGTTACTACATAAATTTCAATAGTATAAGGCTAGTGAAGGAATCTCTGGGTCAAAGAGTATATACCTTCAAGTAATTTTGTTTTCATGATTCCCAATTGCTTTCCCAAATTTTTGCAAATTTTTAGGTTGTTAAGTACTGGCTATTTCTAAGCTAATTAACTTATTCTTCATTCATTTAAGGAACATTTTATAATTGAATTTATACAAGTCTTTTGTGTGCTTTTGGTAGATTGATCCTTACATATTTTATGCCTTTTGTTGTTATTTGGAATGAAATTTCGTTTTCTAGTGTTACCTCTTAGAATTATCACCACCACTACCACCACCATCTGCTATTTATTTTTGAGCAACTTTGCTGAAGTTATCAGTTTTCTCAATTACTATCTTTACTGTTTCCCTAGAATTTCCCAAATAATCCATCATATCACTAGCAAAGTAGGGATAGTTTTCTCTTCTCTTTACTCATTTTTAAGCCTTTAATTTTTTTCTCTTTTCTTCTTATTATTATTAACTTTTCTAGAATTAAATAAAATAATGGAGTTATCAACCATGCTTTACTCCTGTATTTTTTGATAAAGGTTCTAGAGCATCCCTGTGTCATATGATGTTTCCTTTGGATTTCAGATAGACCCTATACTGGGTATAACAGGAAATATCCATTTTTAATAGGGTTCAAGGCAACCTGAGTAGGATGGTCTATCCCCTCTGGAGTAGAACCAATTTCTTCTGAGATTTTACTTTAGGTCACATATGATGGGAACCAAATTGAACCAAATAAATTATTTAGAAAATCTAGTCAATGTGGTGTAGGAAAACTGATGTATGAGCATCAGAGATCAGTACTTCCAGGTATTTATTGCCCAGTTTGAGCAAAGGGAATAAGATGGTCAGAGCATTTTGTCCAGACACTAAACTGTGGGTCAGACACTGTGTAGATTCAGGTCTTTACCATGGTGAATAGCTATTTACCCATAACAGGACTTTTCTCATAAAAGCTGCCTTACTGTTCCCCTAAAAGCCCATAAACTCAATTTGAGCTGTCAGACAATATGATGTGGTAAAAAAAAAAAAAAGAGTCCATACTCAGGCTGGGTTTTTTTTTTGCCTGCCTTGGCATTTGTTCTTTTATTTAGGTGAAATGAGACTAGTTATCTCAGGGTCCCAGAATCTGAGCTCTGCAGACAGCTCAATGACAATACCCCCAGGAGAAAGGGGTGATCTTTGCAAGTCACATTTGGTACTCAGCCCAAAAGTAGCTGAGACTGCTCATCTAGCAGTCTTGCCACATCTGGACATTAACTTGAAAAGACCAATATTTTGTAGAAAGAGATAATTTTAAGTCTATATGCCTCAAAGTGGGATAAAAGAGAGTGTTCCCCCAAATTGTTGGGAGGAAATGTTTTAATTTTAGTTCTTTATTTATTATATTTTGAAAGCAAAATGTAAAAGCTAATTAATATCAAGTGGTTAAATGAAACATGGGCATCACCCACTGGCACCTTATAGTGGGAGTTACATAAACAGTGCAGGCTCAATCTGATGTCAGTAGAAAGAAAGTAAACTTTCAAATTCTCAAGGAATTTGAGAACCCAGAGGGAGCAGTGTAGCCAGCATGGCTCTATGGATAGTCAAGCAAAACAAGATTCTACATTGGTGTGTCCAAAATTATATATATCCTTCAGCACCCTGAAACCATTACCTCCTTGTATGGGGTTATGTATGCTTCTTCATCAGTTCTTTAGAGTCAGGGTTGTTGATTACAGATCTTAAAGTTTTCAAAACTTGTTTGTTGCAGAGAAAATACTTTATTATTTCTTAATATTTTTTGAATCTGGCTTTATGTGGCTAGATATAGTGTAACCCAGAATATATGGTGGGGGTCATGTGGACCCCAGAGATCCTAGAGATCCTGCTGCAAGAAATACTTGAATTCTACCTAGATTTTTTTTGAGTTCACTTAGGTCTTGTATCCATCCAAAATTCTTGTTCTGGGTCTGCCACATAGCTTATTTTATTGCAATTGTAATATAAAGTTTGATTTAATGTTTATTCTTACCCACTGATACATGTCTCAAGCAGCATCTGGAAACTGGGCTCTTTGGAAACTGCCTACTTCAGGCCCCTCTGCTTGTATCATTCTTTGAACTCAATATGATGTAAAACTAACAGAGACTTGAGAGGGAAGTTGGCCATACCTCATCCGTCTCTCTCCCCTCTGCTGAATGACTAATAAATTTATTTCTATAATCTTTTTAGTTTTCAGATTTTGTTCTTGACCAACATAGTGTTTGAAGAACTTGTTATATTTCTCTAAAAAGCCATCACTCTTCCAAATTTCTGTGTTTCTTTTGAAGGTACTTTCTAGCCACTCAGGTTCAAAACCTCAGACTTAATCTCAACTCTTTACTCTTCCCCATCAGCACATAGGGTATTCTTTCTGTTCTTTCTCCTTCTAAATCATCCTTTATATCTGTGCCCTTCTCTATACTCATATGGCCTTCACTCTACTCAGGCTAATCCCTTCTCACAATGCTGCAGCCTTTTAATTGGTGTCCCTGGATCCTATTTCTCCCCTTTCCCGTCCATTCTCCAGGACCCCCAAATTACAATATAATATTTTCGTGACAGATGACAGTGGAATTTTCACATTTGTCCTATTAATACTTTGATCGCTGATTTGCTATCTGAAGAAATATCATGAAAGAAGATGAAGACAGGAAGAGCAGCTAGACAATACTAAAACACACATGAAAGAAATCCATCTTAGAGGTGACACAATTATTAAAGTATCAAAGGATCAATTTGAAGGTATGTAAAAAGAAGGAAGACTTCAAGTGACTGGAAAAGTGATAGCTATTATTATTAACAAAATAAATTATTAAGAAAATTTTTAAGATTACTGACACAAATGCCTATTTTCTTACTCCTATAATATCTTTTTTGGAAATGATACACATGCGAAGGATGCAGTGTGGTAGGGTAGTGGAAAGAATGTTGAATTGAAAGCTAGACGATGTGGAATTATGTTCTAGAATTCTTATTCTATTTGATCTCAGAAAAGATGCTTAAAGTCATTGGGCCTCAGTTTATTTATCTAGAGAATGAGAAGCTTGAGCCAGATAATCAATAAGGTCCCTTCTAGCTCTAAATTTATACATAGAGGTATCCTTGATGAAGATACAAGATGACATGATGTATTTAGCAAATTATTTACTACAGCAGAGCAGATCTTAACAATCACAGAATTAATTGAAAGGGTTAGAGAAGCCAGGATCCCATTGATTTTATTCTTATTTTTATTGTTTTTAAACCTTTGGTCTCAGCAGAGCAACATACAACCTTAGAAGTCCCCTCTCTAAAATGTCTCCTGTGCATTTGTTAAAAGGATCCTGTGAGAATATATAATAGACACAATCATAGATACAACTATGTTCAAATTATCCCGTAGTTTTCAATTTTGAGCAAGATATAAAACAGGAAGGTATATATCCACTAAAGGTGGATAGAGGATAATAAATGGCTAATAATAATGAAGGATGTCCAATGCATTGTCCTTTATCATGGCAGTTTTAACGTCCATTCCACATTATTATTGTCTTGACATTGGTGGTCTTTATTATTCACTTTCCTTTGTCTTTGGTTTCTAGTGCCCTGGTCCTCTCTCCCTATTTCTGAATGCCTTGACAAAATATTCTAACACACAGGTCTTTCTGCCCTGCTCCTAAGGTATTCACCCTGGATTTTCTGCCTCACGATAGCAGGACCTCAAAAGACCTTTCAAATTCTTAGAGTCCATGATTCTATGACAGTGACAACTTAATGTATATATGTATATGTGTATATGTATGTATATACACACATACATATATACATACACATATATGTATATATATGTATATATGTGTGTATATATACATATATATTTACATATATATGTATATGAAATAGCAGTGTTTCAAATGCAGATTGCCATTTACACAGCAAGCTGTGATAGTTTTCACTAAAGGCTAGTGCTGAGCCATAAAGTATGATTTTTCACAAATGCTTTTGGATATTAAACTTATTTTATAGCTCTATGTGCTTAAATTCTATGTGAAAAGAAAGCCAGAAGGACCCTGGGCATTTATAATGAAAGGCTGATGCATGAAAAGTTTATGATAAGTACTAGAACTTGCAACCTTCCCATAGTGCACAGGCATAACCAACCACCCCTGGCGGAACCCAGTGTTTCCCTATACTGATTCAATACTGTATATATCCCTTGATGATGATCTAGATGGGGAAACTCCCTATGAATGGTGTAGGCAGTTCAGTTCCTTGTGCATTCAACCGCTGGCCTTGGTGCTGAGTTTGCCAAAAAGAATGGCAACTGTGTTGGTGCTGATGACTCTCTTCCTCTTTAATCATCTGTAGCTTCTCTCACCATGGATACCTCTGAAAGTTGACTATGGCCCAACTGCTCTATTGATCTGAAATTTGGTGAAAAAGTGAAGTCTTTGTTTGCTTATTTGTTTGCTTTATTATCTAGCTGCAGACAACGAGAATGAAATTGGGCAGTGACTTCACATATATATAGACATCTACTTCTCTTGTATTCTTATCAAAAGTCTAACTCTAATCTTGGAACTTTAAGTTGATTATTTTTTACCCAAGATAAAATAAAGGTAAGGAGCCCTCACTTTGTGGGAATGGGGTAGGGATGGAGACCAGACAACATTAAAGATAGGCAACCCCTTAATAGAACAGGCAATAAACCACCTGCAGAGGGGTCAAGAGAGAAGACACTAAGGTAAGACTCAAACTCTGAAGACAAACTTGACTTCTTCAAATTATATGAACACACTTAACCCATAATATCTAACCCGCTCACATATTTCTTTCCTTTTTTCTTCCTTCCTTTTTCCTTCTTTCTTCCTTTTTCCTTCTTTCTTCCTTTCTTTCTTTCCCTTCCTTCCTTCCTTCCTTCCTTCCTTCCTTCCTTCCTTCCTTCCTTCCTTCCTCTCTCTCTCTCCTTTCTTTCTTTCCTTTTCATAAGGATGTTCCTTGAGAGTAGGGATGATATTTTATTAGCATTTGTATCCCTAAGGCCTAGCACAGGCTGTAAGCTATAGTGGGTACTCAACAAGTACTTTTTAATTCATTCATTCATGGAAGGCATACATGCATTCATTTGGTCAGAACAGTCCAAAGTCCTACACATTCTATACCTGCATTTGTACTCTTGTTTTATGATTCCTGTAATTTGTGTGTATCATTGTTATTGTGAGCTCATGTAGGCTGAGGAGACTGTTATTATTGTTTATCCTTCATTCTTCCTTTGTCTGTTGTTGTTGTTGTGGTGGTGGTGGTCGTTCTCCTTCATTCTTGAAAAGGACCAATGACATTAGGAAGGTGATATCTTGACTTGCAAGTTAATTGGATTTGAATGAGGCAGAGCTAGCAAAGTCATCAGCCTCACTCTCTCTTCCAGAGTCATAGAACTCTAGTGGGTCATGATGAGTGGAGATGCTATTTACACTCACTCTGAGCCATCAAAACCCAATGAGCAAGTGAGGCTTGGGATGAGACCTATTATTGGCCAATCAGGGAAAGTCAGAGTGACTTGGGTTTAAAGCCATAGTCAAGTCAACTCTATTTGAATCCCAGTGGTCTTATCAAAGCTTTTTATGCTTTGCTGTTGGCATTCTTTGAGTTACCTCAACCAAGACCATCAGACCCAAATATCACCTTTTTATCTACTTCCATGTAAACGAGTATTTCATGGACTTCATTGTTGCTATGACTTCTGAGTCCTGAGGTTATAACTTGTTTCCACTTGTATCTTTTGCCCAATAAACAGTCAGCAGTGATTCACTAGTAGCAAGTGAGGTTGTATAGCCCTAGGATATTTGCCTGACCACTATAATCATTGTGGCCCTGAGATTCTGCAAAATCTTGAGAAAATGATGAAGAGAGGTATAAATAAATGAAAACTGACATAATTATGACATCATTTTTCCTAAGGCAGGAAAATGAAGTAATATATTTAAAAAACATAATCAGTGAGTTTTGCTCTATCACCCAGTCACCAGAAAATCTAATTAATCTGACCTCTAACATTATTAAAGCTTCTTTAGAATGTTCATCTCAGCACTTTTAGCTACCCAAAGTTTAATTTAGACCTAAAGGAATGTTGAATAGTATAATTTTAACTTAATACAATTAGAAAGCAATACAATTTAAAATATTGCATGATGTTATACAGAAACTGACAACATACTCTAATTCAATATAATACAATATAATATGATGTGGCATGATATTACATGATGTAATATAATATGATATAATGCAATGTAATTAATATAGTCTATAATATGTGATATAATGCTATATGATTAATTAACATAACATAACAGTACATTTGATTTTGAGTCTTCTTTAAGCTTTCTTTTAAATCTGCCTCTATGGGAGAACTGTGAGCATATTTGCTCTTAGCTGAGGTTTGCATTCTATTAACCTCTGGGAATGAGGAAAGCCTAGCACAAGTAGTGTAGATGCAAATTTGGCAGACTGGTAGCATTTTTGTTGAAAACTTTTTGCATCGAATCAGCCCCCAGATATCAAAATGAGATAAGGTTCTCAGCAATTTCAAATAACTCCATGGCTGCACCTGCAAAGCTCCAATTGTCTGAGCCCAATGGGTGATGGGCAATTTAACATGCAAATTGCATCATCAGTCATGTAGTTCCTCAGCTGGCATGTACAAATGCAGACTTTTGACTGGACAAACTTTCCTTGCCTGCAAATGCCATGAAGATGCCTTGAGAATCAATTTCTCATGTCTGGTTCTTGCCCTCTCTGATTTTATTATGCAATGTTCTCTCAATAATCGGGGACAAACATGAGGTGGGAGACTTTGTTGGAATAGTCTGAAGATTTACTACACATGCATAGGAGCCAGTCGTTTAAAAAAAATCTTTAACATTCTTATTTAAAGTTTTGAGTTCCAAATTCTATCTCTCCCTCCTTCCCCTCCCCCTTCCTGAGATGGTAAGCAATCAGATATAGGTTATAAATTACAATTATGTAAAATATTTCCCTACTGGTTGTTTTGTACAAGACAACTAGAATAAAAGAAAAAAAGAGAAAAATAGCATGTTTCAGTCTGTATTAGAAAATATCAGTTCTTTCTCTGGAAATGGATAATATGCTTCCTCATTAATTCTTTGGGATTGTCTTGGATCATTGCATTGCTGAGAATAGCTGAGTCATTCACAGATCTTCATTGAACATCATTGTTGCTACTGTGTACACCATTCTGATTTTGCTCACTTTACTATGAATCAGTTCATGTGGATTTTTTCAAGCTTTTCTGAAATCATCCTGCTTGTCATTTCTTATAGTACAATAATATTCCATTACAATCATATACCACAGCTGGTTTAGCCATTCACCAATTGATGGGCATCCCTTCTATTTCCAATACTTAGCCACAATAAAAAGAGCTCTTTTAAATATTTTTTTGTACAAATAGATCATTTTTCCTTTTTTTTGGGATGTCTTTGGGATATAGACCTAGCAGTGGATCAAAGGGTATGCACAGTTTTATAGCTCTTTGGCCATAGTTCCTAATTATACAAGCCAGATTTTGATTACTGATAGATTATGCTGTGGCATCCTGGGGGAAAAGGGCCAACAAAGAAATATGCCACTTCAAGGGGCAAAACCTCTGTTTAGTTAAGTGCTTGACATCAATAGGCTTATTTAAATAAATTTAGGAATATCTACTCTTCTTCTCCCTTTCCTCACCCCCCAACCCAGTTAAAATTAACTTAGGGAGTTTCTAAGGCAGATGTGAGAAAAGAATTATTCAGACATAAAATAGAATACCATGTATGGAGAACAGCATGTATTCATTTTGCTAGAATGCAGAATGAATAAAGAAGTTATCTATAATAAGACTGGAAGCTTCATCTGAACCCAGAAGATGAAGGGCTTCAAAAGACCAAACTGAGAAGCTTGTATTTTATCCTAGAGGCAATCAGGAATTCTTATAGCATCTCGGACAGGGAAATAACATGGTCAGAACTTTAAGACTATACTTGATGACTGTGTAAGGAATGAGTTGAATAAGAGAAAGATTTAAGGCAAGAAGTGATAAGGGACTGAACTAGAGTGGTGGTCATGTGAGTAGCCAAAAGAAGGATGGGAGAGATGTTTTGGAGGTAAAATTGTTAGGATTTTGCAACTGACTGGATAGAAAATTGATATCCATTGATGACAAGGTGTCCATTATCTCTGAAGTATTCTGGGAAAGGGAAGAGTTGAAGATCACTCAAAGTTGTGAACCTGAGTGACTGGAAGAATAATTGTACCCTTAAGAGAAGTAAGGAATCTAGGGAGAGGGAAAGATTTAGGGGAAAAGATAACTCTGTGTGTGTGTGTATCTTACCTTTTTTATTAAAATGATAAATGAACCCATGAAAGTTGAAGAGACCAAGAAGAGAGAGAGAAGAGTAAAGCAGAGGAGAGAGAAAAGAAGAGAGAGAAGAGAAGAGAAAAGAAGAGAAGAGAGTCAGGAAAGAACAGACAGAACTTTAGACATGGCTTAGAGATGGGGTATGGAAGATAATCCAACAAAAGAGTTATTGAAGGAATTGTTAGACAGGAGGAATACCAAGAGAGAAAACCCATAGAAGAGTGAATATTCATGAGAACAGGGTGGACAGCAGTGTCAAACACAAGAAAGATGTGTACTGAGAAACATCTATTGGATTTGGCAATTAGATCAAAATCTTTGGATGGGCAATAATAATAAACTTAATAAATGCTTGTGAAATGACATGGAAGTTCCTTGTTGACTAAGAGGTAGAATGGGTAGGATATGGATAGTCCAGTGCAAACACATCAACAATTCTAGAAAACAACAGCAGGTGGCCCAATAACATGGTTTTGCTGCACAAAGATGGTGATGTGTACATATTATATAGAAGAAAACATTTTCTCTTTGCAGAGACAGAATAACATCCTTCTAGGCAGTAACCTAGAATATATATTCTGCCAAGTCATGGTGGAAGTGATTGTTTTCAGAGAGCAACAAGGGGTTCAGGAATACTTCTAAAACATCTGCTGCCCCTCATAAGCAAAGCATTTGAGTAGATGCAAACAATTGTGCAGGTGACAGTCTTTCAATTATCCACCAACAAATTAACAAAGAATGCAGCTTAAATCTTCTTCTCTGTGCAAATCAGGATACTTCAGAGATAATGGATACTCCATTATCAGTGGATGTATGTTTAGAAAAGTGCCAACTACCATAACTGTAAGATTAGGCATAATAAAGTATCTGTAGGGAGTAGGTCTATTTCATCTAACCCCACCCTTTGTACAATGCATTCCCAAACCAGACAGAAATAATCTGCAGATTCTCTACTTTTTAGACTCTTTATCCTGCTGTTCCCATCTATTAGCACTGTTGATACCTGGCTGACTCCCAGGCTGCCATGAAAACAACTGTCAAGTTAGTCTGTTACCTACTCTGTTTGTGCCTCTTCTCAAACTCCTGCTTTCCTTCAGTTCAATTCACCTTGATTTAATTCAACAAACAACATTTGATTTATTCCCTTACTTCCTTCCCTCTTTTGGCCTTTCTCTCTCTCCCATGAAAGTCCTGCATTACATCTCCTTACTCAATCTTGCCCTCCTAAAATGATTCCTTTTATGCCACTCGCCTTTCTTTTGCTCCAGGAAAACCCACCATTCTCTGAGTGCCCTGAATTTGATAATGATAATCACATTTCTAAAGTATTCTACCCATGGCAACTCTGTGAAGTAACATGATAGCTCAAGAATCCAAGCAAAAGGGACCAGGCTCATGTTCTGGGAATTTGCCTAACTAAAATGAATTGAGATCAAGACAAAGGAAACAGCTAGTACAGTGGGGAGATGTGCACATCAGTAACTACAACCACAAGTGGTTCTGGGATACACTGCCATACAGGGTCCCACCAGGAACAAGTCAGTTAAGCCAAAGACTGGTCAGAGTGACCCTCTATCTGACCTTCCACTTGTAGAGACATGCATTTCATTATTTTAAAATGCTTTTGAGATCAAATGAGGTTCACTTTACAAATGAACCAATTTATTGTAAGAAAATGATATTTTTGTTTTTATTTTTGGATATATCCTATGATTTCATTGGTTTAGGGAACTACCAGGAAGGAATCTCGACTAATTCAGGTCTGCCAGTTACTCCACAAGTCATAATCTTAAAGAATTGCCTGGGAGGTTAAGAAGCAGGACTAGCACCTAGGTCTTCATGACTCTGAGAATGGCTTTCTATCCACTATTCCGAAGTGTTGAAAGTAGGGGCTTTGGCCTCCTGGAAGCCTATGTGCCCTGACACTAAGGAATGCTTGATTATCTAATTAGTGTGCCAAAGTGAGTTCTAGTCCACCTAACCTGTGACAGCCAGTAATAGTTCTTATCTTCAAAGCAACCCCATTGACCCTTATCTGGAAATACTCTCCAAGTCTCTCCCTTCCCTATGCTACTCAGGATCCAATCTTCCCCCATTTTGACCTAATATTAACCCCTCAGGGCAATGATGACCAAACTGCTACCCAGCTACCATAGCAGCACCTGAACAGGTGGCATTGGGAAAATTTTCTCCTCATTCTCTTCAGTCCCTGTTCCCCTCCCTCCCCCACCACTGAAAAAGGCATTCCTTTGTGGGGGAGTGGATTTTGAACTCTATGGAAGTCATTAGTGAGTAAATGATGTGCCTCCTCCCCTAATATTTTAGGTAAAAAAGAGTAAGCTGCCCAGGATGGCAGGCACAAATGCACCATAATCACCATTGCAGATTTGTTTTGTACCCAAACCTCTCTCGAACTTTTCTATTATTGTTGAAGGCATCACCATCACTCCAATCATTCAGGTTCACAACCTAAAGATCATCTTCAAGTTATTATGTATCATATCAATTGCCAAATACTATATTTCCACCTCAGTAAATAACATCACTCATATATGTCCCCATCTCTCTACTTAGATATCTACTCTGTTAGTTCAGGGCCTTACCAAATTTTGATGAAACCATTCTCAAATGATCCAATGAGGTAATATATGTCGATCAATTAGCCCAATGCCTGGCCCTTTGTGGGTGCTTAATAAATGCTTGTCCCCTTCTACTTTCCCTAGTATATTAGGCTCTGATTTGGTTTCCTAATTGACATCTCAAGTCTTCCTCTATTTCAATGCATTCTTCCCATAACTGCCAGGGTGATTTTCCTAAATCCTAGGTCTGACCATTCATTATTCTATTTGCTAGACTCGAGTGACTCCCTATTGTCCCTGAGATCAATTATCACTTCATTTTTCTCTCCTACTTTTTCTTCTATTTTTGTATAAGTTTTAGAATGTACATAATTATCAGGACTGCACTACATATACTTAACTTATAAAGCAGTGTTCATTACGGGTACTGGGAGCATGTACTCATTTTTTCAACTGATAGAGTATACAATCAACAAATGGAGAAACCAGATTTTTACATTTTGAAATATGTCAATCAAAAATAAGCCTCTTTAGAGGTTGGTACAATTTCTTTAGTCTCTAGTGGTTACATTTTATAGACTGAATACTTCCCCGGGGCTGTTTTTGTAATACATCCTTTGTTTCCTAATGTAGACAATGGCAGTCTTCAAACACGCACCAGACAGGTAATGTAAATATTATTATTCCTACTTTGCTGATGGGGAAATAGGACTAGAGATGTTACAGACATTAAGTATCGCCACTGGGATTTGAATCCAAGACAAATAATTATAAATAAAGGGCTCTACCTTCCCTATGATACTATTTCTCTAATAAGATATAAATTATGATGAACAATTGATAATAATTTTTCAGAGGCATTTGTATTTTATAGGAGCAGAGGATTATAGATTAGAAATGGGGATCTTAAAAGTCATCTGGTCCAATTTCTTACTTTACAGATGAGGACAACAAAGCCCAGAAAATTTAAGTGACTTGTCTAAGGTCCCAAAGGTATAAATGGCAAAGTCATGATTTGAAGTTCTCATTACAAAGCATGAACTCCTTGCACTAAGAAGCCTTGTATTGGAAGCAAAAGGAATGACTCTCCAACAATTGACATTCTTTACTATGACCCTCAGAAATGTGTGACTGAAAAATAAGACTCAGGTCTTCCTGACCCCAGACCCAGTGCTCCATAAAGCTACCTGAATCCATAAGTAGAAGGCAGAAATCACAGAACCATATGGCCACTGAGGCTGTGTCTGACATGTTGTTTTCTATATATCTTGCTTTCGTAGACATGTAGTCAATGCACGAAGCTCCCAGACACAGCCTCAGGAAACCTGAGTTCAAATCTCACTGAACACACTTACTGGCTGAGTAGGGCAAGTCACTTAATGTCTGCTTATCTTTGTTTCCTCACTGTAAAATCAAATATGAAAACTATTTTCCAGGGTTCTTGTCAAATTTGATGATTTTTATAAAGCACTTAGCACGGTGCCTGGCCCATAGGGGGTATTATATAATTGCTTATTCTTTTCCCCCTTCCCTTTATTTGAAGTCCTTGGTCATAGGGTTATCTCTCCCTCAAGAGATTCAAGGAGTGGGTTTTGCCATGTTTTTAGTCTCATAGTTCTGTAGCTTTTAAAAAAATATAACTCTTTTAGAAAATCAAGAGCCCTTGTCAGTCTTAGGACAGACCACTCCTTAGAATATTTTATTTTTCCTTTAAAGAATGGACTATGTTTTCCAATGCTGACTCTTAGTTACCAGGCCTTGTATAGTTTTGAAATTCTTTGCCTCAGGTGTCAATTTTTCAGATGAAAGATTAGAGATACTCCTATTGAAATAGCTAATTTCTTCATACTTAATGTTTTCCTTAGACTTAGCTTTCTGGTCTAGGGCTCGCTCTCACCAACTTATGATGAGCATTCTCTTGGCCTCCTGATTTTAGTCCTCAAAGACTAGAAAACATCTAATCATAATCCATGTAGGAATTACTCTGCCAATATACTTCCAAGGTCCCTGGGGTTCCAGAGAATCTATTTCTAAACTCTATATTGATTTCTGTGGTTATACATGTATATGTACATATACACACATTTATATATACATATACACATATATACATACATCCATATATACATGTGTATGTATGTGTGCATGTGTATCTTTAGGTGTGTATTTTATATATATATATATATATCATATATATATATATATATACACACACACATATGGAGAGAGAGAGAGAGAGAGAGAGAGAGAGAGAGAGAGAGAGAGAGAGAGAGAGAGAGAGAGAGTTTGCAGTAGAGAGTCACAGAAAGAAAGCGAATCCTGACACAAGGTAACTGTCTCTTACTTGCCTTTTATATTCATATTCAACCAAAAAAGCCTTTCTTCTCACATTTATATTTGTAAGGGCTGTGAGTTTGAAGATAACACTATTCAGGAACAGCCCATGATGCACCATCATGCTAAGAACATGCTTGAGAGGTCCATAAGTAATAGTACCACTGAAGATAGAAACTATCTTCATGACTCTGGGGGCTTGGTACAGGTGATTTGGGATACTTAGCAAAAAGGTAAGGGGATGTGGTGTCCCACCCTTCCCCATCCCAGTTGATGTAATAGCAAGAAGTCACATATGGATAGGTATTAATGTGTAAACAAGATGGATCTATGCCCTGTCTTCCTTATGAGGTGTGAAATTCTCTTTGATTAAGTCAAGAAGGGACCAATTCAATTTAACTGAGAGAACAAATTGGCTAAGGCTCCAGGGAATTTCCCTTTTACTTCCCTCCCTCCTTTCTTTCTTTTTTTATTTCACCAACCCATGGAGTCTGCTTTCCGGTGGGTAGGTCTAGGCTTTTGGAAAGCATGAAAATTTAGGGGCCAAGCAGTGAGCGAAGATACCTAGCACCTTCTTTGGGAGTTGTTTTTAGAAGTGGGTGAATAATTGGGGGAGGCTAAGAAGCAGATCTTAATGCTACTTTTAAAAATATTTTTTTTCAATGAACAAACATTTATTCTCCTTTCTTCCACATTAGGAGGAGGTCTACTCTCCTTCCCTCGAAATGGAAGGGGAAAAATTCCTCCATATATGTATGGTCAAGCAAAGTAAATTCCTGCCTTGGCTATAAACAAAAATATTTAAGTGAGGCAGAGTTTCACAAAGTCATTAGCCACATTCTCTCTTCTAGACTTATCAGAGTCTAGTGGCAAGACAAGGGTCAAGATGACTGGTGATGGCCGGGTTGAAGTGGATGACCTTGGCATCTCTGATGTTTCACCAAATTCTAAAAATTCCAGAGCATCAGCTTCATCTGCCTTCATGGCCATTTGAACTTGAATTTGTTCTCATTGGCCCATGCTTCTGCAGGAAGTCTTCACATGCTTGGGTTAGACAGCCACCTAACTCATCTTTGGGTTTGAGGCCTGTCAGTTACCCTCAAACTGGGTTAGCCCATCTGAAGCTTTTTTTTTTTTAAAACCAGGGTGTGGCTGCTGCATATACTACAGCTTCTTGGAGCCATAGGTGAAACCTGGGTGAAGGTGGACACCAAAAGCAGATGAGCAGCCCTGAAAAGTGTTCAGCAAGCCTCATACTTCAGGGGCTAGTTCTCCCTGAACACCCCAAACACTCCATAGGCTGGTAAATGTTTAACAATTGAAAAAAAGTATTCCAAATATACTTTATGTTTAACTTGCATATTGATATTTTCTACATAACTTTCTTAAGTCTAGACAATCAACAAAACAATAAATCAAGTCCTAACTTGTATCACTTCCCAATTTCCAAGGTAGAGATACTCACACTAAGGATTTAACAGTTGGCTCCACTCTCACTAACCTATTAGAGTTTACTCCAGCACTCCTTAGACTGAAGGCCTAGCTTTGAAAGTGAGCAAATGGTTGTAACAGGATGTTGTTGTTCAGTCCCTTTTCAGTTGTGTTTGATGCTTCGTGACTCCATTTGGGGTTTTCTAGGCAAAGATGCTGGAGTGCTCTGCCAGCTCATTTTCCAGATGAGGAAACTGAGGCAAACAGGGTTAAGTGACTTTCCCAAGGTCACACAGCTACTATGTTTCTGAGGGCAGATTTGTGGGGCTGATCAAATCTCTAGAAAGAGGGTTAGGAGGAGAGTACTGTGGCTGAAGAAAAGATTATGCTCCAAATCACTGCCTTACAGAAGATATAGAAAAGGCCTAGGAAAGATTCAAATCTCTTTTATGCAGCTGGGAAGAGGGACATAGATATTTGGTACAGAATATTGAATTCTACTTTCTGCAGCTATACCCAAAGCCCATATGGGTGGGAATCTCTGGCCTCAAGGCCACATGTGGCCTTCTATGTCCTTGGGTGTGGTCTTTTGACTGAGTCCAAGTTTTACAGAACAAATCCTTTTATTAAGGGAATTTGTTCTGCGAAGTTTGGATTCATATAAAGGGTTGCATTTGGGGACCTAGAGGGCCACAGGTGGTCTTCAGGCCACAAGTTCCCCACCACTGCAAAGGTGTTACAGAGTTACATGGGGACAAGAACCTCCGACGATGAGATGATATGGAAGGCTTCTGGTCTACACTGATAAAGGAGATACCTTCTCAGAGATGTGCTACTAAATGTTCAACAAGAGGCTCCTACTACTCCCCAAAATGGCTCTTCATTAAAATTAGAGATTCATCACAGTACCAAGTGTTTTGTCAGAGCTCAGTTCATGAAGTCCTTTGCCACTTACCTTATTTTTTTGGTTGCTGTCCTGGTTTTATTGTTTTTAAAGGATCCTGCCTCTCTTTTGCTATTCATCCATTGTCATATAGAATATCCTGGGGATATCCAAGAGAACCATGGAAGAAGTAGAGAAGCAGCATTTAGAAAGCACTGCTGAGTGTCTAGAGTACTTGGAGCAAGAAGTAAGAGGAAATTATTGAGTATTTGATCTGACATGGGCAGGAACTTTTTGATTTTTGAATTATTCTTTAGACCCTGCTACCATTTTATTTTCTTTTTTTTTCGATTTTAAACTGTAAATCCCTGGCACAATCCAAATAAGAACCACCCATGTAAAATTTTTTAAAACAGTAAACTAAGAAGTTACAGATATTCTCAATGGAAATAATTTGTAAGGAATTATTTTTATAGTCCCCTGAGTGATCTGTGGCAAGTAAAAAACAAGGAAATTTCTAGCTATTCCCAATGAATGACTACAAAATGGCTACATAAAAGCACATATTCAGGAAAGAATACCATTGTTAGATCAATGTTTTAATGGGTCTATGGTCTCAGTTATGTGAGCATTTCCTTACCAGCTTTGCAGGATGTACCCTATTCATGCCCTATCCTGTGTGACTGCTGTCCATATTCTCTCATAAGCACCCAATATGCTAAGGCTCTTGAGTAATTGGAGACCAGAACAGTTCTTAAGATGTCCACCTGCCCCCTCTCACTGTTATTAGTTGACTAGTCTACCTCTTTGATAGTCTTACATCTCTTTGGTGATTTTTAAAAGATACTCTTTAAAAGTAATTTAGCACAGATAACGTTAGAGCTCATTTATACCCACAATACATCACTCCATTATACTTCAGATGATGAACAATCTTGAAATCAGAAATTTATGAAATTATGAGATTCTATAATGCTAACTGGTATTTATAAAACATTTGCCTTAAAGTTTGCTGAGCACTTTGCATATATTATTTCATTTAAGCCTTATAGTGTTTCCATCAGGTAGGTATTACAGGTATTATTATCCCTATTTTACAAATGATGAAACTCAGACACAAAATGGATCTACAGATGAGGCTTAGGCAACTAGAATATTCCTCTTGATTAACGCAACAGATGAATGTCAGAGGGGGAATTTGAACCCAGATTTGCCTGATTCTAAGTCCAGACACTGATCCATGAAAATCACAATGCTTCTTAATGAGTGACAGCCTAATATTATAATCAAAAGCATATTGGTGTTAAAACTAGATAGGTCTTTGTTTCAGGAAGATTATTGGGGTTATTTAAAGCACTGCACAATTACCTAAAGACAATTCATTCCATTCACTTAATCCTATGCAATTCTAGGCCCTTTTCATAGTATATCTGTAGTGCGTCTAAGATTATTAATCTTATTATTAATAATAATGATAATAATAAGCATTCATATAGCAATTTAAGGTTTTAAAGTAATATATATCTATATATCTAAGTATTTATCGCTGTCTTTATCTATCCTCAGGACAACCCTGTTGATTGTATTATTTCCAATTTTAGAGAACAAGTTTGTTCATTTCATTGATCAGAGTCCTTAGATTTTGCAGCATTCTTCGTTTTTAGAATACAATATAGCATTAAAAATGTAGAAGTACATGTAGCATTGTATTTATAATATATTATATTACAAAATGGCATGTTATAGCACAAATCGATCCTGTTCTGCTTACTTCACACTGAATCAGAAGCTAGGTTTATCTGAAACTCTCTTTTCCATTCTTACAGCTTGGTAGTATTCCAATACATTCATATAGATAATTTGTTCAGTCATTCCCCACTTGTTGGCCCCCTTTTAGTTCTCTGGCACCAAAAAAGAGCTGGCATACATGCAACCTATATTTATATGTATATATATATAGTCATATTCATACCACATACATGTTTCATATATGTATATATACCTTTACACAGATGTGTGTGTGTTTCTATAAATGTCTGACTTTTTCTTCTTTCTCTGACTGCTTTGGGCTATAGGCCTAATAGCAGTATTACTAGGACACAAAATGTGGACAGCTTAGTAACCTCTTAGACATAATTCCAAATCACCTTCTAGAAGAGCTGAACAAAATCATAGCTTCAAGTAACAGTGCATCAGTGTGCTCATTTTCCAGCAGCCTCTCCAACATTTGTAATTTTCTTTTTTTTTGGTCAGCCTTACCAATCTGATGGGTATGATATGGAACCACATTGTTACTTTAATTTGCATTTTTCTAATCATTAGTGATTTTGAGCATCTTTTCAAATGATTATAGATGGCTTGAGTGTCTCTCCTTGATAAATACCTGTTTCAAAACCTCAGGCCATTTAGCAATTGGGGAGTGATTCTTATTCTTTGAGTAAGAATAAGATTGAATAAGATTCTGATTCTTATTCTATTGAATTTGAATTTGTTTCTTACATATCTTGGAATGACACCTTTATCAGAGAATTTTGTGGCAAAGTTTTTCCTCATCTTATTGGCTCCCTTGTAATCTTATCTGTATTGGTTTCTTTGTGTAATAGCTTTTTTTATTTTATGTAATCAGAATTGTCCATTTTTCCTTCTGTAATACTGTCCATCCCTTGTTTCATCACGAACTCTTCTCCTGTCCATAGATGTGAAGTTCTTTTTCCCCTTTTTCCTATAATTTGTTTATGATATAACCTTTTATATCTTGGTCACATATCTATTTGGAACTTGTCTTGGTATAAGATGGGGGGTGTTAGTTAAAATATCTGGAAGACTTTACTAGCTATGGGAAATTCCTCTGGTATTTGGGCTACTTGCTAGAATCCTCTACGATCTCTTTTTGAAAGCGTATATTTCCTTTTCTGCACCTTGCTTGATATTAATAAAGAGAGAATCACTGAATAAAGTTATTTCTATTTTTGAGGATATGGAGAAATATTTTAAGATCTGCACACATCCATGACAGAGATCTTATTGGATGAGAGTCTTGAGGCTGCGATTTGCTTTACCAAATCAAATTCATTTTTATTGTCAACAAGCAATAAATGCAGTATCCCATATTCTCTGCACTTATCCATCAACAGTGTAACAATAAAGATAGGCTTAGATCTCATTTACAAAACCTTGGCTCTTTCCTTATGATATTTTCAAGTGTGTCCTTGACACATGTATAGTCTAATAAAGATATTGTAGAATGGAGAAAGGAGACATGAGCTCATGACTACTGACATCATCTCTGTCAACCCCTTTCCAGTACCTTTACCATCTAGCAATTTCTGATTACTCAGAATCTTAATTTTAAGATATCCTGAGAACTGTTTCCGTAATGCTCTTAAAGTCATATCCAGCATTTAGCTCCTCTTTGTAAACTTGTACTGGTTTTGCTGTTATTCACTGTTTTTTTTTCTTTAGCTACATTTCTACTTCCTCATGTGGCATATTGGTACCTATATTGTTAAAGTCACAATTTGATGACTCCACTCTCTTCGGTGGAGGGAAACAAAAATTATTTGTAGGAATCTTGGCAGATTTTGCATTTCTGACTGTCTTTCTCCTTCCAGTTTCATTCTTAAATACCCTTAAGGTGATCTGTAGTAATTAGTATGTCTTAGATCAAGCTTTCTATAAACTGATTTCTCCTCCCCTGTTTTTACTATTTTACAAGGTAATATTGACAGTGATTTCCCTCCATAGTTCCCAATAATATTTTAAAAATTAATTTCCATTTTGAACCAGTGTTATCCTTGGTGACCATAACACTGCTAACAAAGGGATGTGACTTTTGGTAGCATATATGATCGCTGCATTTTTTTTTTGCCTTCCTGTTGTGTTGATCATTGTTGATGTGAAACTCTCTTTAAGAAATGGTGATAATTAGTGTCCATTCCTGTTCCTTTGTTTATTTGCCATGTTCTACACTAAAAGCTCTCAGAAATATGTCATAATGGAGTTGTTATAATTACACTCTGTAGCTTATTCTCATTTTTTTCTTATCATTTTACAATCATTTATCTTTTGGGGAACAAGTTGATAGCCTGACTGGTTCAAAAATCACTCCACAATTAGTCTTTTTCCTATATAATGAAATAGGGAAGCTAAGTGGCACAGTGGACAGAATCAGGAAGACCCGAGTTCAAATCTGTCTTCAGATACTTACTAGCTGTGTGGTCCTGGGCAAGTCACTTAAACCTATTTGCCTCAGTGTCCTCATCTGTAAAAATGAGCTAGAGAAGGAAATAGCAAACACTCTAGTATCTTTGCCAAGAAAATCCCAAATGAGGTCACAAAGAGTTGGACATGACTAAAACAACTGAACTACAAAAATATGATGAAATATAATTACTTTATTTTTTTCATATTATTTGATCTTTACTATGTCCAAGGCCTCCATAATCTCTTCTTGAGGAAAGTGTTCATGATTTTCACTGTAAGACATCTTTGTAATCTATAAGTATTTTCTTATTGATTCTGAGTTATATTTTCCAGTGTGGTTTTTCTCCATCCTACATAGTTTAGCCACAAACTAATCCCATTATTGCTTGAAAGTGACAAATATTAAGGTATTCATTTAATATACAGTCTCTTATTGGGAAATTTCTATTCAAATTTTCATGTTTTATGATCTTGGCCAATAGATGTCAGCTTAAAGTCTGAAGATAAGTTTTCATACATTATTGCATATGTGTTTCACAGCATCCCTGTGAGACAGGAGCTAAAGAGATCATCCCCATTTTAAAGATGAGGAAATGGAGGCATGGAGATTCTAAGTGGTTTGCTAGTGGTCACATAGTCAGTAATTGTGTGAAGTGGGATTTGAAGTCAACCTTTTCTACTCAGTGTCCATTTCTTATGGCTTACCACCTTGCATGAATTGCAAATTACCTTCATGAGGGTTTTTGAATAGAGTGCGAGTCCTGGAGTCAGGAAGATTCATCTTCTTGAGTTCAAATCTGGCTTGAGACACTAGCCGTGTGACCCTGGGCAAGTCACTTGACCCTGTTTGCCTCAGTTTCTTCATCTGTAAAATGAGCTAGTGAAGGAAATGGCAAACCACTGCAGTGCCTTTGCCAAGAAAACCTCAAATGAGGCCACAAAGAGTCAAACATGATTGAAAATGACTCAACAAGGAACTGAACTAACATTTCTTCTGTCCTTTGTATACATGATAAAACCAACTCTGCCAACTCTTTTCCAAGTAAAACATTTAAACTTACCTTCCATTTAGCTACAACATCTTATCTCTTGGTTTCAGTTATAGCGAGGATGTCAAAATTAATGTGATTGAACTCCTCTAGCAGCACATTGGACAGCAATTTCACATTTAGAGAACCAACAATGATATTAGTGTTTTTAAGTAACCAAAAATCGTGATTTTTATACCCTTTGTTTAAACTTCTTTTTTCCTACTGCTATTACTGTGAAACTATAAGAAGGCTATATAAGACTAAGGGCCTAATAAGAGCCAGGCCAAACTCAGGCCAGTCCAGTGAATCAGACTATAGGGTTAAAATATAATGAGACATTCATAGACCATAAAATGCAGAAAAACAATTTTACTTAGAATGATTAAAAAATGATATGATTCCTAAAGTTAAAAATGATATTAACTCAGATAAAATGCTACACAATTACCATAGTAATTAGTAAAACTAAGTCAGAAAGGCTTACCTAAAGGGAAATGGGAATTCCAATAAAATCTGCAGCACTAGCTGCCCATAATACATTGGGCTTCTATGTCTCTGGTGGTAAGGCACCCAAATGGCCTTCCTTTCCCCTTAAAGGACCAGCACAGCTTAATATAAAACCTATTTTTAAAATTTTTGTTTCATGGGTTGCTATGGCTAAAGAATTCATCATTCAGTGTCAAGTGACAGAGGTGATCCTTTACAAATCATCTAATCTAGTCTTTGGAAAATTGATACAGTCTGCTAAATTCCATAGCATGGTAATGGAAGTTTAAAACTTTTTCTAAAATCTGGGGTTTGATAGGGTTTCATGGCCCCATTGCGTCTAAAAGCTTAATTCCCTGAAACGTTTTGTGATCTCCACTGTACCCGGGAGGAGTACAAAATATTCACTATTGGTGATTTTAAATATATATATATATATACATATTATAATTAACTATGCAACTAGGCCCATGGTTGCAAAGAGATAGGAAGAAATCATGGAGAGGAGTTGACATATGATTTAGAAGACCAGCAAAGATAACTGTATCCAGGAAAGCCAAGTGAGGAAATTATCACCTCAGACTTGTAAAAAGTTACAGAGTTGTATAGTTCTACTATATATAGAAAGTACAATTATAGAGCACCATATAATAAATTTTACAGCATAGTTCTGTCTGTGATTATAAAAAAAAATAAGTGCAGTGCAAATAACCAACCCTCCTGTTTCCGGTAATGGTTTGGGATAAAGCATTCTTTGTAAAACAAGTTCCAGTAGTTTTTCTCTTGGCCCATTCAACATATGCCATTTAAAATAGTGAGAAGCTATTTTTATATCCTGTTAAATGTAATATTGAAGTAGATTTCATTTTCCCTTTGGAGGAAAAGAGTTATATGAATTTCAATTTAGCGACTAGAAGAGGATGACATTTACTACAGAAGAAAACTGGATTGGTCAATTTGGTCAAATTGTGCGACCCAGGTTTCACTGAGCTATCCAGTGATTTAAATGAATTGGTTTGTCACTTAAGTGAAAATGGATTAAAGTAGGTAGTTAGCCACAAACTAAAATAAACAGCTATTCTATAAGTACAAGCTTAATTTTTAAATGGAACATGGGATTTAGATTTCATTACAAAAATCAAATGTATAAGTAAAGGCCAGGGGTGGTGGTGTTTGACACAGAACTTGCTTATTATTCATCTTTACCATGTGATTGTGATGTGGCTCAGTAGGTGGCAATGGACATAAATAAATATAGCAATAACTTCTGTTTATATCAATTTGCATTTTTTTTCACACACACAGTTTCCTCCCCTATGCTTTTTATTTTTCTTTTTGCTGAGGAATCAATTTTGTCAATCACATGATAGCTTCTTCAAGGTATGAGAAGACATAGAGCAACATCTCTTTCATGTTGAGTAGACCATTTACAATGAACTTATGAGAAGATGCTGATAAAGTTCCCATAAGATGAACAGGAATGGAGGGGTTGTGATCTGCCATATTGGAGAGATTTGTGGTGGTATTTTGTTTTTGCACATTCATTAGTTGTAGTGAATACTTAAAAATTCTCAACTAATCATCTATAGAGACTCATTCAGTGGTCATCATTTTTTTTCCCTCTAAACTACCTCCTGACCTGTCCCAACCTATGATTATTCAGTAGATAGCATTTATATTATCGTGATTTCACCATAAGGTCTCTCATTTGTCTTACGGCTGACTGCTCCCTATTACTGTTAGCATCTGTGAGGCTTCAACACTGAACTTTCATTTTCAGTCCAGCTGTGTGACAGAAAAGAGGTATGGATTTTGTTCCTCTGAGCTCAGATCTATCAATGTTTCCTTTAGTCATAGACCCTGCCAATCTTATACCGAGCTACCAAAGTGAAAAGAGCATTGGCTGTAAGATCAGAGGACCTGTGTTCAAATACTATGCCTGATATTTATTAGCTGTGTGACCATGGATAAATTACTTGAACTCCCACAGGCATAGTTTTGTCATTTATAAAATCAAGATTATTATACCTTTGGTACTTATCTCACAGGGTTGGTGAGAAGATCAAAGCTATTGAGAGAAACTTAAATTGCCATGCAAATATCAAGAATCATTATCATTTTAATATTTTATAGATATTAATCCTCCAGTCTTTGGATACTACTTGTTTGCCATCACACTCTCTAAATGACTTATCCCTTTTCTGATCATACATTTATGGAATGATATTTCTTATGTTGTACTTCTTTCTGAAGTTTGTCTATGCCTACTGTGTGCCATTCTATTGTCCTTCAGATTACTTGAAATTTTATTTTTCCCCTAATTATGATAAAATATCATTCATAGACATAAAGCATCACCCTAAGAATATTTGATTAAAAGTAGGTTCTTGTGCCACCTAATAAGGTAATTAGCATTTATTAGTGTGTGCTGTGATAAGCACTGGGGATACAAATACAGGTTAAAAGAAAGAAAATCCTTGTTTTCAAGAAGCTTATATTCTGATAGGGGAAGCCCACACATAAAAGGGAGCTGAAAAGCAGGGGGTTCATTGAATAGAAGGTACACACCTAGATGGGGACATGGGGGCAAAATCCAAAGAATCAAAAGCATGGATGGGAGAGGTTGGTCTAGGCCCATTTCCCAAAGTGGAGGCATCTGGAAGGAAATCACCAGTGGGTGAAGGGAGCTGGCATGCTGGAGGGATGTCCAAGGATGAGAAGGTCTCAGGCCATGAGGGATACTCCAGTGTGAGAAGATAGCTAAATCATGATGTTGACTTCTGGAGAGTCAAAATAACCTCTAGGAGGGGAAAGGTCCCACACAATCACCTAATTGCAACTCAGTAAACTCTAATCCTCCTATTCAGTTCTAAGATTTACAAATAGAGAAGCAGAAAAATATACTGACATTTTCAAAACATCCTTGTAATATCTCTGGAGAAGAAAAGATAAATTAATCGTAGTTCAGGGGCTAGAGTTTTTCGGTAACTTGTGATAATTGTTGGACATTTCATATGACATAAGCAGAAACTATCTCTGTTCATGCAGGTTTTAATATTTCTTGGAAAATATCAGGGTACCTAACAATGAAAATGAGAAATATCAAGGCAAAAGCTAAGTAAAAGGTAAGAATTATTTTTAGGTGTGAATGTTCCATGTGACTAAATATTTTTTTAATGGAAGAGCCAAACTAGAGATATTACATCAAAGTTAGTGCACATACACATGTGTGTGCGTGTGTGCATGTGTGAGTGTGTGTGTGCATGTGTGTGTGTGTTTTGGTGAGACATATAGTGCTGTGATTTTATTAGTTTTGAGAAGTCATGAGATAACTCTATCCCTATCCTCCCAGTCACTCAGACTCACAACATAGGTGTCATCTGCAACACCTCCTTCTCTATCATGTCCCCCCGCTGCCACACACACACCATTTGCAGTCAGTTACCGTGTCCTATTGTTTCTTCTTCTTAACATTTCTCATATATGTTCCTTCTCTCTTCTGACATTGTCACCACCTTGGTGTAGACCTTCACTACCTCATACCTCAACTATTATAATAGTCTGCTGGTTGATCTTTCTGTCCTGTCTCTCCTCATTCCAGTCCATTCTCCACTCTGCTGTCAAACTGAACTTCCTAAAATATGAGTCTAACTATGTCTCCCCCCTTTTATTTAGTCAATAATCACTTTTAAACACATATTATGTGCCAGAAACTATGCTAATACTGCAGATATCTCTGCCACCCTCCAAGAAAAAAGCCACACAGATAAAACCGACTCAGTCCTGCTGTTAAGGAGCTCACAGGCTAATGGGGGAGACAACATGCATATTGTTATGTACAAACAAGATTTATACAGGATAAATTAGAGATAATATCAGCGAGAAAGCACTAAGATTAAGGAAGACTGGGAAAGGCTTTACGTAGGAGGCAGGACATTTGCTGAGACTTGAAGAGAGCCAGGGAAGTCAAGATAGGAAGATGAGTACAGAAGGATTTCTAGGCATGTGGGAGACCCAGTGAAAATGTCATAAGTCAGAATGGAGGGTGCTGTAATAGCAAGGAGGCCAAAGTCACAGAATCGAAGGGTATATTGTTGCGATGAATAAACGTGTAAGCAGACTGGAACGGTAGAAAGGGGCCAGGTTATAAGGGGCTTTAAAAGTGGGCACTTAATAAATACTTGTTGACTTGACTTTGCCAAATCAGACTAGTAACTGTTCTGCAATTTATGATCTTGGAAAATCACTTGAGACCCAGAGAAGTTAAACTTGCCCACCATCACATAGTCAAATCAGATATGGGGCTGGAAACCGCCATCTTCATGACCATAAGCCATGTTCTTTATCTACCCCATCGTATTGCCTCAATTTAAGGTATACAACATAAAATCAAACTCTAAAATCTTTGCTTCATTTAACAGTTCTTTTCTGAACTAATAACAATTTAAATGTGATCATAGTAAGCCTCAACTTTTGGGTACTTTTCCTTTTGGGTCACTACACTAATTGTAATAGGGTTTTTCTTAGGGGGTGGGAAGGCTGTGTTGTGGAAAGCAAAGACTGCTGGGTTTGGGGATCAAAGAACTTAGGTTCAAATATCACCTTTGCCTCTTACTATTCATGTGACCTTCAACAAGTTACTCATATCTAGGGGCCTCAGTTTTCTCACTTCTAAATCGAAGAGGTTGGACCATATATCTTTTTACCTTCTTCCTAGATATAAATCTATGATCATATGATTTCATCTTTTTATGGAAGTTTCAGAAGTAGAAACTACCTTCTCTGATGCAGAATGGCTGCCTAAAATCTTACAGAATTGCAGAGGGTACTTAAGTGAATTGACTGTGTTCACACAGTAGAAATGTGTCTGAATAAGGACTTGAACCAAGGTCTTCCTAGCCCTAGCCACTATATTATTCTGCCTCTCCATAGCTTTGGCATTAGCTTAAATAACACATGCAAAATCAAATAACAAGATCTAAAATCAATGAAATGTATTGAACCTACAGGTAAAAGCACTGGACTAGGAAGTAGGAGACCCATGTTCTAGTCAAAATTCTGGCCAGTGACTTTGAATTTTAGTAGGTTATTTACCCTCTCTGGCTTCAGTGTACCCCTCTATAATATTGAGGGATTGGACTAGATAATCCTTAAGGTTTCTTTCAGGTTTAAATGTATTTGTCTAAAATGTGCAAAATCCAGACAGTCCTCTGTATGTTTTTATTTTCTAATTTGTGTAACTGCATTTTCCCCCTCCCATCAATAGCATTTAAGCTTCTTGAGAGCAAACCCTGTCTCACTTTTGTATTGCACAGTAAGTGATAATAAGTGCTTAATAAATATCTGCTGAGTCAGTGAATGGATGGCTCTCATATAAGCATGCCAGCCATGCAAGAGTTTCCTTTTTTCTTTTGTTGTTGTTGTTGATCCTCCATTCTTAAAAAGGACCAATGACATCACATGACTTGCATGTGAATGGGATATGAGTGGGCCAGAGCTGTGCAAAGTCATCAGCCTCACGTTCTTCTCCAGTCATTGACATCCAGTGGCAAGACAAGGATAAAGATGACTGGCTGTGGCCTTCTTTTTGGTAAAGCAAGGCTATGTTTGAAGAGATTGACTGTGTTTTTGCCTGATCTTTAAAACAAAACATTTTAAAACTCTAATCACTGTCCTTTTATCTATTTTGTGTTTCAAGCAAAATCGCAATCTTTGGATGTTTCTTTTAGAGAAGGGGTTCTTAATCTAGAGCGCATGGAGAGATTGAAATGCATCTATGTATGTGTGTGTAGACAGATAAAGAGATAGTTACAGATATAAATAAAATTGAAATACAAACATGTATGTGTGTATATGAACCAAATGTAATTGGTTTCTTTTGTAATTCTATATATTTTATACATTTAAAAGCATTATTTGGAAAAAAGCATCCATAGGCTTCAACAGACTGCCTAATGGCAGTCACTCACAAAAAAGTTTGAGTATCTGCTTTAGAAAAATCACAGACTTTTCATCTTTGTTTTTCCATCGTAAATTCTATACCTCACTTTACTCCTTCTTCCTCTATGAGAAAGCAGGAACACTAAAACATATTACAATTATGTATAGTCATGTAAACAAATTTCTGCATTAGCCAAGTTCCTCCCAAAAGTGAGAAAGATAAAGAAAAAAATCTTCAGTCTTCATTCCGTGTCCATCAGTTCTCTATTTTTCAGCATGAATCCTTTGGAATTTTCATGGAGCAGAGTTACTGAGTCTTTTACAGTTGATTATGTTTACAATACGGCTGTTACTGTGTAAATTGTCCTAGTTCACTATGCTTCAATTCTTGTAAATCTTCCCAGATTTTTCTGAAATCATCCCCTTCATCATTTCTTACAGCAAAACAATATTCCATCACATTCACATGTTATAACTCATTCAAACATTCCACAATTGATGCACATGCCTTCAGTTTCCAGTTCTTTGCCACCATGAAAAGTGCCGCTATTAATATATTTGTAATGGATGCCTTTCCTTTTTCTTTGATCTCTTTGAGGTATAGTCCTAATATTACCGATTCAGAGCTTACGCTCAGCTTAATAGTCTTCTGGATGAGGCTCCAAGTTGCTTTCCAGAATGCTTGGATTAGTTCACAGCTTCACCAATAGTAAATGAGTGTACCTATTTTCTCACTTCACCCCAGCATTTGTCATGTTCCTTTTTGGTCATTTTAGACAATCTGATAGGTATGAGGTGGTACCTCAGAGTTATTTTAATTTGCATTTCTCTGATTATTAGTGATTTAGAACATTTTTATATGCCTATTGATAGCTTTAATTTCTTCCTCTGAAAACTGACTATTCATGTCCTTTGACCATTTATCAGTTGGGGAATGGCTTTTTAAACATATTTTTAAAAACCCTCAAACTTATTTTTGGTGAACCTATTAATCATTTTGACTATATAATTATTTGTATTATTTACTTATGGATTTATGATAATACCACTAACTGACATTTATATAGTTCTTTAAAATCTACACAGTGCTTTATATGCATCATCTCACTTATTCATAACAACCCCATAAAATGGGTTATATAAATATTATTTTACTTACTTTATAGATGAGGAAAATGAGGCTCAGAGGAGTAAAATGACTTTCCCACGACCACATAGCTCCTAAGCTTTAGAAGCCAACATCAAATCTATGCCTTCCTCATCACTGTGTAAGCCTTGCTGCTTCCCACCTACCGAATAGCTTTCTACATTTCAGAATAATGCCAGATAGCTAAGGGCTGCTAATAGCTAGCTTCTCAAATATTAAGTTTCTCCTAAAAAACAGTGCTGTTTTAAATAATAAAACATTAATAATACCTATCAATACTTTGTTTGACTGCCTTTTAGAACAACAAACCCCTTTAAAGGTTATGCTGATGAAAATCTCTAAAAGTCACTCAAATCACTGGTGAAAACTATTTGATGGCATTTGGAATAGAGAAGTGCTCAGGATCACACAAATGAACCCTAAAGGCCTTGAAATGGACATTACTTATATAGTCATTTCAGACAGGAGACCATTTAAAAAAACATAAAGCAGGGTGTCTATATATGCTAATTATATGACCAATGCTAAGGAGGCCCCATTGAAAAAAAGATATAAAACAAAAACTCTCCAAATTAGCCTCATGAAGACTGTTCTCTTCCTCCCCCACCCCTACAAAAGAATCGGAACTGGGAAAGAAGCAAAGATGGAGCTATATCCACTAAAATTTTGCCAAGGGAATGAGCAGCAAAAACAAATTGAAGAGAATAACTTTTGCAAATATATGAAGGGAAAAGAAAAGATTAAAGGTACAGAGAATATAGGCTATTAATGAATGATGAGGGTCATAAAATTGATGCCAATTCTAAAATGGCTGAATCATCTATTCCCTAATTTTTTTAAAGGAAAATTGAAAGGCAAATCAGGGAGGAGCAAAGAAACATAGATGGAAAGAAAGGGAAAGAGAAAGTGAGAAAGAGATAGATTTAAAGAAAGGAAATGAGAGAAAGAAGAGATAAATTTAGTGAAACATGGTAACCAGGAAGTCCTGCAGATTTTGCACAAAGGGTCATTGAGTAAAGTCAGGTGAGGGAATACAAGGAATTTGAACACATAAATCAGCAAGGCAGGAGGAAGTATACTGTCAGGAATTCAGTAAGGCTAGCAGCCTTACTGAACCCCTTAATAATTTCTAAAATATCTTCATGACTATAGGAAATGACAAGGCTGAAAATAAGAGCAAAAATGATACAATTTTTATGAAAAGTGATCTTAGTGATTACTGTCTGATAAGCCTAAAATTAATGTGGCAAAATGCTACAAGGCTAGCTCTCTGAAAGTAAATTGGATTACAGCCTAAATAAGTCATAAGGTGCTGGAAATCTTAAAGAAGAAATGACAACAAACCTATAAATTTAGAATATAATTAAAGACTTGATAATAGTAGCCACTTACTTTGACCATGTCAGGATGATGCAAAGAATAAGTGCTCAAATTATGTAATCTGAATAAGTAATGTTTGGAAATAGTCAATGCCTTTGTTAATGGTGTAGTGAAATGTAACTGAGGGAGTAAGAGTTGGAGACCTGGGTTCTAGTTCCACCTCCCACCACTTACTACTCATGGAACTGTGGATAAGTTGCTTAGATTCTGAGAGCCTTGTTTCCTGTTCATTAAAATACAGAGACCCTATTATCAGTCCTCCCTATGGCACAGGAGTGTTTCCATTTAAGTCAATTCAATATACCTACGTTAAGCACCAAGTAAGTCTATAGATATGGAGCACTGGAGCATAGTTGGTAGAGGGGCCAACTTTGGAGTCAGAGAAAACCTAGGTTCAAGTTCTACTTTTGACATTTCCTAGTTATGTGACTTGGTTGACATCATTTATTCTCTTACTGCCCCTTAAAATGGATATAGTTTACTGAGATTTTCATAAAGCTTCTGGTAGAGTTTCTCATACTATTCTTGTGAAGAAGAGAGAAAATCATGGACTAGATTATCATATAATTAGGCGGATGTAGAATTGGTTCGATAGCACTCCAAGAGTAATTGTTAATGTTTCGGTGTTAATATAGCAGGAGGTCTCCAGTATAATACCCTAGGGAGCTGTGTCAGGCCCTGTGTTGTTTGACACTTCTAATCAGTGACTAGAAGGATAACTGAGAGTCTGGATGGCAGAGTCAGGAAAGAACCGCCCAATCCTTGGAATTGCTCTAAAAGTGGAATAGTCTGCCCAAAGGGGTGTGGGCTTTCCAATCCACGGAGGTCCTTAAACAGAGGCTGAATGATTATTTGTCAGGTATGGTAGGATTTCTTCCTTCCATGGGATGGATTACATGATGATGGATGACTCTTCCAACTCTAAAACTCACTGATTTTATGAAGTCGCAGAACAACTGTGACAGCATTTGGTAGAAGGAGTGTTCTTACCAGGAGTTAAGAAAATAATAGATATGGACCCAAAAAAGTTATTTTAAAAAATACAGCATTATATGTCCCAAAAGTCTTAGTGCAATGTGAAGCTACTAAAACTTAAAAGTGCACTAGGACTTTTAGGACTCCTACAGAAGAGGCAGTGTGGTAGACAAGTATAATAATTGACTTTTACTCAGAATTTTAACTTCTGAAAAATGTTTCACAGGCCTGATCTTGTTTGAGCCTCGAAACAACCCTGAAAGGTAAGTAGTGAAATTGTGAATGCTTCCATTTTACATTTAAGGAAATTCAGAGAGATCACACACCTACCAAGTATCATAAAGGAATAAAACCGAGGTTTTCCTTGCTATGATTTTAGCACAGAAGCATTATGTTGTTATAGGTAGATGGAGTTGGAGTTAGGAAGGCATGTGTTTGAGTCCTTCTTCTGACACATACCACCTGCATGACTATGCGTACATCATTTCACTTCTCAGGGGTCTAAGCAGTTCTTTGAGAATATGAATTACTGATCTGCATTGGTTGAGAAAATTTCCATATGAGGAGTTGTCTCACACAAATAAAATTATAGATCCACCCACTGCCACCTCCAACACAGGTGCTTTGGTGTCACACACACACACACACACACACACACACACACACTCACACACACACACACACACCCCTACAATCCTTATTTTGAGAGATACACTGGATAGTGACTAGGACTCTGATCCAGAAAGACAGAAAGATCAGGCTTCAAGTCCCACAATTATGGGCGTGCCATCACCTGTAACTTCTATAAGCCACTCTAGTGGATGATAAATTCTGCAGAAGGCACTATTCCGCTCTGGTGGAGATTTTCCTTTCCTGGGAGTTTCTTCGTGTTGGTGAAATCATAATCTCTAATCCCTAACTCACAGGGTTGCGAGGATCAAATTAGATATTGTTCATAAAATGTCTGTATGCTTTCAAGTGCTAGCACAGTGCTTGGCTCAAAGTAGGCACTTAATAAATGCTTGTTGACTAGCTATATGAATGTAAATTACTATTTTTAAATACAATATAGCTTTTTCTAAATACGAAACATACAGAAACTCAGCCATTATATTATGTCCATTCCTAGACCTATATAAAGATAAGGCACAAATGCACCATGTAAGATGTTTCTTTAAAAGAACAGTATGAAATCAAGCATTTCCCTCCGGCTAACATAACATTCTGTGCCTGGTGCTACTTATGCCAAAAGGTAGAAATCATGGGGCTTCATAAGCATCCACGAAGCAAGCAGATTGGAAATAGTGTTTTTAAAGACTTTTATGCAGCTTACGTTCTAAATATCTCATATAATAAATTTTAAAACAATAAGCAATTAATAACCCCAAGCTCACACAGCCTTATAAATAAGGCAATGTACTTTGAAAATCTTAAATCATTAATGTTTTTATGTTCATGTTTTTACTCTTATATGAACAGGTCTGCACTAGCCTGCATTAATTAAATTTAAGTAGGATTTCTGAGACCAGATCATCATTAAGTCTGTGGCCCTGATTTAAATCTGCAGTAAAACATTTCTCCATTAAGTCCTGTGCTTTTGTGTCATATTTCATACACTAGTTGTCTCTTAATTAAATCCATGATGGCCCACCAACACAGACTATTAAAATAACTATACTTTGCACTTGACATATTTATGAGACAGATTCATAAGAGTATAGACTGATACTTGAACTACTCACTGAGAAATGCTAATAAGATTATGATGAAGGTGAGATTAGAACATTCCTCTCTTTTCTCTTCTCTTCTTTCTAGAGATTTATTTTTATAACTGCAGCTCACTTCTTCTATTTTAGGATCTTTGATTTTTCCCTCAACCAGCCGAAAGCTTTTTCTTTGTAAAATAACTGCAGATTAATAGTCAATGGAAAGCTAGCAATCTGCTAATTTATATTGCATCATGATAATATAGAAATTGGGTTGTAGTCTCCTCTAGCCAAGTTGAAAGTTGCACAATATTCATGGTTACATGTAAATAAATTAATCTGGATATATGTTTGCTGAGCTTTTAGGTACTCAGATGGAATAGAATTTACAGGGGCTGAAATGGGGAAAAATCTGAGTAAGAAAGCACTTAAATTTTGGATAGGCTGGAAGGAAGACTGTATATGTCAAAATAAGGTATACTGCATTTCTAGCCTTACTCTTTGAGTGTGTGAGTGCGTATGTGCATGTGTGTGTGTGCATGTGTCTGCTCTCTCTCACACACACAGGCTTTTCCTGACTGAGTTTATAGTTTTGGAATATGGTATACTGGACAGCTCTCAGGCCCTTTTCTTCTGGTTTTTTTTTGTGGTGGCTAAAGTTTATCTCATCTATTTTCGATTTGGAAATGGACCTTTTTTTTTCTAGTAAACCAGTGGAAGCTTTAAGGTAGGGGGTGTGTGTTGGATGCAGAGGGTGAAATGGGACAAAGCATCTTTAACAGGATAGAAGTCTCTGCTTACAGGACATGGTGTAATAGGGGAAGTGACAGCCAGAGACAACAGATCGACTCTTCATTAACTGATCCAACACCCACTGGTGTGATCGAATACAACTAAGGGGAGACAGTTCCAACTGTTGAATTCATTTATCTCCTTCTTAGTATCAGCTGAAATGTTTTAAATAGAGTGACATAATTTATCATTCCAATCTAATTTTCTTCAGCCAAAGTTTAAGAAGTCATTTCAAGTCAGACTTTCTTTCAAAAAGTATACCCTGTCTCAGCATGGTGCCAAGCCTCTGAACAGTGCAGGTAGCAGTCCAACTCTCCTGACTTGTCAAGGAAGCTGCTCTAGCTCAGGCAGCTTCCCTAAACACATTAACTCTAATAAAATCAGCCGCACGTACTCCTGACACTAGTAGTAATTAAAATAACTTGTTTCAAAAAATTGGTCCTATACATGAATACTTATTGGCAATTATTTCTTAGTTCTTCAAACCAAAGATAACATAATTTGATTCTCACACAATTTTCTTGTAAATGTAGTTCATATTGGGTTTTATATGCAGCTTAAGACTGTTAATTGCCATTTTGAGCCTCACAGTAAAATAGAGTTCAATATGTCGCTTTTCTCAAGCATGGAGAAATGTTTGAGAAATGCTTGTCTTAGTCTAATGAACTGTGAATAATTTACATTCTGAGGCCTATTTTTCAGCATAAGTGGTCCTGACTTTTCTTAAAGCTTGTAAAGTCTAATCAACTTGTTACATTCATCTTATTAAAGAAATCTGTGGCAAAATAAGAGGTAGGAATTCGGATCTTTGAGAATCCTTTTTGTTTTTATTTCTTTTTGTTCCTTCCCACAGGTTACTTCTTGACTCTGGGACCTTTTCTCTTTACCATCATAGAGAGCCTCTTCTGAACTAATTTATGTGCCATAAATTGTGGAAGAAATGTCTCTGTCCTTAAATATTTTCAAAATCCCCTACCTCCTGGCAGGCATGCTGTATTACTTTCTAAATTTATACTGGTAGAGCAGTTCTATTACAAAGAGAAAGAAGCTGTTTCAGGTTGTGAATTTTTTTTTACAAGATTGCAAATATAAAACCTAAGGCCAGCTAATTCTTAGCACATACATGCCACCATACTGGATTTTGGACAAGAACATGGCAGTGTTCAGTGATCACTAAAAATGATAGCTTGCTTTCAGAGATATGGGAGGGTGTCTCTGTCATTTACTCTTATTTTCAGACTTGGGGGAAGTTAATAGTCTGGCTCTAGACTAAGTATGTGTTCCTGGACATATTGACCCCATCTCCCAAAGCAAAAATCTGGACACATGGTCTGACAAAGAGTTCCCCCCTACATAACTTTTGTATTCATTATATGAGAAGCTGCATAGTATAATATACAGAATATTAGATTTGGATTTAGCGAGATTAGGCTGAAACCCTACCTGTGACACTTATTATTAATAATGACCATGGGCAACACAGTTAAGCTGTGTGAGCCTCAGTTTCCTCACCTATAAAACAGGGATACCTGTGTCACCTCATTCACAAGGTTGTTATGAGGATCAATCACATAATACATGTAATATGATTTTCAAACTTTAAATTACTGTATAAATCAGTGATTACTGCCATGACTTATCACTAACAACACCTAATTTGCAATTAAATAATTCTGACTATGATTTCCACAATGGAAAGAATTTGAGATTTTTTCTGGGTCTGTGATTTCACATGGGGAGGGAACTCTATGCAGATCAACAACTTGCCTATAATTTATAACCTTAGAGGGTTCCCTGGCTCACTCTGATATTAAGTGACTCACCCATGGTCACACAGCTATTATGTGTCATAGGCAAAATTGAATCCATATTTTCTTGATTTAGAGGTTGTCTTTCTACCCAGTATGATGTACTAACCATATACAATAAAGCCCATGTGGTGTCACCCTTACTGTTCCAATACCAGTTCAAACACTAGAAAATGAGGTAATGTATGCAAAATGCTTTGTAAACCTTAAAATACTATATAAATGTCAGGTATTATTATTGTTGTTATTAATATTATTACTGCCTATCTCTATGACCTTAAGAAAGTTACAATTTCTGCCAGCATTAATTTCCTTAATATAATGAGATTGGACCAGATGAATCCTAAGGCACCTTTCAACTCTAACATTCTATAATTCTGTGATCTATTTTTAAATTAATAGGTATAGATTGAGTGATAGGGAGAGCAGAAGAGGGACCAGGAAGAAGATATTCCTAAAATAGTCACAATTTACTTTGCCTGCTGTAAACAAGAGAAATATCTTCTTCACGCTACTTGTCTAGAAATGAATGTAATTTCTTCATCCTGATCCTTCCTCCTTTCAACTGCTTTGCTTGTGAAATTACCCATGTATGGAGACTAAATCATTTATATTTGCATTTAACTTAACTGTGAAACTATAAGTTAAATGAGAGAATGAAATCTCACTGTGTTTCCAAAATATGGTTCATTTGTCGTCTTCATGTGCACATTGACAATTAGTGCAAGTTTAGAATATTAGCCAATGAAGAGCTAGCTAAGGTGGGGAATGTGAACCAGAAGAAAATCTCTTTGGGTGGAAATAAAAAAGTGTTAGCAAAAGTGATGAGAGAAAAATGATAGTAATTGTTCACATTTGCATAGTATTTTCCCAGTTTCAAAACAATTTCCTTCATAACAAGTAGGGTTGCGTGTGTGCATATGTGTATGTGTTGTATGTGTGTAGAAAGTATTTTCTCCTCATTTTACAGATGAAGAAATTGAGATTTGGAAACGTAGACTAACATCCAAGGTCAATGACTAGTAAGTGAGCGGGGCTGAGACACTAACTCAATTACAGGATTCTTTCAATATACTAGCCCACCACGGGAGTCCTTTGCTATTTGTGGAGGAAAAGGAAGGAGACAGATCAAAGGATGGAATCCAGTGACTCAGACAGTAAGAAACAAACACAGAAAAGTGAAATAGGGGATGCAAAAGGTCTCAGAGGCCTGGATGCTTAGGAGAAAAGAATGCAATTTACCTCAGTCTAAACTACGTGGATCTCTTCACCCTAAAAATCTAGGATTGGGACGTCTTCTGTATGCAACGGTAACCCCTCCCTGCCTTACAAATAAAATGCAAACATTCCTTAGGCTGGATGTACATGCAGAATTTAGGCAGTTAGGTGGTGCAGTAGAGTGCCAGGCCTGGAGTCAGGAAGACTCATCTTGAGCTCAAATTTGGCCTCAGGCACTTACTAGCTATGTGACTCTTGGCAAGTCACTTAAGCTTGTTTGACTCAGTTTCCTCATCTGTAAAATGAGCTGGAGAAAAAAAATTACAAACCACTCCAATATCCTTGCCAAAAAAACCCCAAATGGATTCACAAAAAGTCATCTATGACTTAAAAACAACTGAATGATGATAACAATGCATGGAACTTAAGCAAAGGATTTGGTACAGTGGAAGGGGCACAGGGTCTAGATTCAGATGATCTGGGTTCAAGTTCTACTTTTGATGATTACTATCAGTGACCTAGAACAATTCACTTATCTTTCTGGGTCTCAGTTTTTTCTTTTACAAAATGAGGGGGACCAGACTAGATGGCTTGTTGGATCATTTCCATCTCTAGATGTGTGATCATTTGAAGAATTAAGATAGCAGAAGCAAAGAACCTTTACTTCTATTACCTAGATTTTCTATGTAAAGATAGTATTGGGAAAAGAAGACTAAATTGGTGGATATTTATTTTATGATTTCATAAATATCTGTGATTTAATTACTCTACTACTTCCTTTACCAGCACAAATCAAGTTCCTCTCCCCCACCTTAATGAATTTCATGAATTGCATTGGGCAAGAAATAAATCTTATCATGTACAGCTCTTTGGGGATCAGCCTCTCTGAGCTTAGCCAGAGTCATCCTTGGATAAAAGACATCATTGGATTAAAAAGTCAAACCCTAGGTCACTACACGGCAAGTTTGTAGGACTTGAAACTTATGTTTTACTGTCACAGCCTTCAAGAATTCAAGGCCATCTCTACAGATGATGAAACATCAGAATAAACTTTGGAAAAGAATGAATCTTTGATTGCAAATTGGATGTTTTCTTTAATGATGCAACTCAGCAATGCTGGCCTGTCCTCTGAAAGAAACTCTTGTACATATCCACTCATAAGTACACAACAAGGAGTCCAGCCAACATACCCTGGGGCCATTTTCTCTTTCCCCTGGTGTGAGGATATCCGTGGAATGATCTTGCTCTTTACCAGTTACCCATAATTCCTAGCACTTGATCAGTCCACTTTTGTCCTTGATCACACATTTTTCTGACCACTTCTTTCTTTGAAGTTCTTTTGTTTTGTACATTGTAGCCTCTTCACAGCCATCAGGTACCTTCCTATTGCTCTTGTTGTGATATACATTTTTCCCTTGGAGACTTTCTGTTCTTACTTTATTTACTTACTTTACTCATAGTCATAAAACAATAGAGATGGAATATTGGCATTAAAAGATGAGATTTTCTTTTTGGATGCTTGAGGTCATTAGAGTAGCTTGACTGTAACATGAAGGCTCCTCCTTCCACAATAATTCTGGGTCCAATTTTTGTCAATTCATAATATTTTACATGATATAATTATAGGTATTTATACAGAACATATAGAAGATCTCGAGATACAGGGAATCCCCCTTCAACTCTGTCTTGAATCTCTTCTCACACAGGGGTAAAATCTTTGGGCAAGCATACATCTTCCTATTTATGTCTAACCTAATATTTATGATCAAAAGGTCATCAATCAAGTTAATCTCTATTTTTATAGCTTTAAAGGAATCTTAAATATTTTTGACATATGATTGACAGACACAGTGTTGGGAAAAAGTCTTTAAGGCAATGTTTTGTTCTATTGAATCAAATACTTCAAAAAATTGTAGCACTCCCTATGGGCTACTCCCTCAACTCTCAGTTGAGACCATACCCAGCCCTCTTCTTTGTTGCTGGGGTTCATGTTCTCAAAGCTGTTTCCTCCCACGACTATATTTATGTATTCCTGTCTATCTACAGAGAGTGATTTTGCTCCTTTCACAATGCCTCAAACTCTTTGATGGGCATTTAAATTGCTCGGTGGGGTATCTCCCTTTGAATAAGTTGTTTCTAGATGCCCTAGAGAAGGGTGGAGGGAGGAGAGAGAAATCCTCTCCTCCTCCTCCATGCAGGGATCTCCTTCATAATATCTTTCAGGGGTAAAATTCCCACAAACCACCAGGTTTAAATGTTTATTGACTGACTGACTAGCTTAACTATTAACAGCCCCCATGGTATATCTAATTTTCTGATAAACCAAAACCTTCCCTTCTGACTCAGAGGGGTGTTGGAACATTTTAAAGGGATAAGGGCATAGATATATCTTTACAGTTAGTATAACACCTCATTGCCATCTTGTGATTGTGTTCTGTGTTTTCTGGGCTAGGGAGTTGGTCAAAGATTAATTGTCCTATTTTATAAATTACCACAACAACAGCAACAACATAGTGGAATTTAAAGTACAGAATACTAATATCTTTCAGTCATTAATGTGATAGAAAAGATGTGATCTATTGTTTAATATTACTTTTGTGAAAGCCTACTCATTCTCTATTAATACACTTATTAAATATGTTCCTGATGTATACCTGAATTAGTCTCATAAAAATTATACATACATATACACATATAAACATGTAAGGGTCATTTACGTATACACAGACACAAACATTATATATGTGTGTGTATATATATATATATATTCATCTATCTATATATCCATAGAGGTTAATATCTTTGGGGTTTAGGGGTTTACTATTTGAGTTTACTATTATGAGTTCAAATTTTTTTCTATGACTTTGGTATCTCACACTTCTTCAGATATTTTGAAAGTTGTTCCCTCAATGCTCTTCCAATCCTGTCACCTCCAACAAGGATCTCCTCTGTGAATATTTGGTCTAATGCAGTCGATTTTCCTATTTTGGTTCCCTTTAATACCATGTCTGTCTCCTCTATGAGCTCATCTGGCACTGTGGTTTTAGAATCTGTGAGCATGCTATATTGTCTTTATTGACAAAAAATGTTAATTATAAAAGAATTTATAGGGCTTTTCCATTTTTCTTGTTTGTTGCTCTTCTTTCATTTTTTATCCTTTTGTGCCTTTGGAATGATTTTGTTTATTTGGGTCTCCTGAAAAGGTTTCATGAAGCTGGTTTTACCCTCCTCTTGCTTCTCTGCTTTATGAGGAAATGCTTTTCAAAGATTCCATCAGGCTTATGAATAAAAAAACTAAAAATGATTTTCCATTCTAAATCTTAAACTGGTGTTAACCTTAGATGCCATAACACTTAAACTGATGTGTAAATAAGGCATATGTCATATCTTTCAATCTTTCTGATATGGCAATTAATTTATGAGAAAAATAGGATAACACAATGGATAGACAGCTGGACTCTTTTACCAATTCTTAAAACCAAACAACTATAACAACTGAGTAAGATTGAATTAGTATTATTATTGCTTCTCAGTATCATCAATCTGTAGTATTCATTGGGGCATTAAGAATGGGTTAGGACCGAGAATATTGCAGTTCCTTTTAAAGAGTGTGAATTGAGCATTTACAAAATATATTTAAGATAGTTTTTGGGTGTTATTATGTTTCCTCTGTTGAATTCATTTATGAGGATTAAAAACCCTGTTATAGGGTACTTCACACAAATTCAGCAATATTCAGGATCGTATGAATGATGTATTGCAAATGACACTGGATTTGTCTCATCTATTCTCACCTCTGTGGGGTCACGTCACTTCCTGAAAAACATACATAATATTACCAACAAAGTTATATGCCCGTGTTTGTTACAAAGATAAGTAGGCAAAGAATTTTATGAGGGTCACAGAACCAGACACTCCAAACTAAATCCACATGTACTTTATTACTTGTTGATATTCACGTAAAAGTAGGCAAGACTAGAATAAAACAAACAAAAAATTAGTTGGCATATATGGTTCAGGAATAAGAAACTAGAGAGGCTAAATGTTTGTAGACTGCACAGGAACATCATACTTATATACCATGCTTTACTTTTTTCCCCCAAGAAGAAAGCCAAGATGCATTAGACACAGTGATCATCTCTTACTTTAATATTTCAATTTTTTAATCCTAACAAAATGGAATTTATTATATTCTAATAATACGAATGTGGAGTTATTTCAGAATCAATTATATCTGGATGATTAGACCAATGATTTTTTAGGGCAAAGGTCAATATTAGTACTAAATAAAAAAGAGGATAAGATTGTAAAGAAATGACACACAATTGAGACAATTCCAAACTAACCAATACAGGGGCACATGGTGGTTGTGAACATATGACCAATGACAAAGGGCAAAGGAAAATTATTATTAAACACATTATTTTGGAGATGGGTTGCTCAAAAAGCAAATGCACTTGTAATATAAAAAGAGGAGTGAGGAATAATCAATAGAGAGCAGCTAGACCTATTGGTGTACCCCCAGTGTCAGGGAATCTAGAGAAAAAGGCAATGGGTGGACTGCTTCTAGAGGATTTTATTGGGGGGCATGGATAAGAGTTGCCCACAATGAGAAGGATTGTTCTTTGCACCTCTGGATAGAAGTATCCACATCATTGAGACAATAAATACATCTATGTTGGATAGGAATACAGTCCTACACTGGATCCATAGAGTCAACTTCACAAGTATAGCATGGGTGAGATATGGTTAAACAGTTCTTGTAAAAATATTTGAAAATTTCAGATATCTTCCCCTCTTCTCTATACCTTGAGGATGTATCCTTCAGATGGCTCAAAATTGTGTCCTCCAGGATGAACCTTCTATGTGTATATTTGACTTGCTCGTGGTTGTTCAGTCATTTTTCAGCCATGTCCAACTCTTTGTGATCCCATTTGGGATTTTCTTGGCAAAAGTACTGGCATGTTTTGCCTTTTCCTTATCTAGCTCATTTTACAGTTGAGAAAACCAAGGCAAAGAAGGTTAAGTGATTTGCCCAGGGTCACACAGCTAATAAGTGTCTGAGGCCAGATTTGAACTCAGGAAGATGAGTCTTCATGACTTCAGGCCCATCTCTTTATCCATTGCATCACCTAGCTGCCCCATGGTTTGATTGAGGTCCTCCTAAATAAGGGAAAGATCTGGATCTTGTTTGAGAGTCCATTCCACTTCTCTGAACCTGTGCAGTCCACATAATACCTGATATTAGTAAAATGAAAAGACCATTTTTGTTTCTCTCCATCATACTGCTGTCTATTTCTGCACCTCGCCTCTAGTAATTGCTTGGTCCAGGAACCCAGTATTATCTAGGAACTCTTACTTTATATGCAGTTCTGATGCATATGTTTTCCTGGAGGATTTATGTGGCTGTAGAACACACAGGCTTCCTTCTAGTGAATTAGCCTATGTGTTTTCAGCTAGCATCTCTCAGGCTGCCTTAGCTTAGGTTTCCTCTGCATTTCTGTTCAACGTCTATCTCTAGGTGTTGTAGTCATCATTTCAAGGCCCAAGTTCAAGGAGAAGCTTAGGTGTAAGGTAAGTCATAATCAGTCATCTTCAAATGTAGTATCAAAAGACCTAAACATTTTCAGGGTAAAGTGAGTTCACGCCGTACAGAGGATGATAGAGCAAAGGCCTTTCTATATTAATCTTTTAAAAAAGAAATTGGAGTTAGTCACAAGGTAACCTTATAAAGGGACTCTTATGAGAGGACCTTACCCCACTCCAATATTTTTGATCACTATAAATTATAACAGAGTTGTAATGGTTCAGTTTACAGGCATTTCCCAGGTCGATGGTTCTTTGTAAGGTCCGGACCTTCCATGACCGGGCATCTCAGATATCTACATTTATCCTCAATGCATAATTATATAATGAACCTCAAGGCTTTCACCTGCCTTTCAAACTTGGCCACTGCTAGCACAGGAAATTTAAATCCAAGCTGACACAAACTGCTACTAAATATGCCATACAAACATGAAACAACTAGTGATGAAAGCTTGAAGCACAGAACAACAGAAGCAAAAATAAAATAAAAGATAAAATGTTTTCGAAGAACCCCACAATTGTAACCTATGCCAATGAAATTTATTTAAAAATTATTAAGTGCCTAGTATGTGCTGGGCATTGTGCTAAGCGCTGGAGATAAAAAAGATAAAAAAGTAACCCTTAAGTAGATTTTGTTTTATTAGGTATGTAATATTCAAAGAGAAATATGGACTTGTGCTAGGTGGAATAGAGGATAGAGCACTGAGCCTGGAGTCAGGAAGAACTGAATTTAAATATGGCCTCAGACATTTCCTAGCTGTGTGACTCTGGGCAAGTCATTTTACCTCTGTCTGCCTCAGTTTGTTCAGCTCTGAGATGGGGATAATAATAGCACCTACCTCCTAGGGTTGTTGTGAGGCTCAAATGAAATAATATTTATAAAGTAGTTAGCAAAATGCTGGCAGATAGCAGGTACTTAGCAAGTCTTTCTTTCCTTCCTTCCTTCCTTCCTTCCTTCCTTCCTTCCTTCCTTCCTTCCTTCCTTCCTCCTTTCCTTCCTCCTTGCTCCTTTCCTTTTTCTTGTATTGTTTGATATAGAACAATACATCTTCCTGAATGATTAACCTTTTGAAAAGATAGGGAATCATACTTCATTAAAGTTGAAAATAACAAAGATCATCCATCATTTAGTCCAATCACCCTGTTTTGCAGAATGAGGAAACTGAGGTCCAGATAGATACAAGTGTTTTCTCAAGGACGTATCATGAGATCACATCTGAACTGGGACTACAACTAGGCTTCCTGTCTCATGCCAATGCTCATTTCATTACCTCACAAAACTTTCTCTCTCCTAATCTATTTCAGTTTTTAATAACTCTTGCTATTGAAGTTCTTCTTTATACCTAACTAAATGCCCTTCTCCCTTAATCAGAGCTCCATCCATTTCTTTTTCTGTCCAGATTTGAGATGAAAAGTTAGCCTTCATTATATTTGTACCATAATCCTTCTGTCTGAAGATTGGTACTAGATTGCCTCTCAGCCTTCTTTTCTCTCAGCTTTGTTCTGATTCAGGTATTTAATTTTTTTAAAAGTGGAAAGCCCCATTAAGAACAAGGTAGGTTAAGTATTATATGCTACCTCTTTTGAAAGTGTCCTCTATATAGCTAAGAAAAATTCAACATTTCAGAAAGCCATGTGCGATTAGTGTGGAATGGCTGGCCACCAGGGTAATAGTATCTAATGCTGTCTGTCACAGCCATAAGCCTGTAGTAATAGGTGTGGCTGAATAATCCTCAATGCAGAATTGTAATTACCTGGAGTTCTGGATGCATTGATGTTTTTAAATTTCAAATTAGATAATCTTTAGATTTTATTTCAAAAAGGAAACAGCAAGCAACTCAAACTGCCCTCCATTCCCTTGTAACTGAAACCCATGCAAGCTGAAGTTGCCAGTGTTTCCGCTTACATTTTGAAAAGTACAAAGTGTGTTGGCACCAATGCTAAAATTTATTGGCCCACTTCAGTGAAAAACAAAAATCTACAGATGGACTTATAATATTTCATTTTCTTTCTTATTTTACATAGCTGGACTCCTGTTTAAGTAGGAGGTGTAGAGATTAATTATTCTCTTCCCATGTGTACCATTCTCGATCTGCTTCTGTTACCAATCTGCACGCCATGGGATTTTATAACAAGAACTAGGCCTTTGAGCCCACATTGGTAACTGGACAATGCTATGATCTAGCTTAGCGGCTAGCTAATTCACCACCACATGCCCAATTGCCTCTGAGGTACAGTGGATAGAGAGCTGGTCTCAGAGGTTGGAAGACCTGGGATCAAGTCTCACTTCTACCATACTGGCTATGTGCCACTGAACAAGTTATTTAATTTCTCACTCTTCTCTAAAATTACGAATTTCAAAGCATTGCTACTCTCTATTGGTAGAAGAGGTTTCTTCAGCAGAGGAGCTCCCTATACCAGTGAAAATAAAAGTCAAATCCTGGATCCCACAACAATAAATTAAAAGACAGCCTTTTAAGATTGTGACACTTTTTTCTGAAGTAGCAAAGGACTGAAAATAAGGTAGATGCCCATAGACTGGAGAATGGCTAAGCAAGTTGTGGCACATAGACATAATGGAATATAGCAATATATATATATATATATATATATATATATATGAATAATGCTGAGAAACATGAAACACTAATTCAAAATAAAATAAACAGAGTCAGGTTGCCTCGGTTGAATATTGTTGGATGGATAAAAATCAATATGTCAATATACACAATGAGTAAAAAGTGTTAATGAAAGAACAAAGCAAATGAAATTGGGTTCTATTTAATTATAATGATCAAGTTGGCTCTGAAGAAGAGAGAAGAAAATGTACCTCCTTTTTTTGTTTTTGTTTTGCCAAAGAGTCCATCAAGATTCCAGAGTGGAACCTGAAATTCTGGGAAGAGGAGGATTGAGGAAGGAGGCCTAGCAGTAGATCTCAGTAAGGAGAGGTGTCATGGTATGGTGTTGTTGTTGTTTGTCCTTTGTTTTCGAAGAGGACATCGCAGTGTGCTATCTTGACTCCTAAGGGAATTGGGTTTAAGTGAGGCAGAGTTGCACAAACTTGTCAGCTTCACTCTCTTCCGGTCAATGAAGTCCAGCAGCAAGACAAAAGTCAGGATAACTGGCAATGGGCTGGGATGCAGTGGATGATCTTGGCATCTTTGATAATGTGTAGGTTAACTATATTTAGATAGATATATAGTTATGTATAAAACTATATAATTTATATATATAAATATATAATAATATATAAACGTTATATATGATATATGATATATAATATATAAATAAAATATAAAATAAAATTTATGTGAAACTACATATTTTTTTATATATATAGTTATATACAGATACATATAACTTAATGGAAAGAAAAATGAAGAGTGTATATATATATATATATATATATACACACAGAGTATATATATATACACATACAGTATACGTGCATACGTATACATATACATGTATGTACATGTATATGTATGTGTATGTGTGTATGTGTATATGTATATGTGTATGTATATGTATATGTATATATATGTATATGTATGTGTATGTATATGTATATGTATATGTATATGTATATGTATATGTATATGTATATGTATATGTATATGTATATGTATATGTATATGTATATGTATAAGCTACCAGAGACCAAGCTCTGAGAGCTCCACAGGGCCTGCTTCAGCTGCCTTCATGGCCACTGGAACACATTGTTTTCATCTGCCCATTCCAAGTGGGGATGCCTTCACTTGCTTGGGGTAGGCACCCCCCTACCTCACTGACAGGTTCGTGGCCCTGTGGGTTATCCTCAATCTGGTTTAGTCCTTCTGTCAAGACAGTTTGACCAGGGTATGGCTGCTATGCATGCTACAGCTTTTTGGAGAAACACATGAGAGTGTGGATGAACAGTCCTGAAAAGGGCTCAGCAAGCCTTCACATCAGAGGTGCTAGTGCTCTTTGAACACCCATACACCCCCATGGCGTAGTGCCGGATGAGGAATCAGGAAGTCTCTGGTTCAAAAGCTGCTTCAATTGCTGTATAGCTGGGTGGCCCCAGGGAAGTCACCTGATCTCTCTGTATCTCATTTTGCTTATTTATAAAATGAGATCTTAGCTCAGAGCACTGTCCTGAGTATCAGATGACATAACAAATATAAAACATTTTGGAAACCTTTAATGTGCTATACAACTATGTCCCAACTAGAACAAATAATCAATAAGGAATCCCTTGAATGTCCCATGTTTTTGAATTAGCTCTATTTGCCATCCTAATTATGAAAATATGGCAAATGCTTCCAGTCTAATGGAAAGAGTGTGAATTTAAATAACGCGACCATTTTAGGATGATTCTTTATTCACAATAATTGGGACCTAGTTGTGTTTATGCCAATAATTATTATTAATGGTACATATTTAGAACTTTCAGAAGTCACTCAAATGCCTAGTTTTCCATTTGTTAAATGGCCTTCTGAAAGTCATCATGGTAACCATATTTTGAGATACCTAGATAAAGTTGCCAAGCAAGTTATATCGTAATGATTCATTACTATCTCTGAAGGTGACAGATGTTTATGAAAAGTAAAATCCAAAGAGAAATATGGATGCAAATGATTATATCGTGGTTTACTGCCTGTGAAATCACAAAGTATGATAGGAAACCCAGAACTCCTTTCAACCCAGCTCACTAGATTTTATGGGGAAATGTTTCTGGTCAGCGTGAATAAATAGTTTTTGGAGAGGTTGTTTATTTCTAGAGCCCAAACCAAACAGTCACACTGACAGAAGATGAAACACAGAAATACATCATGTAAAGTACATTCTGTATTTACAAGGCATACATACTCCCTAGCAGCTTCTAGGACACCCACGCCTTTTGCCTTGCTGACAATTGTGATACAGTACATCTCAAAAGCGATAAGGCTGCAGGAATTTGGGAGCACATAAGGTTGAATTTTCCCCCAACACAGGATTTGTTTGCTTTTTTAATGCAGGGGATACAGAGGTCTTTCAGTATTCTGTTGGTCCTTTTGTATGTGGGGATGTTGTTACTGTTTTTTAGAAGTGTTTGACTCTTTGTGACCCTATTTGAAGTTTTCTTGGCAAAGATACTGGAGTGGTTTTCCATTTCCTTATTCAGCTCATTTTACAGATGCAGAAACTGAGGAAAATAGGGTTAAGTGACTTGCCCAGGGTCACACAGTCAGTAAGTGTCTGAGATGAGATTTGGACTTGCGTCATCCTGACTCTAGGGCCAGTGCTCTATCCACCTGCACCGCCTTGCTGCTTCTTCTATGCTGGGATATTCAAGTCATATTTTCATGAGAGCCTCTCTTGCTCCTTAAGGCATCCATTGAAAAACCTGGGGGGGTAATTGTGAGTCCCTTGAAAACATAGGACTATTTACCTCCTATTTCCATCAGGCCTCTTTACCTATCCAAGTATAAGACTCTGTTCAGCTCCCAAATACACAAATACCATGAGGAGTGTTGGTTGAATCACCCCCTCTAGTAGTGTTGAGTGAAATCCAATATAAATTTCTGGACTTGGAGTCAGAAAGACTTATGTATTCACCCTGCCTCAGACACAATTTGTATGATATGGGCCTCTTTTAGACTCAGTTTCTTCACCTGTAAAATGATGCTATTATTAGCACTTCTCTCCCAGGGTGGTTGTAAGGACCAAGTAAGCTAAAGCACGTAAAAGTCTCTGAAGTACTAACATCACCTTATAAATAACAGGTGTATTGGCAGTACGTGAGTGCGAGGGAATGCTTGAGGCGTACAACATCGAGTGACTACCTCAGGCTCCACAACTAGGTATAAGATTTGGGAACCCAAAGTAGGCCTTCCTGTCTCCAAAACCAGTATGCTATCCACTGATCCAAACTCCCTCGACTGCATATCGTTGGATGAATGAGGCTGACTGGCTTTTACCATTTCAGCTAAAAGATAATTAATAATAGCCATTGTTTTTATAGCGTCTACTATATATCAGGCATTAATTATGTTAAGCCCTTTATAAATATGTAATTTGATCCTCAAAAAAACCCTGGGAGGTAGGTGCTGTTATTATCTCCATTTTACAGATGAGGAAACTGAGGCAAAGAGAGGCTAAGTGATTTGCTCAAGGTCACACAGCTCATAGGTATGTAAGAGTAGATTCGAACTCAGATCTTCCTGACTCCTGAGGCCTAGTGCCCCCTAGCTGCCTAACTTCATCTCAGCCCTAAATCCAAAAACATGTTTTTATAGGACTTTGCAAGCTTTGAAACACTTTGCAAAGGTGAGTTGCAGCTGGTGTTTTTGTTGTTATGGCACCTGTCAGGATTCATTTTATGGATCAATTCAATGCGTGATTATATATTTAAGGAGAAGTATTTTCTCAAGTAGTATTGGTTTCATCAAGTGGGTGGCCAGGCTTTGAGAGAGCACTAGATGCCTTCTCTCCCAACTATTCTTATTATCAGATAATTAGTCAAGACTAATTGAGGGTTGTTTTTTTCCAATTTTAAAAAATTTTTATTTAAAGTTTTGAGTTTCAAATTCTATCCCTCTCTCCTTCCCTCCCCTCTCCCCTCCCTGAGACTGTATGTTATCAATCAGATATAAGCTACAGATGTACAATTTTGTAAAACATTTCCACGTTAGACATTTTGTACAAGAAGAATCAAAAAAAAGAAAAAAGTAAAAGAAAGAAAGTGAAAAATAGCTTGCTTCAGTCTATATTCAAGCACTATCAGCTCTCTCTCTGGAGGTGGACAGTACGCTTCATCTTTAGTCCTTTGGGATTGTCTTGGAAACCAGAGGTGAGGAGGGAGAGCATTGTGGACCCAGGAGACAAGCCCATGTGAAAAGGCAAAGTCAGCGGGAGAGGGGCATGTTTGAGGCGTATCAAGAAGGCTGGCGTCACTGGATTAAAGCGATCATGGAGAGATGAGAAGAGTGAGGAAGACTGAAAAGGTAGGACAGGGAGATATTATAACTCTCAATATAACCTAACACTGCATTATATTTCGTGGCAGTCATATTACATCACCAGACAGACGTGACCTCCCGAGTTCCTTCCTATTCTAAGATTTTATTTTATCAGATGATGATGGGAACGATAAAGAAGCGAAAACAGTCTCTGCAAAAATAAAATGTAAGGGACTTAAAAAGCAAAGCAACTCCTAACTTTAGGCACCAATAGACAGAATTGATTTGGGGAGTGCTGAGACGCTCTAAGGCCAAAGGCTTGGCTGATGACAACAGAGGGCAGCAGTGGTTGCTTCTTGCTGCCTGATGCTCTTTCTTCTGCTTACTGTGATGTAGGGATTTCTGGCAAATGCACTAATCATGGACCTGTGAGATAAGAGGTAACTTTGGGGTGACTGGTGGGGCCTCTCAGATGCAGCTATATTTGTGTTCTTAAAGGGCCAGACACTTATTGGTCTCAGAACCTAACAGAAATAGTCAGTTTGACATTTAGCTCTCTCACTCCCATACACATTATATCCTATTTCATTGTATTGTGTTGGATTGCATTATTTATATCATATATTATTTCATTGTATGGATAGGAGATAGAGATGTAGTGTTGGCTGTCACTGGTACAAGGAACGCTGAGATGAAGAAACTCTGTCTACAAGGACAGGATGGCAATTTCTCTGCAAGTTTTAGCTTTGATGAGGCTACCTAAAACACACAGCCAGCAGCCATGACATCCTTGAGTGGGGCTGAAGCAGATCAAAATGTAATTGGGAAATATTTGACAAAATAAATGAAAATACAATAAAACAAACATAATGTTATATGTGGTTTTCCAAGTCAATATATGCTCTAAGGGATACTTATGTGTGGTTCAGTGGTCCTGACTTCTATTTGAGTTTGACACCACTGGCCTAGAGCTCCGAAAGGTTAAATGACCTGTCTAGAGTCACACAGTCTGTATGTGACAAAGGAGAGACTTGAGCCTAGACTCCTGGCTCTGATGTCAGCCCTCTAGCCTTTGCTTCTCTGTATTGTATTGTATTATGTTGTATGATTTTTATTATACATTACATCATTACATCATATCATATTATGTCATCTTCTATCATATTGTACTATGTGAAATACCATACATATTTTATACATGTGCATATATGGGTGTATATAGGCATATTTAATTTTTTTGGACTAGACTTTTGATTCATGGGTAATTCATCAACAGTGTTCATCAACAGCTGCTCTTTTCTCAGTCTCTTGTTCCTCATTTTAAATGCACGAGGACTCTATGACTTAAACAGTGCAAATGTTATCATTCCCATTGGACAGATAAAGAAACTAAGCTTCAGGGACTTGCCCCAGATCAAACATCAGAGCTGGGACTCAAGCCCACCTCTTTTCACTTAAAGTCAAACATTCTTTGTACTGTACAATGTTGCCTCTATGCTGCAAATGAAGTAAATAAATACAGATAGATATTTATCTTAACATAAATGCAAAGAAAATATAGAGTGAAATGTTATTGAGGAGAGTCTTTAGGGGTGACAGGTAGCTGCTGTGCCCAACCCTCCCCCACTGTCATTAGTGACAGAGCAAAGTCAGAACCCAGCTGAGATAGCCTCATCTGGATATATCATAGAAATGATCAGGACAAGGGAGCAGTACACACATAGAGAGAAAGCATATCGCTGTTTGGGGCCACCTGGGGCTGTTTACTTGTCTGGGTAGGTAATCATACACAGCATACCAAAAAACAAGTGTTTACAGTTTGTTTGCACCAGTGATTTGTTTGTATTGACACAGGAGTGATGCTGAGCCCAAACGATGGGAACATCACTTCGGTGATGCTTAGTAGTGTTAAATTAAAATATTGGCCCCCAAAGCCATATGAGGATTAGTTTAAGGCTATGGGGGGATAGAAAAAAAGAGGCATCATAGGGAGATGATGACCATCTTTAAATATTCAAAGGAGTTTGATAAGGAAAGTATTTGGTTTGTTTTACTTGACTCCAGAGGGCACAATCAATAGAAGTAAGGGGAAAACTTTCTAAAACTAAGAGCTGTCCCAAGGTGGAACGTCTTGGTGAAAAGTGAATTTCCTATCACTAGAGGTCTTCAAGGAAGTGGATATATAACCTCATAGGGGTTGTTATAACTGGGATTCATGCTTTGGGCTTGGATTGGATGGTAGGAGCTCTATGATTCATTCTAATTCTGCAGTTCTCTGATGCTGGTCCTAACACAGGCTTTCTTTATTTCTATAGCCAAAGTTTAAATTGGACCTGCCCCATACTCAACAATTAAATGATTCCAAATAATCAGTTCTTTCAAAGGAAACTGCAATATTTCATGAGATTAGAATCACGATCTAGATTTCTTGTCAAAATTCCAAGAATTTCTCCCAAAACTTATACTTCTGGCCATAAGTATTATAGTTATCTCAGTTAATGTTCACTCCAAGCATAGGGTTGTAATGGAGCTCAGGGTTTGGGGCATAAAAAATCACTGCTTTATATCCTGATGGGCAGAACAGGTTCAACTGTGAAAGAATCCTACATGTCTGCATAATCTTGGCACTCAGAGCAGCATCTTTTCGGCAAGCAATAGCATAAGGCTTTGCCCCTTGGGTATCCCCAATGTCATGTGAAAGAAGGAAATGAGCTTTGCTGTACCTGTTGTTTGATGTAATGGTTGTTAGGGATGGATCCACAGAGAGAAATTTCACATAGCTCAGAGACATTCAACATCTGCCATAAGCCTTGACCCTATTCTACAACAGTGTCTATAAGCTATGGGGGACGTGCTGTTGATGTCTGCCTGAATTCAAGAATCATCCCAGCTGTCACTGGGGTTTATTCCATCATCCCACTGGCTGATATGCTTATCATAAAACTGCAAACCTTATATTGCCTCCTGTACAGATCTTGACTGTTCCCATTATACTAGAAAGGTTTGGAAAATAAACACTTGAAGTGGTTCCAGCTTCATGCTTTTTAGAATGGCCTCAAAAAGACATCAGATCGAATATCTCCTTTTCCTCTTCCATCCATCTTTTTGTCCACTATGACCCAAACCCTTTCCAATAAACATTACATTGAGTGTCAGATCACAGAACTCTATAGCCATGTCACTAATGGCTGAAGATTGAGAGTGGTATTTTTATCTAGTGTGGAAGTAAATCAGGAAATGATCATGGTCCAGGGCCTAAAAGAAAATAGGTCAGATCTAGAAAAAAAGCACTCTTAGAAAGTAAGTTTAAATAAAAATAGACGTGATATCATCCAGAATAAGTACTATGCTGATAAGTGGCTCTTGCTTCCACTGTGGTGGATCAAGATGATAGCATATTCAACATGAGAAGAGCTAGATAAAATTTTGGTGACTGTGAGAATATTCCTTGTATTTATCTTGCCAATTCAACCTCTACAACTTATATCAGTCTGTTCCTTTCCCTTCACACAGCCACCCCCCTAGTTCAGACTTTTTATCACACCTTGCCTGAGCTCAATAAATCAATACCAATTAACAAACATTTTTAAGCATGTACTATGTGCCAGGTACTGTGCTGATATAACATCCTTCTAAATGGTCTCCCCTTTCCAATACATTCTACATTCAACTGTCGGACTGATATACCTAAAGCAAAGTTCTGACCATAGCACTGCTCAACCTCCAATTACCTCTGGGATCAAATACAATCTGGTTGACATTTAAAGTCCTTCGTAACCTTGCTCCAATGATCTTTCCAGCTTTATTGGGTATTATTTACCTTTATGAATTCTGTGGTTCCATTAAACTTGTTTTTTTTTATTCTGCCCACAAAATACTCCCTCTCATCTGTGCCCATTTGTTCTGGCTGTCCTCCCATGCCTGGTTTCCTTCAAATACCACTTTTTATGTGCCTTTCTTGACCCCCCTCATCATACCCCCCCCAAATTACATTGTATTCATGTTTAATGTAGTTATTTTGTACATGTATACACCACAGTGCAGAGTCTGGAGTCAGGAAAGCTTGAGTTCAAGTCTAGCCTAGACATTTATTAGCTTTATAACCATGGACATGTCAATTAATCTCTCTCTGCCTCAATTTCCTCAACTATAAAATAGTAAAAATATACCAACTACCTCCCAGGGTTTTGGGGAGGATCCAATGATGTAGGCATTTAGCACAATTCTTGGGCATATAACAATATAAAATATAGAAACTTCTTTCTTTCCTCCCTTCTTAAATACTTTTAAATGTTTATATTATTTCCTCTGATAGAATATAAGCTCTTTGAAGGCAGGGACTATTTCATTTACATCTTTATATTCCCAGTGCCTAGTATAGAACTTGGTGCATAATAGTCACTTAATAAAAAATAATTGGGAGGCCCTCTGCCAAAATTTCTTTGTACCTTTTACATTCATTGGTAGGTCTATTCCTTTGCTGGTTATATCCTCTACTACCTCTGGAACATCCTGTCTAGGTCATTTGTGGAAATATTAATGAACCCTTGTCCCAAGCCAGAGGCACAAAACATTACCCCCTGAAATCCTAGGGATCGACACCAGTCCCTTGACAAGTACTTTCATGGAATGGCTCTTAAGGCAGATGTGTATGCACTTGTGAATTGTGTAGTTCAGACTACATTTTCCCTGTTCATAGATAAGTAAATTGTCCAGGACAGAAGTCAAAACCTTGCTAAAGTCAAGATAGATTGCATTTGTTGCTTCCTCTTCATCAAGCAGGATTTCACTCTGTCACAAAGGGATATTGGATAGGTCTGACATGGATATACCAGTCTGGTAATTACCTTGTATCTGATTTTTCAATAGGTTTAGAAATTGATTTTGCGATGATTTTCCCACTATTTCCCCAGGTATAGAAGTTAACAATCCAAGTGTTAGAGGGCTGCACAGAGGAGTTTTCAGTTAGCTCTCCTTTACTTAGAGCCTTGCCCTAAGCTATTCTATTACTCTTTAGTATCTTCATTTAAAATTGTATAGGGCATTTTAAAAGAGCTAATGCTCCAATCAATCAATCAAAAAACATTTATTAAGTGCCTACTATGTGCCAGGCACTGTGCTAAGCAGTCTATTTTGTTCTTTATTACAAATGAGAGTGAAAGACATTGCTGGGTAAGGCTATAGTATTAAAGTAAATATTCTGGATTTTGAATAGACTCCATATAAGCTAAGTTACTTGGTTTCCCATTATCATTGAAAATTGAGAACTGATGGTACAGGCAACTCATCACAAAAGATGCTGCTATGTTGCAATGAAGAATTGCTTTGTTGGTCTAATTACAATGAATTCCTTATAATGTAATTGAATTTAACAAGCACTTATTAAGACTCCATTATGCACAAGGCACTATTGGGTACAGGTACAACAAATAATAACATACAAGGGTTGTCTCTACTCTTTGCATGTGTAATAGTCACCTCCTACACACAGAGTCAGGGTTTTTGTTTTGTTTGTTTGGTATTGGAAAGCTCTTGGCTTTTTGTTCTTGATAGCTCTTTTGCTCTATCAAAAATGAGTTCAATTCAACAAATATTTATTAAGTTCCTATAATGCGTATGTCATCGGGCTAGGATCTGGCCATACAGAGACAAAAACAAAATGGTTTCTGCCCCTAAGGAGCTCATGTTCTGCTAGGGGAACATGGCATATATACATATTAGTAAATATAAAGTATGCCAGAAAGTATACTTAGGAAGGAGAAAGAATGAACAACTAAGGAAATAAGGAAAGGTCATATATAGATTTGAGCTGAGCCTTGAAAAAAGTAAGGGATTCTCAAGATGATGATGATGAAGAAGAAGAAGAAGAAGAAGAAGAAACCTGTCACAACTGCACTCTTGTATTCTGAGATCTCTTCCAGGGGGCTCTGCTTTCCTTTGGAGCTTGATGCATTCAACAGACCTGCAAATAGTAATATCTCAAGTACCTCAGGATCCACTGAGAATGCCTCTTCAGCTTGGATTCTGTGCTGAATCTCCTCCTTTAGAGTGGTGAAAAACTTCAGCAAGTATGCATCTTCTTATTTTTATGTTTTGCCTGAGGTGTATGATCCTAGGGTTATTAAACAAGGACATATATATATATATACACATACATGGAATGGACATACATATGTAAGAGACACTAATATACAGACACATGTATAGACACATACATGTGTATATGGGTATGTGTGTATATGTATATATATATATTACACACACATACACACATATTATATCTATATTATATATGTATATATTATATATGTAATACATATATTCTTCTCCTTCCCCCAGATATACTTGCTTCTATCCCTACTCCCTCCCAAAACTTTTAAAATTCTCAAATCAGGAGCCAAAAAAAATACCAGAGACCTCACAAACATTGAGGAGTGTGAAGAAAAAGAGGATGTTCTCTTCATATTACTCTCATTTTTTCCCCTGAGGGCCAAATTGCCCTGACTGGTGAGTAAGGACTAATTCACCTAACATTATCTAGATGCACCAGATCATTCCTTCAAATCTTATCCACCTGGGACCTTCGACCCTCTGCCCAATTTCTGTAAATGCCCTCTGCTTCCCCTCACTGCCCACTTCACCAAATTTCCACCTTATTCTCTGGGAAGAATAGTCAGTCAATACTACTATTTCTTATGGTTGTAACAGTTGACTACTTTATATATTATTCACCATTCCTAAGATCACAAATTCAAAACTCCACTCCTTGGATACCATTTCCCTAAATAAGATGTCTCCCCCTTTTATAATTTAAGCTCCTTGTAGTCATGATCTTTCTGACCTTTTCATTTATACCCCAAGGACCTAGCACCAAAAAGCTTTAGGAAAAATGATCTATCTATGCATCTATCTATGTATCTATCTATCGGTAGACATAAATATAGATAGATATAGATATGTGTGTGTATGTATGTGTACACACATATAGCAGCTAGTTAGCACAGTAAATAGAGCACCAGGTCTGGATTCAGGAAAACTCATCTTCCTGAGTTCAGGCCAGCCTCATATACTTACAAGTTGTGTGACCCTGGGCAAGTCACTTAACTCTGTTTTCCTTGATTCCTTGATGTAATGTTAACCACTCTAGTATCTTTGCCAAGAAAAACCCAAATGGGGTCACAAAGAGTCAGACATGACTGAACAACAACTCTCCCTCCCTTTCTTCCTCTCCCTCCTCTTCCCCTCCCACTCTGTATATGTGTGTTATACTATATGTATACAAACACACACACACATATATATATGTATGTATACACACATATATGTATATGTATGTGTGTATATATATTATATATATATTTATATGGCCTGGAAATCTTGCTCCTATTGAGGGAATGAAGAATTCTGAAATATGGACAGACAGACAGACAGACATATATAGATAGATAAGCTGAGATGAAGAATTGTTAAAGAATTGCATAAATTTTCAACTGTGGAAGTTACTTTGCAGAAACCACTTTACCACATAGAATTAAAGTTCAGAAATGTGTCCAAAATATAGAGATTATCATGCTTTAGTGGCTTGAGAACGTGTGATTTATGCCCAGAAGTGTGCCAGAGCCAACTTAAACCAGCTCACAAGATGCTGGTTAAGTTTTCATTCTGAGCATTTACACCTTGAAAATCAGTCATGCCAGAAAACAGGATTTGATTTATTGTTTCTTGATTTTTCTAGATTTAACAGAAAATGTTAATGGAGAAAACGTTAATAATAAGGTTTTCATACACGCTTCTTTTCTTGGAGAGCTGGTTGTTAAGCATATGGCAGTACACCACTATTTATATTCCATTACAATATGGGTTATAATAACGACTAGACCAGAAAATGTTCTATTTGCCAAGGGCATGGTTAACATCCAATGTGGGATAGCTTCTTAATGAATAATTTAAAAACATGTATCACAATCTTATAAATTTGATGTCAAATCATGTAAAAACAAGTGGTTGCAGTAAAAAATAAGGCAAATAGAATTTTAAAAGTTTTTGAAGTTGTAAAAAGTTGCAAAATTTATTTTATGTCAGTAAATACAATTATCTTACTTTGTCCCAGTTAATTTGCTCACCATTGTAGATTTAAGAGAAAGAAAGGGAAAGCATTTATTTCATGCCTACTATGTGCCGGCCACTGTTCTAATGCCTTAGAAATATTCTATCATTTGATTCTCACAACAACCCTTCAGGGTAAGTACTGTTATTATCCCCATTTTACAGTTGAGGAAATTAAGGCAAACAGTTTAAATAACTTGCCTAAGGTCACACCTGCCTGAGGCCACATTTGAACTCATACCTTCCGAACTCCACATGCTGTACTCTATGTATTGCACCACCTTGTTGCCTCATTCTGTCCTAGATTTAGGGATATTTCAGCAGTGATGCTTTTCTAGGTACAGGTTTAACCTCGGAGATTCCTTACAGTTCTTATGTTCTATTATTCTGAGTTAAGCTTGCGTAAGCTTCAGTATGTACATGGGCACATGTTACTAGAAAAGCATATAGGCTCATAGGGATAACATGGACACCCCAAGTACTTCAGCATTAGCTCTTAAACAACACATATGAATATTCTAATTTCAGATGAACTACAAGTAAGCCACCAGTGTTTTGGATAGATCATCTATGAGCAATCTACTGAAAGATATAGATGCAAATTACAGTGGTTTAGAATGTGTCAGGGACAGTGACTTACCTTGGTGATAGAAGACCACCACACCAATTACATCATAGATGTATGGAAACATTGAATTGTGTCATCATTTATTCCCTCTTTTATATCTTCCCAGTGATTGTATATGTTTTTTTTTAAAAAAAACAAAATAAACATTGATTTTGCAGGACCATTCTAGGGGAATAACTCCTTTATCACAGTGGTTATGACTCAAATTGCTCCAAGTTTTATCCACAACTAGCATTGCAATAATCATAGCTTTGTGGCAGCTTTCCAAAGCACAAATTGCTAGACTATTACTTCTTACACTGTGTTTGTATTTGTCAGGGTTTAATTTAAGGAATTGGAAACAGGAGTAAATCCTATTTCAACCAGGATCAGGTCCAGTCAACAAGTATTTGTTAAGCCCCAATAGTATACCAGGAGCTACTCTAGGCACTGGGGATAGAAATAAAGGGGAGAGGGTTGACACTTGTTCTCACAGAGCTCATAGTCTAATGAAAAAGACAAAAAAACTTAGGTGCAAATGAGATAGAGAGAGAGATAATTTCTTGCATCCTTCTTCTCTAAAGTAACATACTGTATTCTCTCTCATATCAAGCTTTTAACACCTTTCATCTTGACTATTACAATAGCCTTCTCATTGGTCTCCTTAGTTACAATATCTCCATCCTTCATACACCTAGTTTTGGAGTTCAAATTGATATTTCTAAGACAAAATTTTACCATGTCATTCCTTTACACAAAAATCTTTAATAGCTCCCTATTGCCTCTAGGATAAAATAGAAAATGTTCATCCTGATATTTAAAGTCCTTCCTAATCTGGTTCTTACTTGCCCTTCCTCTGTTATTTTAAAATGACTCCTCTTATGGCATCCTGTGTTCTAGTCAACTTGTCCTATGGGGTATCCCTTTATCTCTACTTTTTAGCATAGTGATTTGTACAGAATAGGTGTTAGATTTAACTACACACAAATAAAAGCTTCACTAAAGGGTTTTTGGCAAAATGCAGAATTTCATAAAAGGAAAATCCTTTTAAAGTCATCTTTGAATGGTGTTTTATTACTAAAATACCAAAGTGACATTTTTTATAACTTGATCTTTATTATAAAGGCAAGTTCTCTTACATGGAGACCAAAGACAGATTTTTGAAACAGTCAATCCTTTGTCCTAGATTTGTTTGGGAGCTTCCTGAAGCCTATAACTTTGCCTGGACCATTGTTTGTCCTTCCTTTAGAAGAGGACCAATGATATCATGGGGTGATGTTTTGACTTGTCTGTATTTAAGTTGCACAAAGTCATCAACTTCGCACTCTCTTCCAGAGTCATCAAAGTCCAGTGCAAGACGAAAGTAAGGACTACTGATAATGGCCCTGGATGCAGTGGAGGACCTTGTCATCTTCATTGTCAGACCAAGCTTTAAGCACTGCACAGCACCTGTTTCAGCTGCCTTTGTGTCCATTTGAACAAATTATTCTCATCCTCCCATTCCACTGGGTGAAGTCTTCATGTACTTGGGGTAGACAGCCCCCTTTCTCATCAATGGGTTACCCTCAACTTGGTTTAGTCTGTCTGCCCAGATGGCTTTACCAGGTGTGGCCACTGTGCATGCTACAGCTTCTTGGAACCACAGGTGAGAATTGAGTGACAGACACCAAAAGGTGGATGAGCAGCTCTGAAAAGGGCAGGCAATCCCTCGTTCTAGGGAGGCTAGTCCTACCTGAACACTCCATTTATTTTTTTGCTTGATCATTAAGGCATATTCTAGTTGCATTTTTAGAGTTATATAGAGAAAAAAATCTCAAAATGGTGGAGCTCTAAAGGTTACAAGTGAGAATGTAACAAAAGAACCATTTTTGTAAAAGCCGTGTTGAATTTTGGAGAGAAGGAAACTGAGCTCAGTTCATTGGATATCAGAGTTACTTTGTGATCCAACCAAACCATTTTAAAGCTCTGACTATTCCTAATTTATAAATATAATAACTACTAACAAGCATGTAGTGAAAGGTAATATAACTTATTAAATATAATTTGTGAAAAAGAATAACCTTATATCTCTTAAATTATTTTTAAATTCATTTCATCCAATTAGTTGAAGTTTTTTCTACCTATGTAACTTGGCTTGGCTAGTTAGAGAAATTTTTCTGACTCTTTGTGGCTGATTTTATTACTCTGCTAGCAGAATCCTTACAGCTTCAACAGCATTAGCTGTGATCTCTAACACTCTACTTTTTGTAACCTAGTTAAGACCTCATTTATTTAAGTAGATTAAGAATGTTTTCTCTTTGATAAAATCTTACTATGTAGCAGAGTAATATAAGTAATATAATCCAGGACGTGGAATATCTGAAAAAGGAGATGAGCATGTCATGTAATGAGAGTGAAGAAGAACAGAACAAAAACCTGAGTGTTGAACTTTGGCCATGAAATGTAAAAAAAAAATCACCTGGAAGGAGTTCTCCAGCATGGTGGGAAGATACTCCATGAAGCATTTCTAGAAAGACCTCTACAAGAATAGCACAGGATTAGAAAGTATGGTATATTAGGAAGGCAGAATTTATGATTTCAAAGAGAATCTCATATGTGCCTAAAAGGTCCAGAACCGCAAGATATAAGGAATTCTCTAGGCAGAAGGCAGGAGAACTAAAGCATGTATTTACACTCCACAATAACAATCCCACAAACCAGCGTCCCCATTTTGATATTTTCATCAAAAGCTTCCAGGCCCAATAAGTCCGCCTTATAAGGGTAACCAAAAGGCCACAGAGAAGCGAGATGGTATAAGGCAAAATCGTATACATGCTTCCCCTCTACGGTAAGAAGATTACCCACTAGCCTCTAGTCAGCTCTGCTACTGGCAGCTCAGCTTCGGCTGTAGGTGTCTCTGGCTCCAACCGGAAAAGGAAAAGAGGATCTTCAAGCTGTCCTCTCCCCTCTTATAGAGTTTTTGACATCATCAAGCGCGCCTGAACGACCAGGGCCGATTGGTTCTTGACTTGGCCCCTCCCCCAGCGTAGACCACGTTAACACACCTCCCCTCAGCCAGCGCCACAACTCATCACACAGGAAGCTCTGGTCCTGCCCCGGAAGAGCAAGCCCCAGCGTCCAGGGAAGCTCAACGAGGCGAGCTGAGTCATTCAAAGAAAACAAAGTCCATTCTGGCTACATATGGATGGCTTACGAGTTGTACTGATTAAGACAATATCTTCAGTGAATACATGAAACTTCTATCAAAACATTCATATTGTCTCCTTTTATGTTTTTTTGAAATGTATCTCATTTCGTCTTCCAAACCATGAGTTCACTGATATGGAGAACACTTAATGGGGGTGCAGCTGAGCAACTGTTCTCTAACTTATTGTCAGGAAACAGTGGACCTTCGTTTTAGCCTAGTAGCTGTACTTCTCCATGTGTCATTCCAAGGCCTTCCTCTGTATGTTGGCTCAGGTGGTCCTTCATGACTACAATGAATTCAATGCTCATGTTCACTGTGTAGAATCCATAGCTTCCTTCAAAGCACAGTTCAGGTGTCAGTTCTCATGCTAGGCTTCTCCTGACCATTCAATTTAATAATAATCATAGTAATAACATTAAAATTTATAAAGCACTTACTATGTGCCAAATACCATGCTTTACAATTTAATAATAACAGTAATAGCTAACATTTACACAGTGCTTGCTTTATGCTAGGTTCTTTACAATTATCATATCATTTGATCCTTATGGAAACTCTGGTAGGTAGGTGTTATTATTATCCTGATTTTACATATGAAGAAACTGAGGAAAACAGAACTTAAGTGACTTGCTATGGGTCACAATCCCTAATCTGTCACAGATTTTGTATGCTTTGGCGACATATAAGCCTCCTGAAGGCAAAAGTGAATTAATATTTTTATTTTCTTAGCAGCCTAACAAATTTCTAAGGTAGAGAATCTTAAAATAGAGTCCAGTGCTTTCCTTTTCCTCTTGATTAGGGGTTCTTATCATGGAGTCTAGAGACTCTCAAAGGAACCACTGATATATTCTAAAGGTCTGTCAACTTAAATGGGAAAAACACATCTTTATTTTCAATAACCTAGTTTAGCATTGATTTCAATTATGGTACAGGCCACAAACTATCATTTTGATAAGTGGTTCATAGGTTTCACCAGATTACTAAATGTGTTCATGGCATAATAAAGACTAGGAATCTCTTCTCTAGATGAAATTTCATGTTTTGATTGTGAATGTGGTTCAGGGCCTTAATTTAAAGCATTTCTATACCTTTGGTCTTAAGAAAAAGAGATAAAAGGAGGGGTGGGGAATGGGACTGTGGCTAGAAGGGAGAGCCAAATGGCAAGTCTACAAGAGGTCAGAGACGGTATAGTTTGGGAGGATTTCAATACTTTCTTTCTGGAATGCTCACCCTGATGCCTGCCACAGTGACAAATAGGGGTTACATTTGTAACCCTATCACCAAGGCTTGTTCAACCCTTGTTGAATGCAATCAAATTATGTTCCCAGTGATTGGAGAGTGACTGAATAAATCATGTCATGTGAAGAAAATGAATATTGTTTCATTATAGGAAATGATAAATATGAAGATAAAATAAAAGCATGAGAATACATTAAATGAAGAAAACAGAATACCAACAAAATGACATATACAATGACAAGAAGAGAAATAAAAGGCAATTGGATATACAGAAAATAACCTCAAAGCTCAAATAGTTCAGATGAGGACAGAGAAACAAAAAGAATTACTCTATTCATACCTTATGAAAGCATACTTTTTGGAATACAATCTATGCAAATAACAGAATTTTTATACATATTTGTGTATATGTACACGATCATTTAAAATACTTTTTGTGTTTTTTGATTCATTTGTACTTTATTTTATTTTAAATTAAAATATTTTTATTTTAAATTTAATATTCATTAGTAACAGAAACATTCCAGTATTTTGAAAAAGACTAAGAGAGAAGGTTAATAAGCTGTGAACATTTTTGTTATTTGTTTTCTTCCTTGCATTTTAAGTATCTTAGAGATTCTCTTCTTAAAAAATATTTTTATCATTACCAATAGCCCCCTGAACTCCAAATTGAAGACCTTGATTATAACAAATATGTATGGTTAATCAAAACAGATCAAAATATTGGCCATGTGTGAAATTGTATATCCCATTCTGCACCTCTACTCCATTATCATCTCTCTTCTAAGCAATGCATAGAATGCTTCATCAATCATAGAAAAACCCAACTAGTCTTTATTTTGATAAGAGTTCTTCAGCCTTTCAAAGTTGTTTTCCTTTACATTAATGTGCTCAGCATATAATGTTTCCTTGGTTCTGCTCATTTTAACCTGCATCAGTTCTATAAGTCTTCTCATATTTTCTTCATTTCATCAAAATCATCATTTTTATGGCAAAATAATGTTACATTACATTCATATACCACAATTTGTATAGTCATTCCCCAGTTGATGAGCACCCTTTCTTGTTTCTACTTTTTTGATGCAATAAAAATTTCTGTTCAAAATATTCTTGTCTATATGGGTCCTCTCCCTCCATCCTTAACCTTCTGTGACTATGTGCAAAATAGTAATACCTCTGGGTCAAAAGATGTTTACAATTTAGTCATGTATAATTTCACAATATTTTCTAGAATGGTTGGACTAATTTATAGTTCAACAAAGTGCCTACCCTCCTACATCACCTCCAACAATTGCTATCTTCATCCTTTGTCTTATTTGGCAATCCGTTGAGTATGGATTGTTTATGAGAACACTTGCATTTGTCTACGGCAGTCAAGATAAATGTTAATCTAAATAGACATAAGTGTTATTTTGCATTAAACATGGAAGGCAGATAAAATAAATTAGCAGGATTTGGAATACAGAAAACATTTTTTTATTAAAATAAGAAAAACATTTTAATCCAGGTCTTCCCTCTGTCTCTTACTCAAAAATGATCCCCTTGAAGAGGTGCTCAAAACATATCTGAAAATATCAACCACTTGGTAAGAATTCATTGTAAATGTTAAGCTTATAAAGAATATTCAGAAAACAGTTACATACTTGTTCTTTACTTTTTTTTTTTACACAATCCACATTTATTCCAGGAAGAAATAACATAGAGAATGAAGGACAATATTTTGCCACCAGACTGACTAGTGACTTTATGTCTTCATCTGATTAAAGAGAACTAGCTGTCAGTAATTCCAGTTTTCCCAGAATATGGAATTATAAGTATTTCTTTCCCCTAATGTGAATACATTAGACTGTTCCGATCCTAGCTAAACCCTTCTTACTTCCTCCTTGAACTATTTTAATGGCCTTCCCTTATGTCTCCCTCCAGTTTCTCCCCCCTCAATTTACCCTGTTTATTACTCCTACACACACGTTAACCTTCTTAATGTCGTACTTTTTTCTTATCATTCCTTTGGTCGAAATGTTTATTCATTATATTCCTTTGGCCTAGAATACCCCTTACCCTATTTAAATCTGTCAAAATCCTCCCAGTCCCTCAAGGCCAAGCTCAAATACCATACCATCTTCTCTATGAAACTTTCCCTTATCGCTTCTCTCCTCTCCTCCTCCTCCTCCTCCTTCTCTCTCTCTCTCTCTCTCTCTCTCTCTCTCTCTCTCTCTCTCTCTCTCTCTCTCTCTCTCTCTCTCTTTCTCTCCCTCTCTCTCTCCCTCTCCCTCTCCCTCTCCCTCTCCCTCTCCCTCTCCCTCTCTCTCATAGTAGTCTGGATCACACTTATGACATTGACCATATACTTACTTCCTTCTTTCACAAGTAAAATATTTACATGCATGTGTTATCACCCTGTTTAAATGTGTAGCTTTTTGAGGGCAGGAACCATGTTTAATACATCTTTGAATTGACGCCAGGAAAATTGCTTAAGGTCACAGAGGATATTAGTGGCAAAACTCAGACAAGAAATAAGCACTCTCCATGATAACATGTCCACTTTTCCCCAAGAAATACCTGCTGAACAAATAAATGAATGATTCATGGCTTCCTCAAACTTTTATTGAGAATCCCAGATTATTTGGACATAAGGTTCAGACAATACATTAGTCCAACCCTATACTCTAAATAGCCAATAAACATGATTATCCTATGCAATATCAATCCCCTCCATCCCCAGGAAGTCATCATACATGTTCTGCTTGAGCATCTCTAGTTAGAAGAAAATCTCTACCTCATCAAAACAATCTTTTCTATTTCTAAGCAGACTGAATTATTCTTTCCTATGTGATAGGTGCTATTTCCCTTCTCTTTTGTATCTTCTATTGATGCATAAAGTTACATCCCCATAATCTGGTAATTCAGCTAAGTATTTAAGGAAAGAATCTAAGAACCATTCTCATTGCAGAAAACAAGTCAACTGATGACTCAAAGGCTCAGGATCTGGCCCCAGTTTTGGCTAGCCATTTACAAAGAAATTCACGCCCTAAAAGCACAACCTATGAGGATGCTTTCCTCTTCTGGATACAGTAAAGGGATACTTTCTTGGAATAATCATCAGAAATCATGATCGGAAGTCAGATAAAAATATTTTATATAACGTCACGCATGAAAAAGCTAACCACTAGGCAAGGGGCAGGATTCCTTGCTGGATCAGGTTTTATGATCATAGAATCATAGATTTAGAAGTTCCTAGAGCTATTACTCTGAATAAAATTGTGTGGATGCACACATGCTGAAATGTGAAAGAGTGATAACAGTAAGATCAGGATAACCAGTAAGAAATTTTCCAGGGGGAAAATTTTCATTGCCAGGGGACTACATGGGACTTTCATGCTACCATGCTAGCAAAATTTTGGTAGAGGAATGCTTTACTTCTTTTTGTAATATTACTGAATCAAATTCTCTGGATCTATGCTGGTTCCATACAAACACTTACCATCTTGTCACTAGGACTCACCTAGGCCAGGAAATCAGTCCAAACAGATTTACTAAGCACTTACTTTGTGTACTAATTTCTGGGGTTCCTAAGAAAGCAAATGAGTCTCAGCTCTCAAGATATTCATAATTAATGGGGTAGACAACATGAAAACAATTATGTATATACAAGTAACATACAGGATAAATTGGAGATAATCAACAAAGGGAAGCCTGTGGCATTAAGGGGGATTAGGAAAAGATTCTCATAAAAGATGGGATTTTAGCTGGGACTTGAAAAAAGTCAGGGAAGTCAGAATACTGAAATAAGGAGGGAGATTATTTCTGGTAGAGGAGCCAGCTAGAGGAAATGTTCAGAGTCAAGAGATGGAATATCTTGTGAGAGAAACAGTAAAGGGGCCTGGTGACTCTGGATTATAGAAGTAAGATGTAAGACGACTGCAAAGGTAGGAAGGTGTCAGTTTGTGAAGGACTGCCAATCAGATGTTATATCTGATTCTGGAGAATAGGGAATCCCTGGACTTTATTGAATAGGGGATGAATTGGTCAGATCTACACTTAAGGAAGTTCACTTTGACAGCTGAATAGAGGATGGACTGGACTGAGGAAAAAATTGAGTCAGAGAAACTAACCAGCAGGCTATTGTAACAGGCCAGGAGTGAAGTGAAGAGAGTTAAAGAAAAAGTGTGAGAAAAAGAAATGGCGGCTGTAATTACAGAATGCCCTCTCAAGCTGTTTAGCCACAAAAAGAAGAGATGGGGATGATAGGTAGTGGGGATGGGCAGATCGAGTCGGGATTTTTTTATTATTATGGAGGAAATATGGGCATGTTTGTAGGCAGTATGGACGAAACCATTAGACAAATAAAGACTGAAGTGAGAGAAGGAAATTATAGAAGGATCATGGAATGGAACAGGATGACTCGATCAGCACCATAGCTAGGCATCTGGAAGGAGTCATTGACCTACTCAGCTGAAATCTACCTTCTAGATGTCTGTCATAAGTGCATTTATGCTTTCTGAAAGAATATAGAATATGTATGGTCCTTCTTCAACATAGTAGCCCTTCAAAAATTTATAGACAATGAATATTCTCCGACCCTACCCCCCCAAAAAATAATATTCCTTCTTCATCCCTAGTTTCTCTGAATCTTTCAAGTCTAATAAAGTTTCAAGGTTATTTACTTACTATCCTGATCAATCTCCTCTGGACAGTTCCATTTTCCCAGAAATGAATTTTAAAATTCACTTTAAGCAAGAATGGAATATAATATTCCACATATGTGTCACTATACCAGCCCAAGATAGGATAGGACTTTTTTTTGTTCTGAACATGATTTATTTATTAGTGACATCTAAGGTCATATGAAATACATTAAAAATATTGATCTGTTTTACATTGTAACATGGTATGCTGAATAGAGAGGATGGGCCCTAGGGTCAGAAAGACCTGGGTTTGAGTCCTACTGCTGAAAATGCTGTTTTGAAAACCTACCTAAATCATTTAACCTCTCAGTGCCCCCAGACAACTGTCTAAGAGTATAGGTTGCTGGGGCATGTGATAGTTTGGGATGAAGAGGGGTTTTTTTATTGGAAGTTCCCTATACAATAAAATTGTAGGTATAGTCTAAATTATTACACAAACATTATATATATATGTTATATGTTATATTTATGTACTATACCAATACTAATATAGTAATACGCTAATATTATAATAATAATAGTATGCTAATACAAATATAGTAATACTATGCTAATATAGTGTAATATAATATACTCATATAGCACAGAATATACTTTGTTACACTGTATCATATATGTAACATTACCTACATCTACATATGTCTATACATATATGTATGTCCATATAATATCACCTATAAAAATATTTTGAAAAGTTTTGAGAACTATGCAAATAGAAGTTACAATACTTATGACTAGTATTTGTATAGCCCTTTAAGATACACAAAGCACTTTTGCATACATTAACTCATTTGATCCTTCCAATGACCATTTTATAGACGAGGAAAATGAGATGGAGAATGTAAGAGACTTGCCCAAGGTCACATAGCTAGTGAGATAGGACTTGAACTCAGGCCTTCCTGACTTCAAGTCATCCACTCGATCTGCTGCACACCACTAAGCTGCTTTGTGAAGAAATGAAGTTATCATTATACATTGGTAGCCATGCAAGTAATAAAAGCACAATACTAGAAGAGAAGGAACTTAAGATCTCTTCTCAGCTTTGCCACAACATAGCTTTGGGACCTTGGACAAGTCACTTCATACCCAGGGGCTTCAGCTTTCTTATCTGTACAGTAAGGTAGTTGGATTTGACAACTTCTGATGTCCTTTCCAGATGCTAAGCCGCTCATTTTAATCCTCATTTTACAAATACAGGTTGCTTGAATAGATTCAGTGTCTGGATTTGCTTCTTGCCCCCATTCTCTCCCCAACTTTATGTGAATGAATATATGGGTAAATATAAAAACTATAGAGAATCCTGCTTAAATGTTACCCAGACCAAATATTTTTTTTAGTATTCTTTACTATGCTTCTAAATATTTAATAGATTATTAGTAGATGCAAACATAGGAGACACTATTTCACATTTGCATGTTAATGAAAATCTATGAATTATACATTATTTGCTCTGTAGAGGAGTAGAAACAGTATTCATTTTTTATGGCCATAAAAAACTTAGATTGTCTCCTGAAACACGAATCAAATCCCCTTCTGAAATAGGGCTAGGGAGAAAGATCTGCAGACTCTCTGAAACAATCGCCGGGTAAATTAGATAGATTTGTTTGTGCCGCTTTGTAACACGTGAGTGTGAAAGTTCATTTTAAGCAAAATAGTTTTAATAATGTCATTACTAATGTATATTTGGTCATCACTAAAAAATGGAGTTTTAATACGAATGCTTCATTTTAATAAACGGCAGAGGAAGCAGGTTGCCCTGAGTCAGCAGGAAGTGGTTATACACCAGAGAACAGACTGATTGTGTTAGATTCATCCAGAACACTGAACAGCACACAGACAGTCCAAGAAAAAACAACTGGCTTTATTCAAATGATTAGACTTACTGCTGCTGGGTAGTGAGATTCACACATTCGCCTATTATTTCTTGACCTTGTGCCAAAAACTCCCACTTACAGTAATAATTAGAATTAGTGTTTCCAGTGCATGCTTCCATCTTCCTAACAAACACTGAAGAAATGTGGCTTTTTTCAAAATATGCTGTTAATTAAACTTTTCTTTATGTGCTTGATTAATACAGTTCAATTTTCCTAACTCTCTACCAATATGCCCATCTATATCCACCTTATGTTGCTAAATTAATTTGAATATCATGAGTAGGACTGTCAATCCAAAAGCTTAAATAATAAAAAAATCCAATATTTTCCTCTGCCTCTCATTAACACTGAAGAATCTATTTTTTTTGACAGGGTTTCAGATGTAGGGCTTTCTTTGACTGCTGTCATTCTGAAATTGGAGCATTTGTGGTATAGTAAAGGAGAAAACCATAAATACTTCAAAGGTTGAGTCACAAATGCTTTAGAATTAACATATAGTACAAATTGTGATGCCAGCTATTTTAATGAGAAACACAGTTTCCTGGATGGGTCCAGAAGGGGCTATAAAATCTTCATGGATAGAAGTAGAGTGCTTGCCTACATTGTCTATCTGACATACCACCCCATCCCCCTCTGTGCACTCAGCCAATATGGCCATGACGGGGCTGTGCCAAGGGAGAGGTGTATTTAGTGATTCCTCTAGCACTACAGTTATTACTATGCAAGAAAACCAACTATATCCATCCATGGAGCTTACCTAGAAATGGCAGAACCCAATGGGAAATCACACTAGAATCACTAGGTGTGGAAAAACAAATGTGATTTAAAAAAAATTCAGAACTAAAAAACTAAAGTTTCAGATAATAAATGTGATTGCTGAATTAAGTATGATCTTAATATCTCACAAGAAGGGTACATCTGTTAAAGTCATAGTTCTGTCTGATGGTCTCCATAACAAAGATCATTGTTAAAGACAAACCGTAGTCAAGGCAGCTCTGATTGGGAAACTATAATGAGAACAGCTGGCATTTATAGAAACACTTTATGATGATACAATGCTTTAAAGATATCTCATTCAATCTCCATATTAACCTTATGATGTGTGTAGCATAAGTATTATTTTGTACTCATTTTACAGAAAAGGAAACTGAGTTTTAAAGAGGTTAGGTATTTACCAGAAGTCACACCACTCACTTATAGCTTTCAGAATTGGAATCTGATTCAAGGCTTTTGAATCCAGATTCAAGACCCCTTCCATTATACCACATTCCTTTTCTATATGTGAAAAACTTTACTTTTAATTTCTTTCTTTCTGCCTTCTCCTAACCTAACTCTTGTGAGAACTCCTCTTTCCTATTACAGTAGACTCAGCCAAGTATATTCATGCCAACCCCTCTTTGCCCAGGGCTCTGAACTATTGTGACTGGTCACCAAATTAGGAAACTTAATTCCCTAATTCTGTAACTTTTCTAGCTCCTTGGCCCCCATCAAAGTTTGCCTATCCAAAGCCACATTTCCTTAAAAAGCGTGTTGTTTCTCTGATCTGCTGCTCTCTGATCTGATCAACCAAATGTTGCTAACACGCCTATGCTATCCCTTTCAGGTTCATTGATGCTGTGAGATATAAAATGCTGAACCTGGAATCAGGAATACTTGGATTCACATCCTGTTTCTAAAACTTCTAAGCTATGTGACATCGAGCAAATCACTCAAATTCCCTGAGTTTCATTTCCTCATCTGTAAAATTAAAATGATTATAGCACCAATTTCACAGTTGGGAGGGAACAAATAGGTTGATAAATGTAAAGTGTTTTTGCAAACCTTAAAGTATTACATAAATTTTAGCTATCATTGTTTTAACTGTGGCCTTTCAAGACAGGAAGTCTAATGGTGGAATGTGATAGTCCATTAAGAGAGGCCTTGGGATGGGGGTGGCTTTGGGCACCTCACAAATCAAGCTACATAAAATATATTTACTTCACCCAGTACTGACCTATCTATCAACTCAGTTGTCCATGGATTTGTGGTCAGATAGTTCTCAAGTAAGCCGATTTCAAAATTTTATGTATCTCTATTTCCATTTTTAGCCATGTTATTTAATGCTTTTGTTTAATGTTGATTTTAATCATCAGGAGGCTAAAAAGTTTATGATTAATGAGGAATCTATTTTTCACTCAGTATATACAAGCCAATAGTGGACAATGATGTTAATCACCTTAGTATCTATCTATCTGTCTATCTATCTATCTATCTATCTATCTATCTATCTATCTATCTATCTATGTGTAGATAAACAAAGTTACTGCATGATAAGAGGGCCTGTGTGAATAAATGGCTGTAAGTCAGTCTTCTCTATGACTTTTATAGGACTCAAATCTTATACATTATTGCAAGGGGCAAAAACAGTGATTGCCTTAGAAAAATACAGCAGCTTAAGTGATCAAAGCTTAAAAATGAGTAGATATAACCCTGAGAAGACTCTATATTATAGCCAGTTTTAATGAGAGTTATTGCATTACCATTGAGGCGGCCTTTTAGAATAATCAACCAACTACCAGAAGAAGGGGGGAAAAATCCCTGACAGCTCAAAATCTGTGGCTCAGCCATTTTAGTAATTAACCACAGAATTTCCAGATGATAAGGCAGGAAGCAAGTTATGTCGTGAAGAAATTGCCCTCTGGAGAGAAGGGGGAAAAAGCGATTGTGAGCTTGACAGAATAACCTTCCGCCGGCATGCACCGCTTTCTTCCCCTACTAGTTCGAGGAATTCCAAGCACCCTTCTGTAAATCATCATCTTCAATCTATTTATTATCTTCCAGGCCAGTGCACAACACTATCTGTTACACATGGGTACCAGCAATATTACAAGGTGGGCTCCAGGGATAAGAGACAGCCGGCTCTGTACACATTTTCTGTATGAGTCACATCATACAGAAAGGGAGGTTTTGTTCAGGTTGTACCTACTGTTGTCAGTAATTAACGTGAAGATATTAGGCTTCAGATCCAGATTCCTCATCCTTCCCCCAAGCAACATGATTCCAACCATCCAGTCTCACATGTTTTTCCTCAAAGGCCTAGGGGTCTATCTTGGAACACAATGGATCTGAGAAAATATCATTTTCCTTCCATTGGCCTCAAAGAAACAGTTCAACAGGGTTTTATAATCAGTGACATAAATACCATGAACGAAACTGTTGTTATGTCTGCCCTGTTGCTGACAAAAGATGAGTGCTGGTTTTGTGTTACCCACAAACCTACTAAAGGAGGATAGACCTTCTGGCTAATGTATGGCACCAGGTGTAAGATTCAAATTCAAGGGACAGTTATTAAGTTCTGACCAAATATGAGGAGCTATAAAGGTAGGGGAAGGGTGGGGAATCGAGGGGGTATTACAGAGACAAAACCTGAACATTGCTTGCTTTCAAAGAGTTTACATTCCCTAGAATGGTGTGCCTCAATCAATCAGAAAGCATTTATGAAGCACCTGCTTGGGTCAGGTGTAATGTTTGGCACTGGTGAAGCAAAGGCAGAAGTGAAAGTCCCTGGCCACAATGAGCTTATGTTCTATCTGAGGAAATAAGATTTGGGGTGATTTGGTGGGGGGAGGTACCACTATCTGGGGGATCAGGAAAAGCTTGATGAAGACAGCTGCTCTTTACTTGAGTCTTAAAGGAAACAAGACTCTAAGGCCAGAAGGGAGTGTCTTCAAGACATGAGGTATAGCTAACAAAAAAAGAAAGGGGATGGGAAATGGGGTGCTATGAATGAGGAAAGGTAAAACCAAGTTTGCACATATTGATAAGCATAATACAAAGTGAATTGGGGCTGGGTGGAACATTAGTAAATCAGAATATGCTCTTTCACTTGGAGCCAGGGAGTTCATGACAAAAATATAAAGGCAAAAAAAAGAATTCTTCAAAACGAAACCACATTCTTAGCTGCATAAAATTCTCTCATTTGGAGTATTGCACCCATCTCCCTGGTCTCCTTGCATCCAGGCTCTCCAATCCCACCTCCAATCTGTTGGCAAAATAATGTTACTGTACCACATGGCTAACCCTGTCACTCTCTTGCTTAACAATCTTCAGAGACTCCTGATCATGTTTTGGATGAAATGAGAACTCCTTAGTCTCACCACAACATCCCTCCAATATACCCTTCCAGAATTATTGTATATTCTTATTTAGTGTGCCTCTATGTTCCAGACACATAAAAATTCTTACTTGTTTTCCAAACTTCACATGTGATTTCCTGCCTCTATCCATAAACACAGGCTCTATCACATGCTTCAATTGTATGCTTAGCTCATCTCTGCCTTCCAGAATAATTATGCTTCCTTGAAGGATCATCTTAGCGTGTCCCACTATACCAGCTCAAAATATCCTTTCTTTCCTCAAATTTCCCTGGAATATTTATTTTATTTTTCATTACTCACCATTGAGCTTTATCTATCATATTATAAATATATAAATATATTATTATTATTATTATATTATTATTATTCTCTTCCAACCAGTGAAATATTAACTTCTTGGGGGCAGGCACTGTGTTGCTTTTATTTTTTGTATTCCTAGTGCCTATCATAGTACCCTGCACATTGTCAACACTTATAAATGTTCTCAAAAAGAAGCTGGAATTTTATCTTCACCTGGAACTAATATTAAACACTTGTATTTATGTAAAGAGGCAGCACTTCTGTTCTTGGTGGAGTTAAACAAAAGGATAATAGAATTTTATTGCCAAAAGAGGGGTATGCTGGAGCCAGCTCTAACCAACCAGCTCCCAAGAGCAAACTGTTATATTTCCAGTGTGAGCATTTACACCTTGGAAACCAGCAAATGTTATAAATCAAGGCTCAATTTATTGTTTTGATGATTGTCTAGACAAAGTTATGGAGAAAATATTAATAATGCAGATTAAACTTTTAAGTGTGTTGTGCATACAATTTTTTTAGCTGGTTGATAAACATTTACCAGTCCACTCTGCTGGGAGATAAGTATGAGGAAAGGAATATTGCCTAGATGCTTAATCCAATCTTTATGTTCCTGTGTGCACTTCATTTTTTGGCAATCAAAGAGTATCACGGGAGAGAAGTGAATATTCTTATTCTAGCTTCCTATGGGAATTTTTTAGGAGGAGGGCATGATCCTTAAAATAGATTTCAGTGGCACAGGTTTATAGTCAACATTTAAATGGTAATTACTTGGAATTATCTAAACCTAAACTTGTCTGGAACTATGAATTTTGAATTAGAACCAAATAGAGGGACAGTTAAAAAGAATGAATATTTTGCTATTACCTATATACCTAAGGAAGCATATAGGCAGAAATAAAAGACAGAAATAAAGGTGTCTTATATACCAACATATCCACAGCAACCTTTTTGTGGTATCAAAGAATTGGCAACAAAGTAGATGCCCACTGATTGGGGAATGGCTTAACAAATGATGGTCTATAGATGTAATAAAATGTTACTGAGCCATAATAAAGGATCAATATAAAGGATTTAGTGAAGCATAGAAAGAAATGAACTCGTGCAGAATGAAGTAAGCAGAAACACTAAAACAATAGACTTGGTGACTACAATCATGTAAATGGAAAAAAAATGGATCCTTTTTTTTCTCACACTGTGCAGACATAGGGGACTAGGAGTGTGGAATGTTGTATATTCTCTCAGATGTGGTTGGTGGGTTTGGTTTTTGTTTTCTCTCTTTCTTTTTAATTCTTTGTTATAAAAGATAGCTTGCTGGGTATCGGAGAGAGAAAAGATGAATTCAGAAATGTAAATAATACAAAAATGAAAGATATCAATATATTTTAAATATTATTTATTTATATTTAGTTTTCAGCATTTACTTCCATAAGATTTTAAGTATTAAATTTTCTACACCTCCCTCTCCTCTTTCCTCCCCAAGATGGCATGCAATCTGATTCAGGCTTCATTCATATTATTCATATTAAACATTTTCACATCATTCATATTAAACACATTTTCACATTCATCGTTATGTAAAGAAGTATTAGAAAGAATAAACAAAACAAAACAACAAATGAAAAGTAGAGCAAATAGCATGCTTCCATCTGCATTCAGACTCCAAAGTTCTTTCTTTGGATGTGAATAGCAATTTTCCATTGTGAGTCTTTTGGAGTTATCTTAGATTCTTGCATTACTGAGAAGTGTTAAGTCTATCAAAGTTAGTCATCACACAATGTGGCTTTTACTATGTTCTTTTGGTTCTGCTCAATTCACTCAGCATCAGTTCATATAAACCTTTCCAAGTTTTTCTGAAGTCCACCTACTCATCATTTCTTATAGCACAATAGTATTCCATTACTTTCATATACTACAGCTTGTTCAGCCATTCACCACTTGATGCAGGTCCCCTCAATTTCCAATTCTTTGCCGCCACAAAAAGAGCTGCTATAAACGTTTTTGTACATGTGGGTCCTTTTCCCATTTTTATAATCTCTTTGGGATACAGACCTAGAAGTGGTATTGATGGGTCAAAGGGTATGCATAGTTTTATAGTCCTTTGTGTGTAGTTCCAGATTGTTCTCTCAAATGGATGGATCAGTTCATAGCTCCACCAACAATGCATTAGTGTTCTAATTTCCCCACATCTCCTCCAACATTTATCATTTTCCTGTTTTGTCACGTTAACCAATCTGATAAGTGTGATGTGGTATCTTAGAGTTGTTTTGATTTGCATTTCTCTAATCAATAATGATTTAAAGCATTTTTTCATATGACTATAGATAGCTTTAATTTCTTCCTCTGAAAACTGCCTGTTCATATCCTTTGACCATTTATCAATTGGGGAATGACTTGTATTCTTATAAAGTCTACTAAGTTTTCTATATATTTTAGAAATGAGGCCTTCATTTATCAGATCAATAGATTTTAAAAATAACATTACAGTACTACATGTTGTGTACCAAATGTTCCTGTAATTATTAAATAGATTGGCTAAAAAAGAATAGACTTAGTTTCAGCCTTAGGGGGCATGGTATTGGCTTTTGTTGGTTGCCTGGACAATTGTGGTAGCTTATTGACTTTGAGACTGTGCACTGAGGTTGTGGGCTTTCTAGAATTCATACTCAGTACATCATCCTGCCTCAAAATTTATCTGCCCTTAAAATCAGATCTAGACCTAATTTGCTTTGTATCAACCAAATTGGGCTCGCTCTCTCTCTCTCTCTCTCTCTCTCTCTCTCTCTCCTTGTTTAGCATACTACACTGGACTTGATAAGTAAGTATACAACAAATGTGTGATAAACAGATAAATGAATGATTACACAAACAAATAACTAAATACATACATAAATAAATGATTAAATAGTTAAAAGAATAGATGAATAAATGTATGAATGAGGGAGTTGGATGTAAAAGCTGCAAGTACTTTCTATTACTCTTGGGTGTGTTTGTCATGGAATGCTTTCTGTAAAAAGTTTGCCTGTGTTGGTGCAGGAAAATACTTGGGAGGCTGTGAGCATCAGGGAAAACTAGCAGGAGAACTGTGAAGATATTGGAGGAACCAATTAATATACCCCTGATCATCTCAGTATATCCTCTATGCTAGTTGTATCAGAATAGTTCTTTATGAGGAAGCTTTCAATCCACACCTATGAGGAGGATAAAGTGAGCCATAGCTTCCCCTCTGACTTGGACTGTTTTACGAGGAGAGCTAATGGTGCCCTACCTCAACGTTGGAGTCATCTCTGACTCCTCTTACACACTTTCATTTATCACATATATCTTTTCTTTTTAAAAAATTGTCAATTTTTGATATTGGATGTGAACTTTCAAGGTTGTTATTATTTCCTTCGGTGATTTGGAGCATAATTTCTCATGATTGTTAAGAGTTTCAAATTATTTTGGAAATTATGTTCCTATCCTTTGACAGTTTATCCATTGGGGGATGACTTTTGGTTTTATGTATTTGTTTCCTATATTTGTATTAGTTCCCTATATACCTTAGATTTCAGTCATTTATCAAAATTATTTGATGTAATTCACATTCCATTTCCCCTATTAACTGCTCTCTTTTAATTCTAGTTGCATTAGTTTTGTTTATGAAAATCTTTTCAGTTCCATGTGAGATTTTTTTGTCATTGTCTGTTGCCTTAGCCATAGCTGTTAAAAGTATCAAATCTAGTCCTCTTTTAATTCTTTCATTTGAGGCATGTTACATTTTAAAATTATTGTGGCATAAAGTAGAAGATGTTGTTAGAAACTTAATTTCTGCAAGTGTTTTCTAGTTTCCCCAACAAGTCTTGTGAAACAGAAAGTTCTTACTCAAGGAGTTTTTGTTCTGGAGTTTACTGAACACTGGGTTAGTAAGTGCAGTTCTTGATAAATATTCCTTATTTTTTCTGTCCCACTGATAGAGTTTTCTGTTTTTAACCAATACCAATTTGTTCTTATGATTTGTATTTTATAGTAGAATTGAGGCCTAGAAGTACTATTATACCATAATTGTCTTTTTTCATTAATTTTCTTCTCATTTGTCTATATTATTTTTTGTTATCATTTTATCTCTCTAAAATATTCCTTTGGTAGTTTGATTGGTGGAACAATAAATCTGAAATAATTTGGTAGTGTTATAATTTTTATTGACGTGGTCCGCCACGGGCATTGAATACTACTCTCCATTCTTTATTTCATCAATAAATATTATGTAATCATATCTATACAGGTCTTTGTGATACCTTGTCCAACTGACTCTCAGTTTATGTATTTTAGAACTATTTTGAATAGAACTTCCCTTTCATTTTGTTTTCCTGAATTTTTTATTTGTTATGTAGAGTTTCTATTGATTTCTAGGTGTTAATTTTTCTTTCTGTTCTTTTGCTTTAATCAATAAAGTTTTCTTTCCTGATTCTCTAGGATTTTCTAAGGAAGCCATCAAATTGTCACAAAAATGGAGTTTTATCTCCTCTGTTTCTGTTTTCCTTTCATTTTATTCTCTTGTTTTGTTTTTATAGTTGGTATTTCTAGAACTACTTAAAATGATGAGAAAATGTGAGACCTGTACTTGACTCCTATATTTATTAGAAAAAATTTCTAGTGTTTTCCTATCATATATAAGACTAGTTTTTTGTTACATATATCCAGTTTTCACAGAAGCAACCTCCAGGTGCTCTCAGGGACACATGGCTTTACATTCCCTACTAATTATTCCTGAAACCTAGGTCTCCTTTGTAATGAAGAAAGACAACAGGAAAAACTCCCAAAGAGCTTTGTTGCTAAGCTAGAGGATCCATAATAAAATATTTCTGTGTCTCAATGTGTGACTATGTATGATACGTACATGATTATGAACGTGCATATTTGCATGTCACTACGTTGAATGTAACCCTGAGCTTAATGGACCATGGTAATTCTCAGGGAATTCAGAGGATTCTTACAGAACTAATGTCCCAGTTTATTGATATAAAAAGCAGGAGAGAAATTTAAGTGGGAAATGGGATTAGTAAACATGGATTGGGGCAATGAAAAATTTGCAGCCAAAAAATAGTTTCTGTGGTATATTGTTGTTCTTAAGAGTAATACTGTTAGTTCATACAATTGAATCATAATGGCCATCTAGTCTAAAGCTTTGCCTGATGTCCTTTTCAAAATCTCTGATGTGGTTATTTATCTATCGCTTATTTCCAATCTCTCGGTGTCTACTGACTGTTTTCCCACTGTCTGCAAACATGCCCTGTCTCTGTCATCCACAAATCCTCTCACTCAATCGTTCCATCCCTGCTATCATCCTATATCTCATTTGCTCTTTGTGGCTAAACTCTTTGTAGAGGCCACCTACAATATGTGCCTCCACTTGGTCCTTTAACTCTCTTCTTAACCCTTTAAAATTTAGCTTCTGACTTCATTATTCCACAAAAAGTATTCTCTTCAAAGTTACTAATGAGCTCTTAGAGGCCAAATCTAATGGTGTTTTCTAGTCCTCATTCTCCTTGACTTTTCTGCAGTCATTGACACTGGTGATTACCTCCTTGATACCTTCTCTCTAAGTTTTTGCAACATATCACTCTACTCTCTCCTGTGTCTCCTATCTACCTTACTGTTCCTTCTCAATCTCCTTATTGGATCCTCTTCCAGATCACACCTTCTAGTTGTAGGTAGTCCACAGGGTTCTATCCTGTACTCTCTTCTCTTCTCTCTCTGTACTATTATGGGTTATCTCATCAGCTTCCATCCATTTAACTACCATCTTTATGTTTATGATTCTTTCTCAAATTTACCTGCCTATCTTATCCTTAACCTCTGTGAAGACCTCCAATTTCACATCTCCAACTACCTTTCAGACATCCAAAACTGGATGTCTAATAGACATCTTAAACTCAATATTTTCCAAATTGAACTCATCTGTCCCCCTAAAGCCTTGTTCTCTCTTCCCTTCCCTATTACTATAAAGGACGATACCATCCTCTCAGTCCCTCAGGTTCACAACATAGATCTCATCCTTGACTTCTCATTATCTCTCATCCACCCACCCCCATACAATCTTTTGCCAATGCCTGTTGATTTTGCCTTTGCAACATCTCTTTAATATGCCCCCTTTTCTCCTCTGATACTCCCAACCAACCTGGTACAGGCCATTATCACCTCATGCCTGCACTACTGCAATATCCGGTTGATGGGTCTGCATTCCTCAAGTCTCAAGGAGCTCACAATCTAAAGGGGGAGATAATAAATAAGCTATATACTATATAAGCTATATAGTGTAAGCTATTTGGGGGATAAATGGGAAATAACAGGGAAAAGGCACTAAAATTAAGAGGGGTTGGAAAATGCTCCCTGTAGAAGATGATATTTTACTTGGGAATTAAAGAAAGTCAAGGAAGGCAGTAAGTAGAGATGCAATATCCTGTTGATGGGTCTGCCTTCCTAAAGTCTCTCCCACTCCAATCCATCCTCCATTCAGCTGTCAAAAAGATTTTCCTCAAGTGCAGGTCCAACCATATCACTCCCCACCCCTACTCAATAAACTAAAGCAGTTCCCTATCACTAGTAGGATCAAATACAAAATTGTCTCTTTGCATTCATACCCTAACCTCCTCCTACTTTCTTTCACCCTACTTTGCACCACATATTCTTTGATCCAGTGACACTGGACTCCCATTTGTTCCACAAAGAAAAGACACTTCCTCTCTTGGTTCTGGGCTCTCCTTTTCTTTGGCTCTCCTCCATGCCTGGAATGCTCTCCCTCCTCATCTCTACCTACTGCCTTCCTTGACTTCCTTTACTTCCCAACTAAATTATCATCTTCTACAGGGAGAATTTTCCAACCCTCTTAATTTGTGTCTTTGCTGTTATTTCCTATTTATTCCCCCAATAGCTTATAGTATATAGTTTATAGTATATTTGCTTATTTATTCTCTCCCCCTTTAGATTGTGAGCTCCTTAAGAGCAGAGACTATTTTGGGCCTCTTATTTTCAGTATCTTCCTAGCTTAGAACAGTGCATGGCAAATAATACATGTTTAATAAATGTTACTGACTGAATGTCTGCATAACTGAGGTTGTGATGGATTCACTATTTAAAAAGATCAGGATCACAGAATTAAAGCTGGAAGAGGATTCACATGTAGTTCTACTCCCTCATTTTCAAATGAAAATACCTGTGCTACAAGTGGTCAAGTCGTTTGAAATTTGTTGGCAGAGGTAGGATTGGAACTCAGGTCCTCTCACTCCAAAACCAATAATCTTTCCACTGAATTATTTTGTGCCAGACTCAACAACATCAACAAATTTTTTTAAAAAGATCCAAATAATGAATTCAATCCTGAATAAACTATAAAACTCAAACTTATTATTAGTAAAATCAAAAATATAAACTTTGAATAATTAATAACAAGTTGTCCTGTGACCCTTTATGATTTCTTTTGCTTTGTCACCTGTTTTTTGTTGCTATTAGTCAAAGGCCTTGATACATTCTTCTTCTGGCTCAGGCTATTCTCTATGACTGAAACTTCTTTCCCCTTAAATTAATGAAATTTTTAATGCCTAAATTGAGAGTCCCCCAAATCATACCTCGGTCAAGAGTTTGTAATGACTTCTTTTCTGGACTTTATACTTTATTTTGTATCTCTCTAAGGATTTCCAGGTATTATTGTGCATTATTTACATGCATATGTCCTCTATCCTTATTAGACTGTAAGTCTTCTACTCAGTTACACATGAAAGTCTGAGAGCACTTATGCACATTTTAGAGGAGATAGAAAAATGGAAGAAGTAAAGCTAAACTAATGGCTCTGTGATGATTAGCAGGAAGCCATATTAGACAAAAAAAGAGGAAAATGAAAGAAGGAGGAGGAGGAGGAAAAGAAGAAAAGTCACACAACGACTCTGTCCTAAGCATCACCTACATTTGGAAAGGTTTATTTATGACCTAATTGCAAAAAATAAATGGTAACTGATGGACATGTCTAATGGGTACCAAGATGGGAACATAGAGGAGGAAGCCCAGTAAGGCATGTGGGGCTTCATCTGATTGTCAAGCTGAATGGAACAGATATAAATTTGCCTTGTTATGTTATCCCGCAAAACAAAAAAGGTCAGGGGCTTTCTTGCTTTCATTATGAAAACATTAAATAAGCTGGTTTTAGAGGTCTAAAGAGTTGGAGATATGTCAGAATAGTAAAAATGTCACACTACAAGGTCCATCCAGAGTTCTTGGCAGGGTTTGAATAGTGATCCTTTGGGGTGATTGCCCCCTGTGCCTACTGATCAAACTGAGCTATGCCTACATGATGATGAAACTAGGGTCCAACATTAGTAAGGAAGTATATGTAAAATGTGTATGTATGTATGTGGATATATATATGCATATGTATATATGTATATAGAGAGATAGCTATATACATTCATCTGTGTATACACATACATGTAAACACATATTTATATATACACATATAAATACATATATGTGTAAACATATATATTCATATATATGTATACACACACACACATATATATCTGTAAATTTCTAAGAGACTCCCCCAAATCTCAAATAGATTGTGTTCTCCTTTTCATTTGCACTGCCATGTCTTCAACTTTCTTCCCTGTCCTTGCTACCACTATGTTGACCAGAGCTACCATAATGAAAAAACAAAAACAAAAAAAAAACAAAGCAAAACCAAAACTGCAATGGATGTCAAGAAAAGAGGAGTCGACATACCCTTTGAGTTCTGCTACTAACCAGTTGTGTGATGGTGATCAGCTCAATTTGTTTTTCTGGATCAGAGAAACACAGTATCTCAGAGTTGGAAGGGACCTTGGAGGCCATCTAATCCACCCTTGTTCCTGAACAAGAAACCACCTCATAGCATACCAGAAAAATGATTTTTCAACCTTTTCTTAAAGACCTCAAGTGACACGGAAGCCACTATGTCCTGAAGCAGTCCATGCTACTTTTCCATTGATATGATTGCTGGAAGTTATTTTCCCCCTGAAATCATGCCTAAATTTCCCTTTGTACAATGTCTTCCCTTTTGTTTCTAGTTCTATCTTACGGAACCAAGCAAGGGAAATATAAACTCTCTTGCAAGTGACAGATTTTCAAATACATGAAAAAAAAACTAATGTGTCTTCTTCCAGTGTTTAATAATAATAATAGTACTGATAATAATAAAAACAATGATTAGTAGTTATGTAACACTTTAAGATGGAGAAAATATTATATCATTTTATCCTCATACTAACCCTTGGGCATAAGTGATATTATCATCCTCATTCTGTGAGAAATGATTAATTTAACCCCTATCTTATTACTATCAGTATTATGTAGTTTAGTGTGATTCCATAGGGGTAGTGATTATTTCAGTTATACGTATCTATTTATGTACATTTAGTCAGTTTAATCAACTAATATTGATATATATATATATGTATATATATATACATGTCTTATAATTAGATAAAACTAGATAGATATATCTTGTATTTAGAGATAATTATATATGACTAGATAGATTTTTTCTTATATTAGGCCCCAAAACTTTAAATTACAAGTTGTAAATTCACTTGCCTAATCACAGCATGCTGACTAGAGGACCTCTACCCTTTTGGCCTGTTGAGTGAGGGATCAAGTGTGGGTGAGAGTACCTCTGGGTCCCCATCCATTTTTGTCTAATTATCATGACCAAAGCTTGCGTGGTAGAGGTAACCTAATGATATGGAAAGTCTCTCAACTTATCTTTGCACCTCCAGACCACCCTCTATTGCCCAATACGAAGAGGTATCCATCCTGTGACCTCTTAGTGGAGATGACCCTTGCCTTGTCTATCATGAGACCACCCATGTTGATGATGATCTCCAGCCCTTTTGGAGAGGCAAGGTATAGGTCTATCAACCAATGAGATTCTGTACTGTACTCTGCTTCATCTGTATCATCCGTCTACCTTGACCATTTATTAATGAGACATGGCCCACTTTAATGAATGGGACTTCAGATCTTTCCCATGACCTGAGGTGTGCCCTATGTCTAGGGCCTTAGTTTTATAGTATTTGGTCATTAGTTCAGAGCTCTGCCTTGGTTGTCTCTTATTGCAGATTGGGCATTTCTGAGTGACAAAAGAGAAAATCAAGGTAGACGGATTAAGTGACTTTCCTAGGATGACATAGCAAGTAGGTAGCTGAGACTAAATTTGAATTCAGGTCTTCCTGACTCTAGATCTAACTCTCTAGCCACTACAACACCTCATTGCTTCATTTTGTATGCTAAATGTTATTGCTGCCTTTAAGCAGCACTCTTATTGCATGAGCTCAAAGGCATCCTAGTTTATCATCCTGGTTACACTCCTTGGGACATTCTATGGTTTATCAACCTCCTCCCTAAAATATGCTACCCAGAACTTAAAAAATTTGGGGGGTGTCATTTTCCTAATCATACATTGAAGAAACTGGGTGAGATGATATCTAAGGTCACTTCCAGTTATAAAATTATATGATTCTTTAACAAATATAGAAATGACTTTTGCTCATGCAATGGAGAAAGGAAATGTTCCTTTTGAGGTTAATAATGTAAAACTGAGTGTCAGCATTGAGTAGTGGTTAAAGGGCCACCTGGAAGTCAGGTAGATCAAAGGTTCAAGGTCAACCTCTCCTTAATAACCCAGACAGGTCATTTATTCTCTCACTACTTTGGGTAACTCACAAAAATTGTAAGTTAGAGCAATCGACAATTTGTATGTTGTAGTTTTCATACCAGGAGCTCCTTAAGTTGATAAAATTATAGGACTTGAACAATCACCTCCCGCAAAACATGTATAATATACATATACTAATATAGAGATATACAGATAGATGGATGAAATTACAGGGTACTCCACAAAAAATATAGAATTTATAGTGGCATATAAATTACTTGGGACAAAACAAAATAAATTCATCAACAAATACAATAAACTAGAAAATATTTTGCATCTTTAAAATATAATATATAATATGTTTACCTTTTGCTGTAACTGTCACTTGTTCTATATGATTTCCCATTGAGCTCATGTGATTTTGATATATGTTTTTTAATTTTTCATTATGAAGTCACACTTTTATCACACTTGATAGTAAACTTACCTTTGACAAATAGTCCATTTTTCCAAGTCTAGCCTTGATTATGACATAGAGGTTTTCAATGGAGATGAAATCAAGTGAGTTCCCAGTCTTTAAAAGCATGTTTATTTTCATCTGTTGGACAAATTTTTTAACCTTTCCTGATATGTCATGTTTTAAGGCTAAATTTTAGTATTCTATTTCCATTTAGAGATGTCTGTAATTCCAGAATAATTCTACTTATAACTATATCAATACAATTATCAGATTTATTGTTCTTTTAATGAGGACAAGACTGGCAGGTGCATTGGAAATAAAAAATCCTGAAATTATTTTGGAGTTGATGTTTATAGACTAATGAAGATTCCCAGATCTTACAGTCTTACTTGGATTTCTTATGATTATAATTTTGATTTAACCTTGAATGGAAAAATCAGTTTCATAAGTAAAAATTACCGTTTTCCAGTTTTCAGCACTATAATCTTTGTATTGTCTTTGTATTGCTTAGTACCTTCAAAAACCCCAGTTTCATTATTCTTTCAATTTCAAGTATACTATAGAAGGGTTTGTAACCATACCTTTAGCTATCAGGTCCCTCCTTGTTTATTTTCATGGATTAATAAGACTTTTAAAAGAAGTAGATAGTTCTTGGCACTATTTTTATTTTCAATGTCATTTTCCTTTGAACTTCCATGAGACTAATCTTGTTTCATTATAAAGTTGAATGATTCTTGAAATTCTGGATAGCCCCACACCAATTACTGCTGCAATACCTCTAACAGGGATTGAAGTGTACTCTTTAATAGCCAGAACATTTCACTGTTTCTTTGGAGTAATATATATTCTTTAAAAAGCAAAGAAATAAAAACACAGCAATGGAGCAATGAAGCAAATGTGTATGGCATAAAATCCGTTACTTGGTATAAAACTATTTAAGGGTGGGAAACCAGCTAAGTTCAGTTTTGTCTATGTAAGGTCAACTATTCTGAAGTTAGTCTAATGCCAGTAGAAGAAAACATGCATATCAATTGCTGTCACAAAATAAAATTATAACAAAATCACTCATTGCCCAAGTGATTTCAAAATTATATTATATATATTATAATATATTATATTATATGTATTATAATATATTATACATATACATAAATATATGTGCACACAAACATATATATATATACATACATATGTATGTGTATATACCAGGACAATACATGTATTCATTTTTTTTACTGATGAAGTATATGTGTGTATATCAGAAGAGTACATATACATATGTACACATATATAATTAGCAGGATATATATTTTATATATACATATTATATATATGTACATATATATATACACATATATATATTGCTAAAAGGTTTGTAGTAGAGAAAAATAGAATATTCCATTGATGTGGGTGGTGGGGGTGTGGGGACAGGGTCAAATAATGGATTTGTTGTTTTAGTGTAAGAAGACCCTGAAAACACTTATAGGCAAAGAGTAACATGATAGTAGTGGGGGAGAAATTTTAAGAGGAGAGTAAGGTAGATGAGAAATATAAGGAATAATGTACTCCAGAAGACAGAAGTGGATAGGATCAGAGAAACAGGTGGGATAAATATTAGCTTTGGTGAGAGATCAGAAGGAAGGAGGAGAGGATGGGGAAAGACCCAGAAGTGTGGAGGAGGGGAGATGAGCTCACATCAACCACCTCAATTTTCTCAGCAAAGTTGGAGGTGAGGTCATATATTGAGAATGGGGTGGGGGAGAGGGGTCAGGGTTAAAGGCTTATTTCCATATAGCTTAAAATGAATTCACTGTCACTTTTTCCGCTGGGTTTGCCATGGAAACAAAAGGTTTAAAATTACTGCTCATTTTTCGGTCTGTCCTCTTGGGTGTTTTCCTCTCTATGTCTTCAGCCAGTAAGACAAATAAACTTGCTTTCATAGTGCTGCATGTGCTCAGCCCCTGGAAAGGTTGGCAAGTGGGGGGCAGCCACTTTCAAGTAGATTTGTCTGAGGAATAGAAGGCCCACAGCTAGTTGAGGTGCTGCAGACACTATATCACCGGGGACACCTGCAGAGAAAATATGGTTCCATTTGAAAACAGCCTTTGTCTCACAGTATGCCTCCTTGAAATTACCTTAGGGCATCCTCTCAGAGACATAAATACCGCCAAAGGACCTCTCCACTGGGGGTAAGGGGTGAAGGGAAGCAAGCACAAAAGGAAAGGGACTCTCTCTACTGGAACTCTATTTCCAATTAGCTGAGTAGGGTGCCTTTCTCACCCTCTACCACTCCCCTAGGAATTTAAGAAAAAAACTTAAATTTCCTCTACTGTATCAGATATTTCCACCAAAAAGATTACTTTGCTAAGACAAATTTGGCAGTCAGATTTTAATCCTCTGTAAGGAAGTGGGGGAAAAATATGAGAAAACTTTGATATCTCTCATAGAGATTGAGGATGAGAAACCAGACTGCAGATGACTCCCTTAGGTAAATTACAGTGTCCCCAAATTCCCTTCACTTGGAACAACCAGAAAATATTTCATTTGAGTCAGATTTGAATGAAAAATTGCAAAGTGCAAGCCTAGGAAAGGTTTTTTTTTTCTTTTCTTTTCTTTTTTCTTTTTTGGTGGCAGTCAACAAATTACTTTAACCAAAAGGTTGTTTGGGCTCTGAATCAACTTTATTCCTTGTCTTTTTTAGCTCTTTTGAAAATAAAAATCTCATTTCCAGCTCATAAAGGAACATTAGTTCTTATTATTCTATACATTAGAAGTCAACTGGTAATTTGTTCAAATCAAATTAGTGATTTTGCATTTAATTTAGTGATGAGAAACCCTGGAATTCAGTAGCTTTTCTCTGATAACCTTTAATATATTAATTTCAGCAGTGATTTACGTTGGGCTTTATTTCCCACTGCTCCCACATCATCTTCTAAAGCAGAAATGCCCCCATGGTTTTTTCAATTTGGTACCTAATCAATCCAATATATTCCTCTTTTCTTCCTTTCATATTGTCTCCTAAATTTGATACTTCAATATTTGAAGAAATTGCACTAGGAAATCTCACATGGCTTTTTCCATTTCTGTGAACTTGTATGGGAATAAACATAGTAAAAAATTTTCATTGAAATAGGGATGTTACAGTACAGTTGGTAGGAATAAAGAACCTAAAGATCATTTTAGCTGGATGACTTATAAAAATTCTAATAATTATAGTAATTGGCAATTTAAAAAATGATTTCATGAATCCATCAAAAGCACCTAATCTTAACCTTATATCAGCCTTCCCTAAAAATTGGCTGAATGAAAATAATTGGAGGTCTGACAAGGAATCAGGGCTTCAGAAATCATAATAAGAAAGAAGTGTCATGTCCTTGTACCATTAGGAAAGCAGAGACCCTTCTAGGTCAAAGGGTTGGTTAATCTTTCTTTATTGGTTCATTATAAAAGAACTAAAGGACTTGTCAGAATTGGTCATTTTAAAAGGGGTAGTAGCTGCTGATGAGAATTCACACCCAATGAGGTTCCTTTATTAATATGTAGCTTTGAAAGTTCCACTAGTGAGAAAAGAGCAAGTGATTGTATATTAGTTTCAATGAATAGGCTTAGGGAAGAAGGAAAGATTAATATCTTCTCCCCCAACCCCAACTAAAGCTGGATTGGTGGAGAATCCATATTCTGGAAGAGGAAAGATGGAAGTAAGAAATCAGAAGGGAGGAGAGGGAGCCTAGTTTAAGCCATGGATTATGCAAGGAATCGATCAGGATCATGAACCAAATAAAGCATGGGCTGAGTATTCAGAATCAGGAGAACTAGTCAGAGAATTTCTATCAGGAAAACTCAAGAGCCAATGACAAAGTTGCCATGGTCAGGTTTCTGTGAAGAGACCTCATGTTTTATTGTAGATCATGGCTCAGAGTTCCCACCCCACCACCTTGCTAGAGAGTTATAAGAATAAAAGGGGGTGCTCATTCATATGTCATCATCATCATCAAAAATAAGCAAACATATTTTAGCCAGAATAGTTTAGTGCATAGATTCCTAAACCTGGAATCATAAAGACCCACCTTCAAACCTGGCTTCTGAAACCTGGAAAGACTTATATAAACTGATGCTGAGTGAAGTGAGCAGAACCAGGAGAACATTGTACACAGCAACACTGAAATGATCAACTATGATTGACTTAGCTCTTCTCGGCAATACAGTGATTCAAGACAATTCCAAAAGACTTATGCTGGAAAATTCTATCTGTATCCAAAGAAAGAACTATGGAGTATGAATGCACAGTGACGCATACTATTTTCACTTTTTTGTGGTTTTCCCTTTTGTTCTGTTTCTTCTTTCACAGCATGAGTAATGAGGAAATATGTTTAACATGATTGTACATATATTACCTACACTAGATTATTTGCCATCTTGGGGAGAAAGGTAGGGATGGAGAGAGGGATAAAAATTTGGAACTCAAAATCTTATTAAAAATGAATGTTGAAAACTATATTTACATATAATTGGAAAAAATAAAAATACAATTTTCATCAAAAAATCCTATGACATTTACTGGCTATGTAATGAGTCAACCTTTCTGAACTTAATTTTTTTCATGTATTACATGCAAGTAGTCATAGATGGGGCCTAGATTACAGGGTAGTTATAAGGATTAGATGAGATAAAATGTGTAAAAAAACCTTTGTGATCTTTGAGTATTTTATAAATTATAGTGGTTTCTTATTATTACATGTTATCACTTATCTCAATGTCTTTTTTTGTTATTCAGACAAAAAATGGCCCAAGAACAAATTACTATTCAACAAATATTCTTGTATATTTTATGTTTTGCATATTATTGTGCAAGTAGATAAAAATGATTTTTTTTGTCCTTAAATGTTTACTGAGATGTAAAGTTATCTTCCATAGGCTTACTGAATTCATTGTTGGGACATGTCCAGTATCACACAGGACTACAACCTTGACTTACACCTTATACTTTTCCCAAATGATTTTAATTTATTGTATTTAGGTTTCTATTATTTTCAAAACTTATCATTCCACGAAATTTATAAAATAGGAGTATTTGGTATGGCAATAACTATTAACAATGTTGTTCTAAATGTTTGTGGATCTCTGTTATGTCTGGGCCATTATAGGTGTAACCAGAGTCCCAAAACCCATTGCTATAGGATTCTCTTCTCATTGGTGGATAACAATGACTTGTGTCTGCAAGAAGGGCAGCGCAGAGTTGGCAAGAGCTGGAAAGGGGAGAGATTCAGTCTCATTCAGCTCTTCAGTCTTTTTGGACTTGCCAAGTTTCCAAGGATGAGAACAATCCCACTTCATGTTATAGAAGGGAAAATAAGACTGGGAAGAAGCCAACCTGGGATGAGTTGGGTAGTGGTCTCTATCACATCCCTATCTCCAGCTTGCTACAGTAGAAATTTCTAGGAATTAGCCCTTGGGTGAGCTCTGGGTCTCTCTCCCTTGCTCCCAATTGGAGAACTCTTTCACTTTGAATTGTCTTGTATATATTCTACTATGTATATTTTCATTGATTTCTTATCTACTTGGATAAATGGGTTCCTTTCTTACCCACTAGTGTTTTCATTGTAGAACTGATATTTGGTGGGAAAGGGGTTAAGCCTTGGATATAAATCTTGAGTTGACCTTTCACCATCAATTAGTAATGATCAGAAGGTTGGCTTGTACCTAAGAATCACAACCCTCTAGATGAATAATATTTAACAGAGCCAACTGGTATAATTTGAACTACACACAGTATCTTCAAGAAGAGAGCAGAGTGGCCAAGCTTCTGTCCCCAACTTCTTGTTTCTCTTCCTGGCAGGAAAAATCTTCTTCAGGAAAAGGGAAAGCAGAAGAGCTTATAAATGTCTATTCTGTCTTCCTGTGAGCCATGAAACAATACTTCCCCAGTACATGTTAAGGGGAGGGGGACAGCTTTACTATGTCGGCAACAGTTGTTGATCATAATTCTCCAGTTCCAGTATAGTTTGTTGGTTGAATGCTCAGAGATTTTTTTAGATGTTTTCAGTATGAAAATTCATCATCTGTTAGTTTATAAAGAATAGTGAGCATCTAGTGAATAATTCTAGCCATTAACTATCTGGGAGACATTAAATTTTTGCAACCTGTAGTGATAGTTTGCATAATTTTCATCATTATATTGCATAATCAGTACCAATCAATAAGTGTGTCCTCTTTAAAAATGAATGAAATAGCAATTTTAAGTATTTAATTATCTCCACTGTCTACTGAATATCACAACCTTGATGTCCTGTACACATCTCAATCTCAACATGTCAAAAACTAAACTCATTATCTTTTCCCTAAACCCTCATTTCTTCCTAACTTCCTTATTACTGTCCAAGGAGCTACTATCTTTCCAATCACCCAAGCTCTCAGGTCAAGTGTCGTCCTCAACTCTTCAATCTATTTCACCCCTCATACTCAATCACTCACCAAATTTTGTCATTTTTACCTTCACAAAATCTCTTGTATATGCTCCTTATCTCGTCTAACTCTTTCACTAACTACCCTGTTGCAGGCTTTTATCACCTCATTCCTGGAATATTATAATAGCCAGTATGTTGGACTCCCTGCCTCAAATCTCTTCCCATTCCAGTCCATCCTCCACTCAGCTGTCAAATTGAATTTCCTAAAACATAGGTCCAACTATGTTACCACGCTCCTCCATACCATTCAGTAAATTCCAATGAGTTACCTCCACAATCAAATTTAAAATTTTCTTTTTGTTTTTTAAATCTCTTTATGATCTGGCTTCTTCCTACTTTTTCCAATCTTCTTATTTCCCTCAATATATTCTACAATTCAGTGAAACTGTCTTGCTTGCTATTTTTTTTTTGCATAAGATGCTCCATTTATGCAATTTTCTTACTGGTTATCCCTCCTGAAGTTATTCCACATCAAAACTGAGATTTCCTTGGATTCTGAGCATGTTGGCACAATGAAGTTAAGGTGACACTGAAGAGGAGAAAGTGAGAAAAGTTTGTGAACCCAGGGTATGTGTAGGACATATCTTCCCTTCTGAATTTTCTGGCAAATTCCTGTAATAAAATCACCCCTAGGAATCATCAAGAATCCAGCCAGGGTACCCTTTATTAGAAGGGTGTCTTGAAGGTACCATTTCATGACAATCACTATAAAAAAAAGAAAAATTGTGGCCAGAGAACATTACTAAAAATGAAGCTAGCTAATATGGGTAATGGGGGATATGTGCATGATGCTTTTTTGTTTCTTTTTTGTAGAAAAAGTACAAGTGTGGCTATGGCCAACAGGGAGAGAAATAAAAAGATTTCAAAGAGCCATTAAAAACAGCCTCCGGGAACTGGGAAACTAATATGGTCAACAAAGAAGATTGGCTTGGAACTCAAGAGCAGGAATATTCATTTGGGGCCAATTCAACCAACAGGCCACAAAGTGCAGAGGAATCTTTTCCTAGAGCCTTAGACACCACTTAAAGGATCAGGTTCCCGTGAACTTAAGACTGAATACACTACTGAACCTAATACTGAGCCTCAGTATCTTCCACCACATCCTCACACATGGTTTACAATGAATTTCAGTCAATGCTCTTCTTTTGGAGCTGCTTTGCCTTCATGGCCTGATTTGACTCCCCCAACAGCCCTATGAAGCCAGTATTATGTGTAGTATTATTACCATTTTAAAGGTGAGGAAATTTGACCTAAAGAGAGATGGAGTGACTCAATCCTAGTCACAGAAGCAATGAAGTATCAGAGGCATGATTTCTATCCAAAGCCTCTGTTCACTCCTAAGACTCGACTCTATTACATGTCTTATGAAAAAGTTGATTGATGCTGTGCCATAAGAAATAAGGAAATAGGTGATTTCAGAGAAAATCGGCAAAACCTGTGTGAACTGTGAATAAAATGAATAAAATCAGGAGAAGAACTTATAAAATGACATTATATAGAAAAACAACTCTGAAAAATTTGGTTAGAATATTCCTGGGAGTATTCATTTTGGGATCTCTTTCAGGAAATGATTGGTAGATTCTTTCAATTTCTATTTTAACCTCTGGTTCTAGGATATCAGGGAAGTTTTCCCTGATAATTTCTTGAAAGGTGATGTCTAGGCTCTTTTTTTTTGTTTTGTTTTTTTTGGCAGGGCAATTGGGGTTAAGTGACTTGCCCAAGGTCACACAGCTAACACATGTGTCAAGTGTCTGAGGCCAGATTTGAACTCAGATCCTCCTGACTCCTGGGCCTGTGCTCTACTCACTGCACCACCTAGCTGCCCCCTAGACTGTTTAGATCATAGATCATGGCTTTCAGATAGTCCAATAACTCTTAAATTATCTCTCCTCAATCTATTTTCCAGGTCAGTTGTTTTTCCAATGAGATATTTCACATTTCCTTCTAATTTTTCATTTTGTACATTTTGTTTTATTGCTTCTTGATATCCCATGGAGTCATGAGCTTCCATTTGCCCAATTTTTAAGGCATAAGTTTCTTTAGTAAGCTTTTGTACTTCCTTTTCCATTCAGCCAATTCTGCTTTTAAAGCTCTTCTCTTCAGTGAATTTTTGTATATCTATTTCCATTTGACCAATTCTGCTCTTTAAGGGGTTTTTCTCCTTAGTGGATTTTTGTGCCTCTTTTACCAGCTGGCCGATTCTGTTTTTAAGGTGTTATTTTTTTCAGGTTTTTTTTGCATGTACCTGTTGACTTTTTTTTCATGATTTTCTTGTATAACTCTCATTTCTTTTGCCAATTTTTCTTCTACCTGTCTTATTTGATTTTTAAATCCTTTTTGAGCTCTTCCAGGAATTCATTTTGGGCCTGAATGGTATTCATAGTTTTCTTTCAGGATTTGGATGTAGCAGGTTTTATTTTGTTATCTTCTTATGAGTTTGTGCTTTGTTCTTCCTTGTCACCATAGTAACTTTCTATGGTCAAGTTCTTTTTTTAATGTTTATTCTTTTCCCCAATCTATTTCTTGACTTTTAACATTACATTAAAGTTGCTCTCTGCCCCTGGAGTGGAGGGGGCACTGCTTCAAGTTTCAGATTTTTTTGTGCAACTGTTTTCAGAGCTAGTTCTGAGGGTCTGTAAGTTTTCAGTTCTTCCAAGGTGGTAGGATGTAATGAGAAATGGATTTGCTACACTCTTGGCCTGCTCTTTGGTATGTGAGTGACCACAAGCTCTCTTTTCCACTCTGTAACTGAGACCAGGGTTCCTACTCCCTTGAAGCTACAAACTCTGGTGTGCTAGTGCTCCTCTTCACCTAGGGGCTGTGATTTAGGACTGCAACCTAAATACGCATATGACCAATGCAACAGAATCCTGCACCCCATGCCAGCAAAGGGACCTCTATTATCTCCTCCTTACCAGTTGTCCAGCCCCCTTACTGTCTGTGGGCTGAGGGCTTTGGAAGCTACTGGTGATTCAGTGGCCCTCAAGGTCTGCTGCTGGTTTGCTGGGGTGTGCCTTATGCTGGACTGTGTTCTACTTTGACTCAGGTACAATCTTTGGTTGGGAAATTGTTTCACCCCTTCCTTTTGTGGATTCTACTGCTCTAGAATTCATTTTGAAACATTTCATTGACATACACAAGAGAACTGAAGAGAGGAGTGATGTGGGGGAAGATGCCCTGTGATTCTTAAGCAGATCTGGAAGAGGAAACCAGCATAGTCAGCCTTGGCCTCTCTCTAAAATGGAGGCCCCAGGAGGTCCCAGCGGTAGAATGGGGCCACAGTAGCAAAGGAATGTTTCAGGGTGAGAAGGCCCCATGTGGCTGAGGTAAGTTCCAGAACGAGAAGGCCACTGAGACACCAAGGTGAAGTCCAGGGTATCCAAAGCAGAACTAGGAGGGGAATGAAGGATGTCTATCCTGTGCCCCTCCCCAAAATGGAGGTCCCAGGAGGAACTCAGCAATAA